>NC_056728.1:1572821163-1572878663 GCF_019279795.1 Protopterus annectens | reverse complement strand
GAAGACTGAATGTAATTAAATCAAAAGGTGCTTCAACAATATATATATATATATATATATATATATATATATATATATATATATATATATATACATGTGTGTGTGTGTGTGTGTGTGTGTATATATATATATATATATATATATATATATATATATATATATATATATATATATGTGTGTGTGTGTGTGTGTGTGTATATATATATATATATATATATATATATATGTGTGTGTGTGTGTGTGTGTGTGTGGATACATACATGGTTACAATTTGAAAGAGTGAACACTCATTTGAGCAAAAGCTCAAGAGAGAACACTTATATGAGCGAATATTCTTTCAAATGGACTATTTGCCTGCAGATTACTGTATGGGATCGCTTTGCGGCAGGGTAATAGGAATTTACCCTTTTCTCGCTGTTCTGCAATCTCAGTGTTAGTATATATAATTAAAATGGGCTGTGTTTATTTTTTTTACTTTTTCATATTTTCTGTCATTTTAGTTTCACTTTAAAATGATCATTGTATGTTCTATCTTGCGAACATTCAATATTGCATGAGACATATATATATATATATATATATATATATATATATATATATATATATATATATGTATATGTATAGATATATAGATATAGATTTATATAGATATATATGAATGGTGGGTGTGTAGAGGGGTGTGTGAATGGTATGGAAAAGGTATATATTCCACAAAGCCAACATCTTATTAAGGAAACTTACATAAAAAAACATCAAGTAAACACTGGTACCTGTCTCTTTTTCTTAAACTTTAACAGAGCAAAGCTGTGGTGAGACCAGCATTTGTAGTAGCCATGCAGTAGCCATTCATGGAACTCCCCCCTTTTCATCATTCTTGACAATCTAATTCTTTGTTTTCAGTAAGCACTGCTTGATTTGCTTCTAACTTCAGAATAATTGCCTAAATACTTCATCCTTAACTTTTTCTGGTGTATGTATTCATTTCCCCTCCAATGTTTGGCAGTGCTCTGTACAGACTCTGATACCTTGAGTGCTATTTTTTCCTGGGAAAGCATGAGGGAATTTACTCCAATACTGAGATGCACACAGGACAACTAGCCTGCAGTGGCAAGCACTGTCCCCATCATTACAAAGCAGATACTCATGAAATTGACTGACCTCAATAATTAGCTTAGTTTCTGGTGTCATTCTAAGGGGATACAGTATTTGTCAGCTTGGGATGACATGATCGACAGACCTCAATAGTTTGCCAGAAATGGTCTTCCTCTGTCACCCCTGGCATCTTTTTTTTTTCAATAATAAATCTTTATTCTTTTCCAAATGTTAATACAATACTACAAACTATGTACATTATATACATGAATGCTTCCAACAGTTACATAAGATCATTATACATTAATATAAACTTCTAGATGGGTATTAAAGAAAGAGAAAATAAAAATCTAGTATCAATATAAGGCTTATCTATACTAACCTCCATATTAAGTATGTACTTCCCAGGGAAAAGTGGATTAGAACCTTAAGCTAACACAATGTTAAAGATTTGCTCCCATATTTTTGTGTTATTTATACTTTTCTTATGATCTTTAATTAGTAATTTATGTGCTAAAATATGTCTTATCGCTACACTTTTAAAGATTTCCCATGAAGTCTGTGATGGATTCAGCCAATTTGTAGCTATATAAAGCTTCATTAACAGGAAAATATTTATTAGTATGATCATTTGGGATCTATTCAAATTATTTGGAGGAATATGAAGAATCATAAACTCCCAAGAAAGTGTAGACTGTTGATAACCCATTTTTTGTAATTGAATTTTTAAAGAATTCCAAAGTTTGAATATACACTTACAACTCCAGAACATGTGTAAAAGGTCAGCCATCTGATCCATACAGTATGGACAGTTAGGTGAATTTTTAGAGTTGAATTTATGCAGAGTGAGATGAGTGTAATAAGCATTATTAAATATCATCAACTGAGTAAATAATAACTTTTGAAGAGATACTGATTTTTGGGTTAAGTTAATAGCTTTCAATATTTTACTATCATCAATCGGTAATAGTTTCTCCTACCAGTATTTAGATAAGAGTATTTGGTTATTATATTTCACGTCTTTTATCAAATTATATGAAGCCGTTATATATTTGCAATCCTGCATAAGAGTTTGCCATAAGTTTATACAAATGGTTAAGTCTTCTTCTTTAATTTTAAAGTTACTAAAATAACTTATTGAAAGATCCTTTAACTGTCTCATTATAATTAAGTACGAGTTAGGAAGACTCATCTCTCTTAACATGTCGTGTATTGAGATACCAAGAAAAGGATATAAATCAAGTATGGTTAAATCAATTATAAGTGGGAATTTTTTAAGATCTATCAGTTGATTACCAATTTTCAAATTCGGGTTCTTGTGAAATGGTTGGAACGTCATCATATATTGTAAAAGGTTTAGTGAGTTAAACAGACTTTGTACTGATATTATATATACTCTGATATGTTCCATCAGAGCGTACATTTTAAGGGTATCTTTATTTAAAAAAGGTAATGCCTTACAATTAATACCCAACCCAGCAGCATGTTTGTGATTCAGAATCAACCACTTGGGTGACCATTTAGGACTGGACCTGTCAAAGTTAACCACTCTTAGAATTCTATTAGCATTTATTGTTAAATAATATGCTTCAAAATTCGGTAAATCTAAACAACCCCTGTTTTTCGGAGTCATTAGTTTATCATAAGATATTCTAGTTTTTCTAGGTTCCCATACAAATCTACCTAATTCCATATGAAGTTTTTTGAAGAATTTCCTAGAAATTAGGACTTGAGTAGCTCTAAAAATATATAATAATCTGGGGAGTATGTTCATTTTAATAATTGAAGCCTTTGCCATTATTGGTAATTTCAAATTATTCCATCTTTTTAAATCCGACATTATACGATCCCAAATTAACTTAACATTGTTCACATAAAAGTCTCTATTATCTGTTGAAAAAACAATACCCAAATATTTTATTTTTTCTTCGGATTTTAACTGACCTACCAATGGTAAAAGCGAAAAGGGTGTAGGCGTTTTTAAAGGAAATAACTTGTTTTTTTTTTTTAATTTATTTTGTAATTAGATATTTTTGCAAAATCTTCCACTGCTTTTAATATTTTCTTGGTATCTGAAACAGGCGTCGTACAGTAAATATTAAGATCATCCACAAAAGCAGCCATGGATATTTTCATACCATGTATTATTGGAGCATTATGATAAATATTTTGCTTGCTATGTAGAAATAATGGTTCTAAATATAAATTGAATAATATAGGAGATAACGGACATCCTTGACAGGTACCATTCTTAATTTGTATTCTTTTTGAGAAATTTTTATTAATAAATAAAATTGTATAGGGATTGTTATATAATTTTTTAACGTTAAAATAAAGTCTTGGGGTATGTTAAAATATGATAAAATATCAAACAAAAATTCTAAATTAACTCTATCGAAAGCTTTTTGAGCATCAATTATGAGTGCATAAACATTGAGATTTCTATGAGTGGCATAAGAAATTAGTGTATGAAGTGATAACGTATTATCAGTAGTTTGTCTGCCATTTATAAAACCAGCTTGTTCATCAGATATTATTAGGTTAATTACCTTCTTCAATCTATTAGCCAAAATAGATGTCATAATTTTCATGTCTATATTCAAAAGTGAAATGGGTCTATAGTTATCCGGATTTTGCAGATCAGCATTCTCTTTAGGTATAAAAATTGTTTTCGAAGCATTAAAGTGCGGATCATTAATTTTATTATTGATTATATAGTTAAATACATGTGGAAGTATTTTCCCCAAAATATCACTAAAATTTTATAAAATTCTGTAGTCAATCCATCCGGTCCTGGAGCTTTATGTGGCTTCAAATTCTTAATTGCATCTGTTATCTCCTCTGAGGAAATTGGTTTGACTAAATTCACATGAAACTCATCACCAATTTTCGGAAAGATAATCTTCTGCAGAAAATCATTATTACTCTTATTTATAAGTAATTCCTGATGTTCACCATAGATTTGAGAGAATATTAATTCAAAGGTATGCATAGTGTCTTCAGTATTGGTATATGTTTTATTATTAAAGTGTATTTCAGAAATTTGAGAAGGTATTTTCAATTGATTAATGATACGAGCTAGTGCTTTTGAAGGGGTCTGTATATGATTAGCATATTTTACCAGTATTTTCTGTTCATAAAATGACAATTTACTATTTTGTAGTAAAAAAAGATCTTTTTGACATTTTAATAACTCCATTTCAGTTTGTTTACTATAGTTCCCAATTAAATCCTGATCTAGTAACTTAATTTTAGTTTCCAATTCTTGTATGTCTCTAGATTGTATTTTCTTATAATAAGTAGCCTTTTGAAGAAAGATTCCTCTTATTTGTGCTTTGGTCGTTGCCCATTCTATATCAGACGGATGCCGATGTTTAGAGAGATTAACTAGTAGTTGATTAAAGGTCTCTTGAACTTCTTTAATTATATCTTCTTTATTTAATAAATACGGATTTAGGGACCAATTATAACCTCTAAGATGCATATTATTTCTAGTATCCTTGTTAAAACTTAATGTGATCCTAGAATGATCCGATAAATGTCGAGCTTGTATAGATACAAAGGGATCAAAAGTCATTAGTACATCTGAAATTAGAAAGAAATCAATCCTAGACCACATTTTATGACAACTTGAATAAAATGTAAAGTTATTTGAATTCATTTGATTATTTGTGTATTTAAATGGGTCATATAGTTTAAAATCTGTTTTAAGTTCCTGTAGTGATATCACTGCTTGATTATTAAAGGATCTGTGTGAACTTGATTTATCTAATTTAGGAAATTGGTGTGTATTCCAATCACCTCCTATTATTATATAATAATTATTATATTGATTCAGGATAAAATAAAGTGATGTTATAAAAAGTTGTTGATTGGTACATGGGGCATATATATTAAGAAGTACCACAGGTTTATCATAAAGTATAGATGAAAGAATCACATAACACCATCTTCCCTCTTTGTCTATTTTAAAATCTAGAATTTTCTCTTGATACTGATTTTTAATAATAATAGCCACCCCTGCACTATTAGTTGGCGCTTCTGAAGCTACCACCTCTCTAATCCATTTCTTATCCTTAAGGCCAGCCCATTGGTCATTGGTCAAATGGGTTTCTTGTAATAAAATAAAATATGCCTTTGACTGGAGAAATAAATGAAGAAATAATGTCCTTTTTTTCAAGTTCTGGAGCCCTTTAGTATTCCATGAGTCTACTATCCACATACTAAGATTTTTAAATCTTTTAAGGATATTTTAAAATTGAGAAACGGTACTAAATTCAAATATAATAGCACAGTATATAATGTCTGGAAGCAATCTTGACATCCCATCCCTAACCAGTGCCTATCCACTATTCCCCTGGACCAGGACATACATAGGTTTTTTGCACTGTTAGAACTTTTATGGGTAAATAATCTTACTAAACATCTATTCTTTATCTTACAAAATAAAAACATCAAAAACATGCAAAAAACCTATAAAAACTACATCTAACTCTACAAAGCCTAACCAAAACATTCCCTAATAAACACTGATAAATATCCACAGCTCTTGAACACACTATTTAGATAAACCTATCAAGTAACTGGTCTTCACTACACTCATAATTACTAACATACCTCACTAATAGATCACATATATTATTAGTTATACTAATTAGTTGTATCACCTTAAGTTATCTAACTATCATATTTAAATCTAAAATAAACAGATATATGACAGTACCCCTATTAAACAATAACATTATTGACTTCAAGATAATTCACCATATGTGTTGATAGTTGGAAGAGAGAGAAAACAAATGTTTAACCTTTAAGTATAATATTAACTCTGACTTTGTTTATATAATCTAAATTATCTAGAATTATAATGACAGCAAATAAGGTGAGTAAAAATAGCACTCTAACCACACTTTACTGGGTAATATAATTGAATTTATAGAATGATGACTAGATAACACAATTCTCAAAATAATTAGAACCACATGCCAGTATATAAAGAAGATAGCCTTCACATTCCTAGAAATGCCAGAATATAATATCTTCTGGTCTCTTTATCTACTAACTATCCCAACACTAAATCCCCTTATTATCTAAACATTTGCAGTATTAAAAACACATCATTAATACAGGAAAAATAAATAATAATGTATACTATAAGGTTATTAACACAACCACATTCCACATAAACTACCTAAGGAAAAAAAATAACTATGGTAAAGCTATCATACTTCTAAGATATCAGTTAAATAACACATTTTAAACCAGTACATTATTAGTTCAGTTGTAATCATACCTGAATGAATTCACAGTTCCCTTTAAAGAAATAAAACATGTTACATACATTAAATGTCCACGAATGCTCGTTTTACAGTCCAACTAGCTTCCCCTTCTTCCACAGAGATCTTCCTACTTCCTGAGCATGTAATCTTGCCTTCGAGATCGGGACGGGGGAACCATTACGCGGACAGACTTCCGGATGTGCTACCTCAAAAGCGGACCCTCAACAGCATCCAAAGGACTTCCTGTTACTTCGCGAAGGGACTCAGTTCATAGAAGCCATAAAAGTTCGGAAAATCTCCGTGGACGAGCTGGAGCTGCAAAAAGAAACTAAGTAAACATTTACCAAGGGGCTTGGTGAAGAAAAAAGAACAAACAAAGGATTTTAAAGCCTCGAGATGTAGTAAGCATGGAATCCCAGCATCCACGTTGCTGTAAACAGACTGGATGGCCAGATCAAGCTTCCGAAGCTGGAAGGGACTTGAAAATCTTCAAAAAGGTAACTTTTGCTTCTTTTTTTGTAGATATGGAATATTTGGAGCTATCAACTGTAAAAATTAATGTGTTAGGGTATTTCATTTGAAATTTGATATTCTTTTCAATGAGGAACTTACAGTATGGAGATAATGCTTGTCTAGCTTGTCTTATTTGCAATGGTAAATCCTGTACCATAGAAACTCTATTATTTTGCCACATAATATAACCTCCAATCTTTTTAACAGTTAGAATTATTTTGTTTACATCCTGGTAGTTAAGTATTTTGACGTATACTGGTCTAGGTATGTTTGAGGCTTGTGCTTCTCTGAGAGCTCTATGGACTCTTTCTATAACTATTTGTTTGGCTATGTCAGAGTCATTGAACAGTATTTCAAGTATTTGTATGATGGTAGAAATTAAATCATTATATTGGATAGATTCTGGAATTCCTCTGATAATTATATTGTTCCTTCTGGATCTTGCCTCCAAGTCCAGAATTTTATTTTGCATAGACTGAATATCCAGGTCATGAATGTCTGTTTTTTTTGTAAGCAATGTTATTCTGTCCTCATTTTCAGATATTCTAGCTTGTGATTTATCCATCCTTTCAAGAATTTGACTGCATGTGGCACCAAAAGAAAGTACCTGGTTTGATAGTTCTTTCAAAGCCTCTTGGATGGGTAACAAAGCAGTTTTAATACCCTCCATACTAGCCAGTTGATCCGGTTTATTTCTCATTCCAGCTTTTGAAAGTTTCTGCTGTTTTGTAATCTTCTGCCTTTTTATTGTTGAATCTTTTTCTGGTGACTGAAGTGCTGATAATTTGGTTTTAGTTGTTGTTTACATACTTTTGTCTTCTTTTGACATTGTGGAGCAAAGCAAATCTTTAGTATAACTGAATAGTAAATATCCAAGGTTACTACTCAGACAGTTCCTTTGTTTAATACTCTGTTCAGAGTCAGACAGTCAATCAGATCTAATCCTGTAAGTTTTTTTTAATTTCCTCCGGTTCTTTCACCTCTCAAGCGATATTTAGTTGTAGTAGATTAATTATAGCCAAAAATTAGTGTAGAAAATCTTGCAGTATATCCTCAGGGTTCATTTTTATTCCGAGTATCTGGAGAGCTGTAGATATGCAGTGTCTATAGAATGGCGGCCATCTTTGAATCCACCCCCCCCCCAACCCCACCCTGGCATCTTAACTACTGGCCAAGGCTCTTCCCACCCCATAGTGCCTTTTTTAGGCAGTGTCTCCAGGGCAAAATTCCAGATGTGAAAACTCCTTATGAAAACAACCTCAAGGTTCTGCTGCTAAACGCTAGTTGTCTTAACTTGAAACTGCACTCACTGGAAGATGTCTTCACATTGGTAGACTTACACATTAGTGCAGTCACAGAGACCTGGTTCATGGCTGTGGAGAGCAGAGCATCCCAACCATATCGGGCTACACCTCCTTCCACACATTAAGACCACAAACTGAAGGTGTGAAAACTAAAGGAGACGATGTATCGATATTCATTACAAATAAATACACCTCCAGATTGGTTAAAAAGTATGATTTCCCTGGAGATACTTAAGTTGCAGTTAACTGTTGGAAAGACACCTATTCAAGTCATTGCAAGCTACAGGACCCCCACCACGAGTCAAGACAACCACTCTGCCTATTTGGATCTACTTGAATCTATAGGCTTTAGGTGACTTCACCTAACCATCCACTGACTGGGTAAATTACTTGTGCTGTAACTCACTTGCCAAAGGTCCCTTGACTTCTTTCACTCCAATGCACTGGACCTGCTGGTTGACACCCCTACAAGGGGTGCCAACATCCTGGATCTGGTACTTACTAATATGGGGTGCCACTGTAGCACCCCCACTGTGAGGTCTTCCCTTGTGAGATCTGACCACAAATCAGTCTCATTCAAAGTAACTATCACACTGCCGCCGCCCCCCCCCCCACAGGCAGCAAAGAAACTAAAACACTTCTCCAAAGCACATCATTAGCTCTTGTAGGATGATATAAATAGCTGTACTGCACCTTCTCCCTCAGATGGAACTGACAACTATGCTGAGTTCTACACCAGTGCTTTATACAAACACCTATTTAACTGCATTGACTTGGCATACCTGATAGGACCAAAATAAGCTCCTCAAGGAAGAGCAAACCTGCCTGGTGGACAATTGCCAATAACAGGCTTTACAATAAGAGAAAGAAATTGCTGTAAGAATAAGAAGGATTGAACCCTAAACTGGAAACACTCCCTACTCACCTTAAACAAGCCAATAAGACTTGCTGTGAAGTTCTCAAAGTCAAACTATGAATCCAAATTAGACTCCTCAACTAAGGACAACCATAAGGCATTCTTTAGTTACATCCATTACCTGAAAGGACAAGCCCAGATTTGTGCCAAACTGGTAGTTAATGATACCACATATACTGAGCCAGTGGACATAGCTAACCTGTTAGCTGACAGATTCTGTGAAAACTTCACTCCCCTGTCCCTGCTACATGTACCCCATGACATCCCTACCACCTGTTCCTTACCTTGTATATCTAAATCTCAAGTCATAAACACCCTCTCTAAGTTCAAAAAACAGCACCTATGGGACCTGATAACATCCCAGACTGCATATTGCATGGGCTTCAACAAGAATTAGCAAAATCATTGGGTACTCTTTTCAATCATAGTCTAAGCACTGGCTTCATCCCAGATGAATGGAAATGGGCCACCATTATTCCCTTGCACAAAGTGGTGCTTCCACTGACCCTGGAAACTATAGACCTATTAGCCTGACTAGACTTATCCGCAAGGCCATCGAGCGAATCATCATGGAACTTATCAACAAAAATATAGGTAAGCTCCAAACACTTGCCCCTACTCAGTTTGTATTTGTCAAAGGGAGATAATGCCTGTGAAACATTTTGGACTTCTTCAAAGCAGTCACCAAGGCCCTGGGCAATTGAAAAATCTGTGCATACAGCCTACCTAGACTTAGCCAAGGTATTTGACACTATCCCCCACTCAGGTATCATTGACAAACTCACCCAGCTAGATATCAAACCTTATATTGTCAGGTGGGTCAATAACTGGCTCACTGATAGAACACATATAGTCAAAATGGGGGAATCCACCTCTAACAGCAGACCTGTAACCAGTGGTATTCCACAGGTAAGTGTCCTGGCACCTCCACTGTTTGGAATCTAGTTCTCCAAATTACAAGTTAAAACTAAAAGTCTGTGGCTGACAAAGGTTGCTGATGACTGCAAACTGGGGGAGGTCATGGAATCTCCAAACAATGTCACCATCCTACAAGAGGGTCTTACATAATAAATGATTGATGCCAAAGTCATGGCCTTAACCTCAGTGCAAAAAATATATTATCATCCCTCTCAGTAAGTACGATGTTCTTTCTAACTACGACATCAATAACAAAACCCTAAGTATGCACTCACTGGTGAGAGACCTGGGCACAGAGATTGACAGTAACCTTACCTTTGATCACCATGTTTCCACAGTGGTAAGAAGGGCATTCTATATTGTTCATCTCATAAGTAGGACCATTGCATCCAGAAAATAAAAGAAGTTATGAGCTCTCTGTTCTTTCCCCTCAGCAGATCAATAATGGAATATGATGCCCCTTTTGGTATGCACCTTTCCAAGCACCTGCAGCAATTGGAGAGACCACGAAGTTTTATCATAAGGATAGTTCAAGGTCTTCAGCAGCTGTCCTATGTGGATCATCTGAAATTACTGTCACTTTATTCTGTTTCATACAGACAACTCAGAGGTGATCTATGCCTTGCATATAAGGCAATCTTTGATCATGCTTTACTGAAAATGCTGCATATCCGCAAATCAAATAGTACATAGATTATTCACTAAAGACCTTAACCTGGTATGTGACAGTAATAGAACATGCTTGAGTGTCAGATTTGCTCTCAGAGGTTACCACAGCTTTGGAATAGACTCCCACTTCATGTCAAACAGAGCACATCATTAGCCCTCTTCAAATGCAGTGTGGACTATTGGATGTGTAAACATAAATTCACCTCAGGGGTTCCACCTGCATTCCTGTTGGACAGGGGCAATTGGTGCTGATCGTGGAAATAAGGGTAAAACTTGAGTAGGCTTGTAAGAGTCCTAGCCTAGTAACTTCCTGTAATCCTATGATATGACTCAGTCATAGTCCATGTGGGAGTACATGACCTGCAACATATCTCCCTAGTCTATACTTAGAGAGACATATTTGAGCTCTCGGGAGATGTTTGTATGGTCACTAACACGTAGCTTAAAGTTGAGGAGAGCACACCAACAGTGCAAGGTTATTATGCCTTCCACACATTTAGACCAGCTACTTCACAGGCAGGGAGTAAAGGTGGAGGTGTCTCTGTGTACATCAAAACTAAAGATGCTTAGGGGCGGAGCCTGAATGGCTAGTTGAAGGCAGCATTTTTTGGAGCTCCATAAACTAGTATTAAAACCAGGAAATTATATTATTTATTTCTAATGAAAATATTACAAATATTTAATTAATAGTCTAAAGTAACTAAATACAAGTTTTGGTGGATTTTTACAAGAAATTTCTTTTCAAATTATTCAGGAGTCTATACACAGCAATTGGAGAGATGAGTAACATGAAGAATTCTCATTCTGATCTGACACTAAAAAAGGAACTACAATTGGTGACTACCACATTACAAGAATTATCAATGAAAATGGATGATTTTAAGATTAATCTACAGAATCTAAATGAGAACTCTTAGAAACAAACAGAGGTTTTCAAAGAAATGCTTCAGCAATATCAGTCAAAGATAACAACCATTGAAACTTCTTTGTCTGACATTGATGGAAGGCTTAAGGAAGAGGAAACACAGAGTTTCTCCTAAAGCAAAATACCTGGCTCTCCAATAAAGAAGATGACCTAGAAAATAGGGAAAGAAGGTCAAACATCAGGGTTTTCGGTTTACCTGAGGAAACAGGAGGGGACATCATATCCTTCTTAAATTTATGGATTCCAGAGAGTCTAAATCTTAAAGAAGGCTTTTCTTTTGGTATAGAAAGGGCACATCGTCCTTTGGGAAATAAAACTTCAGCATCAACCTCATCATCATCTTCTATGCCACCAAGATCAATTATAATACAATTTTTATCTGTCATGGACAAAGAACTGGTGTAAAAAACAGCATGGAGGAAAAGTCCTATTAAATACAATCAGAATCTAATAAGATTCGATAATGATTACTCCACTAAAGTGCTGGATCAGAGAAAAAAGGTATGGCCACTAATAAAAACTCTAAAGCAGAACAATATTAAAGCTCAAATAGCCTTCCCTGCAAAAATAAAGATACTGCACCTAAGTGAGATGAGAACCTTCAACACTCTGGAAGAAGCTCTACAACTCATCAAAAACAATAACGTCATAACTATCTCAGAAGATATGGAATGGGCATCCCCATGCTTGAAGAGAACCACTGATAAAAATGGCTGGACTGATGTCAAAAAGAAAAAGCAGAAAACTGAATCTAAAGTACCTACATCTGTAAAATCTCTCAAAGTATCAACTGCAACCTAATTATTAAAACTTTTAAATGGATTTAATATGTTTCAAATCTTCTAAGCTCATGTATATATATATATATATATATATATATATATATATATATATATATATATATATATATATATATACCACATATATATACAGGAAAAGGTATGTTTCCTATATCTTCTCACGCATGATTTACTAATTTAGATATACATTAGTTATAAATCATGTCTTTCTGACATTTTCTTCTCTTTCCCCTTTGCCTCATATCTTTTCTGTGTTTCTTTTGTTTTTTTTTCTCTTTCTTGCTTCTAAATGTATGTTAAGGATTGACTGTTTGACATAGTTATTCATACAATCCAATAATATCAAAGTTAAAAATTCTGTTTTGTAGCCCTGTAGTGCTCAGTTTGTTGGTCCCATCCTTATTTATTTAGTTAACTATTTTTTTTATTAAATTGCTTATTGATATTTCTTTTGGTTTAACTCAATCCTAGTCGCTAACTGAAATATCCCTTTAAATGCGATGAAACTGTATACTGGCACTCCAATGATTTTTTTTGGAATGTATTTCTGATAAGTATCTGGTAACTGTGAATGATTTCCGTTTTAAGTTAAGCAACGCAACCAGGGAGTGATAGTACTAGAGTGACATGGGGTGGATTTAATCATAGCTGGCATGAATAAAGTTGTTTGAAAGGGGGCTTGTTTTGAGTCCCAGTCATTTCACGATGAAGCTTGTTTAGATTGTAGTCCTGATGCTTGTTTTGGTTACTGTCAGGAGTTGTCCGACCACGTTTGTATAAATGACCTTTATATGTGGCACTGATGATGTTGACATGTTTTTGTAAGGTATAATTGGATTTGGCTGCAGGAGACAATGTATAGGTGAGTGCAGAATGCAGCAAATCTGTAATTTACATTGAGCTATGATGTGACGAGGGATGCTGAATGCTTTGGGTGGAAGTAATGTAATGTAGTGACAGAGCTCCAGTACTCTTGTGAAGAGACATGAGTTGTAATAGGAAAATGGAAGTAATGATACATTAATGTTATGCTTTAAACTATGTCATGGCTTGTTTGCTTGAATTATAGGACTGTTTGTGTCTTGGACTGGAGAGGGGATGTTGACTTGTCCCGCGGTTTAGTGGAGCCTAGCACAATGGCCTTTGGTAATGAATGTCTTGAGCTCACCATGAGGGAGAAGGAAAGGCAAAGGGGGGAACTGTATAACTGGCCATTTAGTCTCAGTGAAGTGTTTGAGTGGGGAAATAAGAGCTTGTGAATTTAAAATGAAGATTTTTTAAGACTGCTGGTCGCATTAGCTATATGTACAGCTTTCTTTTAGCTGTTGAGTTGTTTAATGTTGTTATAGCAATGAGTAGGAAAGGATTTGATTGGCTATGGGCTCACTCATAGTTTTCAAAACACGAACATACTTTACTCATGGAAACAGATTAGAAATCCTTAATTAGTTATATCTCATAAATGAGAATATAAAGCTTAAACACTTAGATGTTTGAAGCATATTTAACAAAATATAACATTAAAGTAAACTAAGCATCCAGAATACTGTAAACATCTGATAATCATATACACTGTACTGCTATGCTGTACATCACTTTGTAAATATAAAGTACAGTTGTGTACACTTACCATAAATGTAGATGTTCGAGTGTATTCACTGTTGCAGTCCTAACATATAGGTTATCTGGCTCCCAGTAGCCCTCAGTCAGCCCGAATATCAGATTCCTCGGTATATGACATCGGCTGCCATGGGCTGCCATCGGCTTTAAACTGATGTCAGAATGCCAGGTATAAAGGGAGGCGGCCGACACCATTTCCTCAGTTTTTCTTACCTTAACTGTCAAGAGCCGCCAAAAGAAGGCTAAACCAGGAAGGAAACACCCTGGAAAAAATGCCATCCAAAAATAACATATTTAGTCTGTGCCTTAGGAACAAAGGGGGGGGTGGAGGGTGGGAAACCAGAACTGCAACAGTGAATACACGCGAACATCTACATTTATGGTAAGTGTACACAACTGTACTATGTTCTTCGTGTTTCACTGTTGCAGTCCTAACATATGGGTTGATTCCCAAAGCCCAGGAAAAAAACAAAATGTGGGAGGAAGAATCACAGATTAAGGGTTGGTAAGGAGGCCTTGCAAAACTGCAGAGGCAAAACCAGCCCTTGATTTAGAAAACAAAGGTAGGCTGTAATGCTTTGTGAAAGTATGGACAGAAGACCAAGTAGCTGCTTCTAGAATGTCCTTAGTAGACACACCTCTCAAAAAAGCCGCAGAAGTAGAGGCTGCTCTAGTAAATGGGTCCTAATACCCTGAGGGGGAACCTTCCCATGCTGCAGGTAACAAAAGTGAATACAATGAGCAATCCATTTGGAGATGGTTTGTTTCGAAATAGCTTTACCCTGAGCCCCAGGAGTAAAACTAACCAACAACTGCTCAGACTTCCGAAAGGGTTTAGTCCTATTTAAGTAAAATCTCAACTGTCTGTGCACATCAAGAGAGTGCAGAATCCTTTCCCCCTTATTCTGGGGGTTATCTAAAAAGGTAGGCAGATGAATAGACTGGTTAAGGGTCAGACTGGAAACCACCTTAGGCATAAAGGAGGGATTAGTTCTCAGAGAAACCCGATCTGTATGAAAAATAATGAAAGGTTCTACTGCCATCAAGGCTTGCAGCTCCAAAACCCTTCTGGCGGAAGTAATAGCCAAAAGAAAAGTAGCCTTCCATAAAAGAAACTTTAATTATGCAGAGGCAGCAGGTTCAAAGGGAGGCAGAGTAAGCTTCTCCATGACAAAATTAAGATCCCAAGCAGGAGTAGGAGCTCTTCTGGGAGGTCTAAGATTGCTAGCTCCCCTCAGGAACTGCTTCATCAAGGGGTGAGAAAAAATTGGTTGCTCAAAAGAACAATGTGCAGAAATTGCTGAAGCGTGAATCTTAATTGAAGAAAATGAAAGTCCACCATTAAGCAAACCTGCTAGATAATCAAGAATGAGGGGAAGAGAAGGTTGGGAAGACTCTTCTCCTTTAGCCTGCATCCAAGAGCAAAATTTCTTCCATTTATCTGCATAGGATTACCTGGTGCTGGGCCTCCTGAACTTCAACCACATGCTGGGAAAGATTTAAAGTATTAGCCAGGCAGTTAAATGCAGAGTTTGAAGATGAGGATGAAGAAACTTTCCCCCTTCCTGAACCAACAGATCTGGTACCAGGGGAAAATGCCAAGGCTGAGCTTCGGAAAGGCTGTGAAGAAGGGGATACCAATGCTGCCTGGGCCAATCTGGTGCTATAAGAATAGCCTTTGGTTTTTCATCCTTTATCTTTAGCAGCACTCTGGGAAGAAGAGGCAGAGGAGGGAAGGCATAAATTGAGAGCTGTGTCCATGGGAAGGACAAAGCGTCCACTCTCCATGCTTTGTTGTGAAACTCTCTGGTGCAGAAGGTTGGAAGTAGATGACTGGTGTGAGAGAAGAAAAGATCCACTTGAGGAGTGCCCCAATGCTGAGTGATGGAAAGTGATCTTGTTCAGTTGCCACTCATGAGGATCCAGAACATGTCTGCTCATTTGATCCGCCAAGGAGTTTAGCCTCCCTGGAAGATACTGGGCTATGAGGTGTATGCCCATGGAAGCTGCTAAGGACCATAGTCTCATGCTGTGTCTGCACAAATGGTAAGAGTGAGTCCCCCCCACTTGTTGATGTACCACATGACTGTGGTATTGTCTATTCTGATCAGAAGAGTCCCAGGGTAGAGTAGGTCCTTAAAACCCAATAAGGCCTGCTGCACTGCCATCAATTCCTTTAAGTTTATGTGCAGATGAATCTGTTGAGTGCTCCAAGTCCCCTGAATGCCTCTGCCTTCCAGATGTGCCCCCCATGCAAAATCTGAGGTGTCTGTGGTGAGAGTCTGGCTGGCAGGTGGTGGGAGGAAAGCCAGACCCTTGTTCTGAGAACAGGCTGTCGCCCACCAGAGAAACTCCATTTGTAGACCGGGAATAAGGGGAAGAATCAAGTCTAAGTCCTGTGTGTGCTGACACCAAAGGTTCTTGAGGTACCATTGAAGTTTTCTCATATGCAGCCTTGCAAATGGGATCATCAGGATACATGAAGCCATGAACCCCAGTCCTTGCAGGAATTGCCTTGTAGAATGCTGGGTCATGCTTGCCAAGTTCTTGAGACAAAAGATCTTGTTGTTTGTCTTGAGGGAGGAATACTGTCTGGGTGGCTGTATTCAGCTTGATAGTCGGAATGCAGAAAGAAGGTAAACGGCCAACTGGCACTAGTGTGAATTTCATCTGCTTCAGGCTCTGTAGCAAGAAAGACTGAGGAAATGGTGTCGGCCACCTCCCTTTATACCTGACATTCTGACATCAGTTTACAGCTGACGGCAGCCAAAGTTATATACCGAGGACTCTGGTATTCCGGCCGACTGAGGGCTACTGGGAGCCGGATAACCCATATGTTAGGACTGCAACAGTGAAACACGAACATCTACATACACTTCCTTTTGGAAACTTTTTAAATGCCTGCTAAAGCATAACAAGATTAATGGTTATATTTTTGTTATGAAATAATTTATATTGTCTCTTTTAGCCTTAATGAACAGTATCTGAAAGTGTATGCTTGTCTGTTACAGGAAGCAATAATCATCAAAAATGTATGCTATTTGTTGCAAGCCTTTGTGTTTAAGACTTTAAATAACTTGTGTGCTTCAAACAAGTGATTATTATTTCCAATATGGAAACATATGTTGATACAAACAAATTGAATAAGTTAAATGATCTGTATAATAGAACTACATATGTTCATAAGTATAGATGTTAATGATATAGTTGCTACAGTATATAATAATTCTTTCTGCTACTGAATGTTTTAAAATCACAATAATAGTAGTTTTAATAGACTCCTTTAATATTTAAAAGTGTATATATGGAACTCAAGTGAATGGAAAAAGGAAGCTAGAGTGATAGTTCTTCAGATGGATCTATTTGTTGGACTAGGAATGTACTCCATTCCATGCTGGGTAGGGATTAATGTTCAAACTAGTTTAATTTTAGTATTTACTTTAGTTTTTAGGAGAACTGCGGTGGTGGTGCTGCGGTAGCGTTGTCGCCTCACAGTAAGACGTTGTCCGGTTCGATTCTCAGCTAGAGCGTCTTCTGCGTGGAGATGGGCGTACCTTCGTTGAAGGTTGTGCATCAGGGCTGGCAACTTGGTATGTAAAAATCTACTGCCAATCATTAGCGGACCGGAGTTCCGCTGTGGTGACCCCTAACAGGGAAAAGCCGAAAGATACAACACAACAACTTTAGTTTTTAGGAGGTTAATTAGTTTCTCCAGACCTGACTTATACATGTTGATTACTTTAGTGATAACATGCTTTACTGGGATAGATGAATGTTTACAAATTAATAATATTTTATTATTAAAGGAGGGGATGGTCCAGGTAAATATAATGGCACTTCAAATGCTTCTTCAAAAATAATTTGATATGGACCTTTCTTTATTATCTTTAAACATTAGTGGCCTAAAATAGTCCAAGTAAAATATCTAACTTATTAAGATATCTAAAGGCAAATAGAGTTCAGATAATTTTTCTACAGGAAACTCACTTCAAAAATAATGATAATTTCATATGGAACCCAAAGTGATTATATGACCTTAGCATGCTCCAAATTTAAATCTAAGAAAAAGGGAGTAATAATTTTATGGAGGAAGAATTCCTTAAACCCTGAAATAATACATAAATATGTAGATAATGATGGTCTTATAGCTATAGTCATCTTGAAGTTTAATAATCGGTTGTGGACAGTAGTAAACCTATATTGGTTTCCTGGTACTGGGATGGGAAAAGTTAAAAAACATCTAGATCAAATTATAAATGTATCTAAAGGTAATCTAATAATAGGAGGAGATTTTAATTGTATTAATGATACTTCTGAAACTACTAATAAAAAATCTCCATGTTTAACAGCTACTGCAAAACTATTAAAAAGATGGACAGAGTCTTTAAAATTGAAAGATACCTTTAATGTTATAGATAACAACTCATTATTATTCTCTCATCAAGATTATAGATTTGGTACTCAAACCAGAATAGATAAACTATGCATTTCTCAAGATCTTTAAACAAAAATTACTTCTTTCTGAATAATCCCATGTCCTCTATCAGATCACAATTTATTAGTTCTAAAAATGCAAATAGATTTTAAACCACTAACATTCATATCTAGAATTCCCTCGTACATTACAAAAATTAAAGAATTTAAGCAATGGTTAGTGAATGAACTTAATTTCTTTTTAGATATAAATTACAACTCAGAAGTGAACATAGTAATGGTTTGGGATTCACTTAAAGCTTATATTTATGGGAAAGCAATTGGTTGGTATAAAAATAGACTCAAAGAATGGGAATCAGAACTACAAGAACTACAAAGAAAACTCACATTATATAAATCCAAAAAGTATTTTAATTTGATTGAAAACAAGAAGACAATAGACTTAAATAAAAGATATAATGAAATATTAAATCATAAAACTAATTTAGCCATGGAGAGGTTAAAAATAAATTCTTATGCTACTTCTCCAAAACATTTACATAATGTATCTGTTAAAGTTAAAATGCAATCTAAAGCTAACTGTATTATTAATATCCTACGTGAAGAAAAAGGTAAGAAAGTGTCGGAAATAGGAGATATACTAGATGCTTTTAAGTGTCATTACAGAAATCATTATAAAAGTAAGAATACTACAACAGATCATTTCAATTCAGAAAATATGATCTCTAATATTAAATCAATCCCTGAAAGTGTACAAAGGAATTTACAAAAACCTATTACACACAAATAAGTTACTGATAAAAATCAAAGAAAATTAATCTGGTAAATCTCCTGGAATGGATGGTTTAATCACAAAAATTTACAAATTATTTCCCAAAAAATATAACCTCATTGTTACATAACACACTAATTAAAATTCAAACCCATGTAATAATTCCCCTTTCATGGAGATACTTTTTAATCATACCCATTTTAAAAGAAAATAAGGATGCTAGCCATTGTAGTTCATATAGGCCAATTTCATTATTAAATAATGACTACAAAATATTTATGTCTATCCTGGTAAATAGAATAAAAAAAATGTATAAAATAATCAACAATGATCAAACTAGACATGCACACGACAACATTAAAAGAATATTGACATTAATTGATTATTTAAAATAAAGAAAATATAGAACCCTTGATAATCTGACTGGATATTGAAAAAGCATTTGATTCCCTAAATTGAGATTATTTAATTAGAATTCTTGAAGCATATGCTTTTCCTCTCTCCTTTATTACATTTATTAAAAAGATTTATAAAAACAACTTAGCTTATGTTAAAATGGGACCCTTCACTTCAGAGGCTATACAAATTACACGAGGTACTAAACAAGGTTGCCCTATGTCACCCATGGTATTTGCATTGGCTATAGAGCTATTGGCTATATTAATACAAAATAATCCAAAGATAAAAGGAATAAATATATTAGGACAATATAATTCTAAGATCATGCTCTTTGCTGACAATATACTTCTTACACTATTGAATTCAAAAGGAGCCTTAGATGAATTAAATATTTTTGATAAAGAAATTTCATAAGATCTCAGGACTTCATTTTACTAACCAAAAATCTAAATATTTATTATTAAATAAAAAGAATGATATACAAATAGACAAGAATCATATCATAAGGGAACAAGTCGCAACAATAAAATACCTGGGGATAGTACTGTGTGAGAATATACAAGATATATTGAATATTAATTATAAAAGAGTCATGGATACAATAGATTCTCTAGTGTACAAATATAATAACTTATTCATAGTTTTTGAAGATTAACTACAGCTGATCAAAACGGTTCTTCTTCCTAAAATTGTGTATGTAGTACAAGCTACTTTGTTAATTCCTGGGAAAACCTATCTTAAGAAAATAACAGCAATACTGCTAAGGTTCTTATGGTTTCCTAAAAGAAATAAAATTGCATATACCCATCAGACCAGACAATGGGATCAGGGAGGAATAAATTTTCTGGACATTGAATCATATATAAGAGCTACTCTACTTAAAACTGTGATTGAATGGATTAATCCTAGTTATATATCCAACTGGAAATTGTTACATACAACTATAATAATAAATGAAAACAAATTACTTAAAAATACAATCACTATAGATAAGGATAATATATTATGGTACTCAGTGACTTTAAATTTACAATATCATATAAATAAACTAACTAGATCAAATCTGATAAATAATTTATTTGATCACTTTAGGAAATTTATAAATATGAATATGGATTTAAAGCTTTGGTTCACAACATTAATTCCCTTCAGCATTAGTAAAAACTTTCCAGATAGAATTCATAGGGACATATTCATCTCTTGGGAACAGAAAAAAATTAATTTGTTGGTTGCATTGTATAAAAATCAACAAGTTTTGGATATACAATATATGATGTCAACTTATAATTTAAATTCTCATGAATGGTTAATACTTCAGAATATATTGACATACTCCAAGGATCTATATAGGATAATAAATAATTCTTCTTTCTCAACTCCACCTAAATTCATAATCAGACTGTTTGAAATTATATATAATGAGAATATGAAAAATGGAACTTCATACTTATATAATCTAATAAAAATTACAAAACATTACTCAAACCAACATATTGGCAGTTTATTACTAAAGGATAGTCGATTCAATTAACCCCAGAAAATAAATCAAACATACTACTTTCAGTAAAATTGACCTCTTGTTCTCATTATTGGAAAATATTTACCTGGAAATTCCTCCATAGATCCTTCTTAACTCCTGATAAAGTTTCAAAAATCAATCCTTCTAGTAATGGGGTTTGTTGGAGATGTCAACAGATCGATAAAGCTGATTGGTCTCACATTTTCTATGAATGTATAAAAATCAAACCCTTTTCAGAAAATATTAACAATTTTATGCAGGTGATTTATACAGATAATTTTGTCATGACCAAAGCTGTAATATTACTGAATATGACTGAAGTTGTTTTTTTTTTTTTTTTTTTAATAGAACTTACCTCTGTGTACTTTGGACAATACTAGCTATAGCTAGGAAATGCAAAACAAAGAGATGGAATTCTGCCACAGTACTTAGCAGAGAAGATTTTCTGTGTTTATTGAAGAAGACTGCCTTAATGGAAGTTAAAACCAAAGAATTAAGAATGTTTCCTATGCCATTAGCTAATAATCCTTGGAAAAAAGTTTTAACATTGATTGACACTTTAGAAATGGATCTAACCTCCTCTTGAAATAATTACTTCTTAAGTTAAATTTAACTACTTCTATATAACTTGTTAACATTCATTTTTCATATGTCAGGCTGAATGTAAATTTATATATAGTTAATTTATTAAGTAATATGATAGAATATTGTAATAAGTATTCATTTATTGTTTATTTCACATCCAAAATAAAAATTATCTCAGTAAAAAATATATAAATAAATAAAGATGCTTCAAGTCTGGTCAAACAGAACAATGCACTTCAGCTGCTCTGTGTTAAAATCACAATTGGAAAAATCCAATACTGCTTCCACGCAAGCTATAGGACCCCTGTATGACCCGGGAAACCCATACCATGTATTTAAACTTATTAGAAACACTAACCATCCAACCCAATACCATATTCGTGAGTGATTTTCATGATCCCACTATTATCTGGAAATCCAATATGACAACAAACATACAGGCACAGGCATTCCTGGATTTTGTAAACACAAATTCCCTGGACCAGATAGCCAATATTCCAACCAGGGGTGCAACCATACTGGATCTGGTCCTCACCAGTATGGGAGAGTCATGCACACACCCTACTGTAATGTCTTCACTGGTAAGGTCCAAACACAAATTGGTCTCCTTTGAAGTAAAAATAAAACATGGACCCCCAGCTAAACATGGAATATTCAGGAACTACTCAAAGGTTAACCTCCAGCTATTAGGTAATAACCTAGCCAAATTTCAAGCCCCAATACACACTGAGAACACTGCTGCCTATGCAGAACTGTTCACAGAAACTCTGTATGAGCATGTTAATAGCTACATAGAGGCAGCCATACCCACCAGGGAGAAGTACAGAACTAACTCAAAATCAAGTCACCCTGGTGGAATCACAGAATCAATAGGCCCTATAACAGAAGGAAGAAAATCATGGCAAAACTTAGGAGGTGCAGCACACAGCATGGTAAAAGCACTCTCATCAAAGTAAACAAAAAAAAAATCAGAGGACAAATTAAGTCTACCAAAGGCAGATTGAGTTAAGTTCGGGCTCCCAGGCCAAGGACAACCACAAAGCATATTTTAGCTATGTCTGCAACCTCAAAGGCAGTACATAATTGTTACATATCTCATTGTAAATGGAACCACCTATAATGAGGCAAAAGATATAGGAAACCTCCCGGCTGATAAATTTAGCTGCAACTTTATAGGTTCATAGGTTCATAGGTTGGTACTAGGCTATCAGCCCTAGGGCCTATACAAGCCTAGCCATAACAATTCCCTGGCTATTTCTTCCCACACTTTTTACTTCCCTGAACCCCTGTCTAGCAGGGTGACTGACATGATCCCCGGGGTGAATTTCCTTTCTCCCATCCAATCATCAAGGTTCCTTTTGAAGCGGGCCAAAGAGATGCTCTGCTTGACATGTATGAGCAGTCTATTCCAGAGTCTGGAGAGTCTCTGGGTCAGGAAGCTATTCCTCCATCATGTTTTGTTTATTGTGATGAAAAGGTTTAGATCCCTGGAGCATGTGGCTCTGAGGGACTGGGATTTATTTAAGTGTAGCATGTCCAATAGCTCTGGGTTTGACATGGCCTTGTATGTTAAGCAGAGATAGCCTCAGAGTAGACGATATGCGACAGAGTATAGCTGGAGTTTTTTAAGGTGGTCAGCATAGGGTATCTGCTTTAGGCCTGTGATTCTTTTAGTGAGGTATTTCTGCGGCCTTTTCAGTTGTTGCAGATGTCTTGAGAGGTACATACCAAATGGGGTGTTGTATTCTATAATGGGTCTAATGAGGGATGAGTACAGGAGACAATGACCTCCTTTTTTCTGGATAAAAAGCCCTTAGTGATGAGGTGTGCCACATAGACGGATTTCCTGACTGTTCTGGCGATGTGGTTATTGAAGGTAAGACCACTGTCCACCTGTGTCCCTAAGTCTCTTATCACACTTTTGGTGTTTAGTGTACTGCCAGCTATGTGATAATTTATGGGTACATGTTTTTTTCCCAGGGGACCACCAGATTGCCTTCCTTTTTCTGGAGGAGAGCATCTTGGTTCTATTTGGGATGGCACAATTCATGCATGAGTGGATGTGCATGTACAGTGCCTTAGTGTAGGACTCAGCAGTCGAACTTTCAGTTCCCATCTGCATGGATGTCATGAGGTTTGTAACTATGCATTTCTGGGCATTGAGCTTGAGCCCATGGCTCTGGCACCAAGCATCTGTTTCTATAAGTCCCTTTTGTAGAGTATCCACATCATTTGGGGATTCAATAATGGCTCAGTTTGCAGTCATCTGTTAGCCAGAGTCCCTTAGTGTTGGCCTGTACTTCAGAGAAGTAGATGCCAAACAAGAGAGGTCCCGGGACTGAACCCTGAGGTACTCCACTTGTCACTTGTCTGAAGATGGATTTGGAGTCAGCTACTTTTACAGTGTGGGTTCTGTCAGTAAGCCAGTTGGCAACCCATCAAGTGACATAGGGATTAATGCTCAGCTTAGTAAGTTTATCTATGATTCCAGAGTGGGGGATGGTGTCAAAGGCCTTGGCGAGGTCCAGATAGGCTGTGTGGACTGCCTTACTCTCATCTACGGCTCTGGAGACTTATTCAAAGAAGTCAATAAGGTTCAGAAGACAAGATTGGCCCTTCACAAACCCAAACTGGGTGGGGTCCAGTGTTTTAAGGTTGCCAATGTCTTTGTTTATAAGTTCCATGATAATACGTTCCATGGTCTTGCAGATCAGGCTCGTCAGACTGATGGGGCAGTAGTTCCTGGGATCCAAGGTGGAACCCCCCTTGTGGAGTGGGATAACTGTAGCTGTGTGCCACTCAGTGGGCACTAAGCCTGAGGTGAGGGTATGATTTTATTATTTATTTATTTATTTTACATTTGTTAACCGGGATGGTCCGACTGGATACATGTCCTTTTTCAGCGGAGGCCCGGGGAGAAAAGCTCCAACAGAGTTACATTGATAATTAGGTACAGTAAATGAGCTGAAAGAACTTAACAAAAACATAGGCTATTTACATACAAGTACAAGACTGCCATTACTATTTCTGAGATTACTACAAATGTAACATTATTAACATATTAGCAAGGACGGTAGGCAGTATAATGACATAGAGTTAGACAGGATACATATTTCTTTATCACAGTATACAAAGTACTTATCATCTTAGCTAGTTGTTTATGTTTTAGTTAATGGCACAGAGCTAGTCTGGGTTTGAGCAAGGACATAGCCAGTGTGACTTGAAGTGGAGTTATAGACTATTTTTGAATTGACTTAGAGAAGTTGCAAGCGTGATGTTATTTGGGAGAGAATTCCATATTTTACCAGTGGTGTTGGCAAATAGCGTCACCACCTAGGTTGAGAGATTTAGTTGTTTGGACAAGGAGTCTGTTTGCTGAGCAAAGGCAGCTTAGATTGGAGTAGGGAGTCATTAAGTTTTTTAGTGCTGGGGTATTCTCAGGTTGTTTAAGGATTTTTAAGGCCTCTATGAGTTGGGACTGGTGAAGAAGGTGTGGGAATTCTATCCATCCAAGCTTTTTCAGGTTAGTACAGTGGTGTGTTCTGTAGGGTAGACCTGTAACGAACCTGGCAATGTGATTATAGCAGGATGAGAGCTTGGCCAGATCAGATTTGTTAAGGTGAGTGAGGACAGAAGAGGCATATAGTAGGGTAGAGAGAAGGTGTGAACGGGCTGTGGCTGCCCTGGCATTTGGGGTAAGGAAGGCTTTAATTCTATATAGGGTCCCAAGTTTCTTGTTGACTGACTTAATGGCTTGGTTGATATGTATATCAAATCTGAGTTTATTGTCAATGTTTACTCCTAATAGCTTTGTATAGGTGTCTGGGGAGATGATGGTCCCATTATTGGATTTTATACTGAAGTTTTCAGTCGGAGATCTATTGGTTGGGTAGA
Organism: Protopterus annectens; assembly: GCF_019279795.1. NCBI lineage: Eukaryota > Metazoa > Chordata > Ceratodontiformes > Protopteridae > Protopterus > Protopterus annectens. Next base: position 1,572,853,024 of record NC_056728.1, on the reverse strand, counting down.
AGAGAAGTAACTTGGTTTTGTTTGGATTTAAGATCAGGAGATGGTTGGCAAGCCAGTTTTCGACTTTGGTGAAGCTATGTTGGGTGGTAGTTAGTAGATTTGCAAGAGAGGCATTGGAACATATTATAGTCGAGTCATCTGCATATCGAATGCAGGTGGCTTCAGGGATGACTGTTTGGATGTCGTTTATGAAGACTGAAAAGAGGAGAGGTCCTAATATGGAACCTTGAGGAACTCCTATGGTATTTGGTAGTAGGCAGGAGAGCTTGTTTTGCCACATTACTGCTTGTTGTCTCCCAGTGAGGTAAGCTTGAAACCAGTCAAGGGCTGGAGTATCTAGATACAGGGTTTTAAAAGTATATAGAAGTAACTGATGGTTTACCATATCGAAGGCTTTCGATAGGTCCAGGAAGAGAGCGGAGGATATTTTTTATTATTCCGGTTAAGATTAATGTTTTCAGTAAAAGAGAGGAGGGCAGTGGTTGTACTATGATGGGGTCTGAATCCATGTTGAGAGTCTGTGAGTAGTTTATTTTGGGTTAGATAGAGCATTAGTTGGATGTGCATGCACTTTTCCATAATTTTGGCAAGTGGTGATAGTATGGCTATAGGTCTATAGTTGGATAGTTCTGTGGATGAACCTCCTTTGTGGAGTGGAATAACATAGGATATTTTCCAAATTGAGGGATTGAGGCCTCGGTTATGGTTCTGTTAATTAGGATTGAGATAGGGTAGGCTACAACATCTGCAGCAATTTGCAGGTATTCAGCCGGCAGAAGATCGGCTGAAAGGGTGGTTGGCTTCAGTTTTTCAAAAGGGATCTGATAAAGGATGTGGACACTGGCTGGAAGTTAAAAGAGAGTGGTGAGTCGGGTATAGTGTTTATAGAAGTGTGGGGAGGAGAAAGTTGGTTAGCTAATGACTGGATGGTTTCTGTGAAGAAAGTATTGAATGAATTGTCTATATCTTCTTGGCTCTTGTCAGATAATGTTCCTGGGGTCGGAGTAGTGGATTTGCCTGGTTGGAGAAGTTTATTTATGCCTGCCCAGTACTTTTGAGGGTTATTCTGATGTTTATGTTGCAGATTGTAGAAGTAATTTTTCTTCTCTAGTATGATGGCTTTTTTAGTCTCATTTCTAAGTTGTTGGAATTTGATACGATCTAGGGGTAGTTTGGTAGTGTGCCATTTATCCCACGCTTTGTCTCTAGTTGTTATTATGTTTTGGTGTCTGTTGTTAGCCAGGGTGCTAGTTGAGTTTTAATTCTTATTGAGCGTTTAGGGGCATGCGAGTCAAGTATAGTAAGGAATGAATTGTTAAATGATGACACTGCCTCATCAAGGGGAAGGAACTTTAGTTTTGTCCAGTTACATGATTTGAGTTCAAGATGAAATTTAGTTGGGTCACAGTTTTTCTTGGATCTGATAGACCTATAAATAGATAAGCTTGTACAATTAATTTTGTCTTTCATGATGTATGTGAGCAGGTGATCACTAAGATCATTAGGGAGAGTTCCAGACATATAGTTCTGGGGATGACTGTTGGTGAGTATCCAGTCTAGTATACTCTCTTTTTGGTTATTGTTACCTGTACATGTGGTAGATGATATTATCTGAGAGAATCCATGTAGGTTAACAGGGATGGGGTTGGACTGTGCTGTGCATTGGTTCCAGTCAATATTAACATTGCCCAGGACAATGGTTTCTTGAGGGTAGTTGTTGGCTATCCAATGTAGAATGACCTCTAGTGTTTCTACATTGTTCCCAGGGAATATAGGTGACAATTAGGTTAATGCCCTTATGATTATTTAGTAGAATTTTTAGAGCTAGTATTTCAGCGTTAGAGACCTGGGGTGGTTGTATAGGGTTAGTTATGATGTTAAGTGTGCTATTATATAAGACGGCTATTCCACCTCCTCTTTTCTTTACTCTATCTGCCCTAAGTATATTGTAACCAGGAGGCAGGATCTCATTGTCTTTGGTTGATGGCCGGAGCCATGTTTCAAATAGACACATTATGTTGGGGAGGTATGTGGCTAGTACAGCATGCAGGCTATGTATCTTATTGTTTAGGCTTCTAATGTTTAAGTGGCATATTAGGAGGGAGTTGACCAGTCGGTGGGAGTGGTGGGCTGGTAGGATTTTGAGTTAAGGTTGGGCCTGGATTAGGATGGATGTCCCCATCTTTGGTTATATTTTTTCTTAGATACTCTAGTAGTCTAATAACTTTGAATAGTAGTTTTAGTTCATATTTGGATTTTGGTGTTGATTGAAGTGGTTTTTTTAGAAGCAAGTGGTTGGAATTTATAATTTTTGGGGTAGTGTAGTAGTGGGCAAGTTCATGATCAGTGGAGGTAGGGGGTCTTGGTTTGGCATTTTGGATAAGAGAAACCTACTGAATGTGAGATTTTCATAGCTAGTAAGAAAGTATGGCAGAATTAAGAGTGGTAAGATAAGAGGAAGGAGTTTATAATTATTTATAGACATGTTATATGTCATCAATGGGTGGGGTCAATGTGCTTCAGAGGAATACTAGTGATTAAACAGTAAAGTGGTGGGGGAATTGGAGAGGAAGTTGTGTAGGTTGGAGAGGAAGTAGGGGTGTGGCCTAGTGGCTATAAATGTAGACACAGTGGGGGCAGGTGGGATAAGGGGGCAGGGAGGGGAGCGAAGTGAGCCCAGTAGCAGGCGCGAGCGAGCTAACCCAGTCCCAGTTTTTGGTCCTATGAGTGGGGTAAATAGTCTGATAGTGTAAGTAAGCAGATTGGAGTACAGGCTTGAAATTCAACATAAACATATACAGTTGTAAAATGTCTAATACAATTCAACATAAATAGGCATTTACAGTTGTAAAGCACTTACTGGAGAGACACTGAGCTTTCATGGGGCCTGTAGCAGAGTGGATTGTAGTTTTACAAATGGTGCCTGCCACAGGTAATATTTATTAACTCTGGGATTGTCTTAAGGTAATAAACAGGGAAGGGAGGGAGAACAAGGGTGTGAGCAGGCAGTTCTTTGTACTGCTGCTAATGAGCCAAAGCAAGACAAGTATGTGTTAAGAACAATCACAATTGACCAAGGACTGCTCTGAAACTGTAAGTCTTGTCTTAATTTCTCAGGTGGAAAACCAGGATAACCTTGTATCAGTAGGCTACTGTGGTATAGTTTACATACACAAACACACAGTATTGATCAGTTATTGATACTATTTGCTAACAGAAGGGAATAAGAGAAAGTGGAAGATGTGTGTGTGTGTGGTGGTGGGGGCTGCTTACAGCCAAAGCACAGTGGTCTCCAGGGGAAAATGAAGATTGGCTCAAACAGTTAGACACATACTCAAAGTTAACTGTAGCTGTTTGCAGACAGTTCAGACCCGGACTGCACTTTTCTTATAGGAATGTTAAAGGTGGTATCAGAGTTGAATACTTAAGAGTGGTGTTAGGTTCAAAGTTAACTGTAGCTGTTTGCAGACAGTTCAGACCCGGACTGCACTTTTCTTATAGGAATGTTAAAGGTGGTACTGGAGTTGAATACTTAAGAGTGGTGTTAGGTTCAAAGTTAACTGTAGCTGTTTGCAGACAGTTCAGACCCGGACTGCACTTTTCTTATAGGAATGTTAAAGGTGGTACCGGAGTTGAATACTTAAGAGTGGTGTTAGGTTCAAAGTTAACTGTAGCTGTTTGCAGACAGTTCAGACCCGGACTGCACTTTTCTTATAGGAATGTTAAAGGTGGTACCGGAGTTGAATACTTAAGAGTGGTGTTAGGTTGGAGAGACACTGAGCCTTCATGGGGCCTGTAGCAGAGTGGATTGTAGTTTTACTAATGATTAACTGTTTAACTACTGAATAACAGTTTAACTACTGATTAAACATGACACTTAGGTGAGGTGCCAGTTCAATTTGTAGTTCATGTACTACACAGCCCGGGATGTCATCTGGTCCCATGAATGCTGTATTCTTAGCTTTGGAGAGTGCGTTTTTTACCTGTATGGCTGTTATTACCAGAATTTGGCAATCTTCCAGTATTGAGATGGGCCATTTAGGGGATGAAAGGGGGGAGAAGTTGGCACTGAATCAATCTGCCAAGATATTGGCAATAGCCTTGGGATCAGTATATTTAATGCCATTCTGTTGTAGCTCAGAGCAGATCTGAGCATTGCCATTTAGATTCTCGACATAGTTATAGAATACTTTGTGGTTGTCTTTGGAATCTTTGGCAATTTTATTTTCGTAACTAGTTTTGGAGGATTTTATGAGGGATCTCAGCTTCTTACTGAGGCTGGTAAGGGAGTTTTTTGCATCCTGGGATTTTCCTCTTTTCTGCAACAGTTTTTTTCCTTGTTGTAAAGTTTATTTATGGTAGGGGACAACCTGATTGGCTTCCTTTTTTTGTGGGAGAGCATCTTTGTTCTATTTGGGATGGCACAATTCATGCATGAGTGGATGTGCTCGTACAGTGCCTTAGTGTAGGACTCAGCAGTCGAACTTTCAGTTCCTGTCTGCATGGGTGTCATGAAGTTTGTAACTTCTGACTTGAGTAGCATGTAGTTGGCCTTGGAGAAGGTTTTTATGGAATTTTCCTTACTGGGGGGGTGGGGGTGGGATGTAGATGTTAAGGGTGATTAGCTTATGATCTGACCTGACCAATGAGGGGGTTATCATAGGTGTGGAGCATCAATTTCCCATGTTGGTAATGACCAGGTCTAGGATATTGGAGCCCCTGTTGGGACTATGGATTAGTTGATCCAGGGCATTGGAATTTATGAATTCCAAGAACTGTTGGGCAAAAGTGTTGGTGCACGAGTAGTTTTCCCAGTTAATTGCAGGGTAGTTGAAATCACCCAGTATTAGGGTGTTTGGTTGTATATTAATATTTTCCAGTATGTTTAGAAAGGTGTAGTGAGAATCTTGGGGCATGGTGGGGGATCTGTACCAAGCTACAGTTTGGATTGCAGTCTTACCTAGTGTTGGATTGCAGTCTTACCTAGTGTGTTGGATTGCAGTCTTACCTGGTGTTACCCCTCTCTCCCCCTCAACCTTCCTTCAGGAAATGCCATCAAATATAAATACCCCTGCTATCACTAGGGGGCAGGTCGTTAATGCTCTCTCTCTAAGACCAAGTACACTGTATCAATGGGCCCAGACAATATCACAGCATGCCTTCTAAATAGCATGAAACATGACCTATCAGGGCCTTTGGAATTACTATTTCACTGTAGCCACCAAACAGGCTCCATGCCTCATGAATGGAGAACAGCAACAGTCATCCCACTGCACAAAGGTGGGCCATCTACAGACCCTGGAGACTATAGACCCAGAAGTCTCACTAGTCTGATCTGTAAAGCTATGGAAAGAATTATCATGGAGATGATCAACAGAGATGTAGTACACCTCCAGACACCGGACCAAACCCAGTTTGGTTTCATCAAGGGCAGATCATGCTTATTGAACCTGGTGGACCTATTTGAGATGGTAACCAAAGCAATAGATGAGGGAAAAATGATTTGTACTCCCTGCCTTGGCCTGACAAGACATTTGACACTATACCCCAATAAGGCATTGTTGACAAACTCAGAGGTTAGGTACACACTAGTATGTCAGCAGGTGGATAGTCAAGTGGTTCATAGACAGGACCCAGGAAATTAGCAATGTGGAGTCCAGCTCTACAAAGAAGCCAGTCACAAGTGGACTCCCTCACAAAATCATTCCTCGGACTGCTCCTTTTTGGCATTTACTTCTCTGAAGTCAAGACCACTGTCGGTGGTCTCTGGCTGACTAACTTTGCAGATGATTGCAAATTAGGAGTTTTCATAGAATCCCACACTGACACAAATGTTCTCCAGAAGGGGCTGACACAGACCTACAACTGGTGTTAGAGCCATGGACTAACACTAAATGCCAAGAAATGCACAATACTATCTTTTGGGAATTCATCCACCCCTGGTAATATCATATTGACAGCATAACTCTAACAGTTGATCCAGTAGTCAGGGACTTAGGTAAACACATAGTTAGTAATCTAGCCTTTGACTGTCACGTGTCTACAGTACTGAGGAAATCATTCTATGTTGTGCAACTTATACACAAAGGTATGGCATCTAAGTGCAAGGAAGTCACTGTTCTACTGTATTTGGCATTCATCCAACCTATCATTGAGTGCAATGCCACCTTTGGTAAGTACCTAACCAGGCATATCCAATAATTTGAACATCCACAGAGGTTCCTTATTAAACCAATACAGGGCATAAGTAAAATGTCCTATGCAGACCGTGTCAAGGCCCTATCCCTGTTTTCTGTCTCCTACAGGCTTCGGAAGGGAGATGTATGCCTGCCGTACAGGGCATTGTCAGACCCCATTGTGGACCTCCTGCATATCCATGAAACAACAAGTACCAGAATTAACAGTGCTATAGAAATACACCTTACCTGTGGTAAAAATAGGATGTGCTGGAGAGACAGGTATGTATCCCAGAGACTGCATCCTATATGAAATAGGCTCCCCAGCCATATGAAGCAGCATTCTGCCATAACACAAATCAAGCGCAAGTTACAAAACTGGATGGGAACAGGACAATAAACCCTGGTTTGGGACCTATGTCTCTAATGGACATAGGGAAATTCTAAATGGTTCACCTCCCAGGCCTCTGCTTGTAATTGTTTCATCTCCAAAACCCTGCTTACACTTATCAAGGGAGTCAGACCTTGTCAGAGATTTGGGATGCATGGCTAGGCTTAAAGAAGCCCTTGTGTTCATTAGCCTAGTAAACACCTATGAACCTATGAACCCATGAACCTATACTGTATTACCTTTCTGATGACATTTGTCTTCTGTGCTGACATTCAGTCCTGTGCTCTGATGTTGATGGGTTGATTGTAGATGTGTACCAATAGGTGTGTACTACACAATCCTGAAAGTGAAACATAAACATTTCCATGAGAAACATTTCATTGTGTGACTCCACAGTCCTTACAACAGCATATATTGTAATGTATACATATTATTATGCTAGCCACATTATAAATGGCAAAGTACAATATCTGTAAATGACCAGTACAAGTCGTATGTCAACAGCACCAATGGATGAAAGGAATTCATACTAATGTAAATAGTCACCATGTTTATCAGACACATAGCTTTTTGTCCCTGCATCCATGAGAAAGATGATAGGGATGTGGCACAGTTATCATCACTTGCACAGGGTGTTGTGTGGGGGTGCAGGAGGCCTAGGTTGGGTGCAGGAGGCCTAGGCTGACCCAATAGGTTGTTGAGCATGTGTGTGAGTCAAGAAGGGAAGCTGGCAAGATGGACCAAGGAAATGTTGCGTATGTTTCTGTAGATGTCCTCAATATGACAGTTGTGTGTGAGTGTCTGCATGAATACAGCCAAGCTCAGTGCTAGCCCAATATGTCTGTATGTTGCCAGTTGTGAGCCATGCATGGTAGAGCTGACAGTTCATTGTCTCCACCCCTGAACATGAGAACTCGCTCTGCCAGGAGTTGCACTGGCACCTCCATGCGAAAGGTCAGATGCTGTGCTACTACCTAAGGGTGACTAATGTCTTCTGGGCACATGTTCTCCATGGGAATGCCCAGGACCATAAGCCCATGGCCTGCTACATATTGGTGTGGACAGCACACTCCCCTCTGGAGCGCTGGATCTACTGTCACTACAGTAACGTGATTGTGCATGGCCACGTTGACTCTCAGCAGATGTAGTTGCTGACCTACGCCCACAAGGCTGACAATCAACTCCAATCAGACATTCCATCACAGACAATGTGTGTCCCAAGACAGATAGTGTGCAGTTTCTCTAGACCTACCTCTTTCCACTGTGTCAGTCAACTAATCCAAGGTACCAGCAAGCAGGGAGAAAATATAGTGAAAGGCAGGTATGAATGTGCAGGAAGGGTGTAAGAAATAACCATAGCTATCCATTTCTTCAACAGCAACAGCTGTGCACTTACAGTGATTTTTTTAGCTAAATTTAAACTGTCACCCCTAGAGAGAGGAGTGACGACAACATAAGTGTGCTGTCAAGCCAACTGAACCGAATTAAGTGTGTCCAGTGGACATGTGTGCAAAATGGACAGCTATGTATGGGATGAATTTTTTATTTATTTATTTATTTTTGGAGACAGGTGCCCTTTTTTTGAGACAGTGGAATGTTGGGGAAGGGGCATAGGTATGTGTGGAGTAGGTAAGCTGGGAAGGTGAGAAAGCATTTGGAGACAGACAAGAAATACAAGACAGAAGACAGGGTTAGTGAGGGACACAAGAGGGGGTGAACACCTTGATTGGGGAGGGTGTTGGGGGTTCCCATTCCCATGGATGTCAGACAAGGTAACAGTGTGACTCAAGTTTTCACCCATGGGACTGTCAGCACTGCACCTTCACTGCTACTGTGGAGACAGTGGTCGATGAGGTTGCATGGGGAGTGACTGCCCCACTAGGATGGACAGCATGCCATCCATCTGGTGCAAGCGTGCACCAACAATTTGATGCACAAGCTTACGCACCATGCATGACATTTGATCATGGGTGACATAAGTGTCCCCTCCGTCTCCACTCCCAGAGGGCAGCACACTCCTGGCCTGTGGTGTGGAACTACCTGATGGAGCAGGTAGTGCAGTGGCAGCAGAGGGAGTGCCACTAGGCTGTGGCCCAGATGTGCTGGGCCCTGGTGCCTTGGCTGGGGAGACAAGGTAGGTCAATCAACAGGAACCAGCCTACCTTGCAGCACTGTGGTAAATAAAATAGAAACATAAAGGAAAAATAAACATAACCCAAAACAAATGTAATTAATAACATGAAAGAAAACAATAATGAGTAATGGAAACAAAATGAAAATAATATAATGAGGAACACAACAATAAATAATGTAAATGAAAGTTTTTTAATGGCAAATCAATATTAAATTATACATAAGGCCAACATAAGATGTAATAACAAATAATGTGATAATAGCAAATGATAATAGTAAATATATTGCTTAAATAAGTAAAGGAAGAGAAGGAAGTTCGCAGATGACTGCAAACTAGGAGCCATAATCGAAACTCCTAACGATGTGGACATCCTGCAGAAGGGCCTTACTGAGACAGATGCCTGGTGTCAGAGCCATGGCCTCAAGCTCAGTGCCAAAAAGTGCATTGTCATCGCCTTTGGTAAAAACTCTGTACCCATGAACTACCACATAGGCGGTAGTATACTTAACACCGAAAGTGTGATAACAGACCTTGGGACACAGGTGGGCAGTAGTTTCTCCTTTGATAATCACATCGCCACAGTAGTCAGGAAATCCTTCTACACGGCACACCTCATCACAAAAAGTTTGTCATCCAGAAAAAAAGAGGTCATTGTTCCCCTCTGCTCATCACTCATTAGACCCATTATAGAGTACAATGCCCCTTTTGGTATGTACCTCACAAGACATCTACAACAACTGGAAAGGCCGCAGAAATACCTAACAAAGAGGATTACTGGCCTCAAACAGATACCCTACGCAGACCATTTAAAAACACTCCAGCTTTACTCCGTCACATATCGCCTACTCAGAGGTGATCTCTGCCTAACATACAAAGCTATGTCAAACTCAGAGCTGTTGGACATGCTTCACTTAAAGAAATCCCAATTCCTTCAAGCTACAAGCTCTAGAGACCTAAACCTTGTCACCAAAATAAACAGAACATGCCGGAGGGATAGATTCCTATCCCAGAGACTTCCCATACTCTGGAATAAACTACCTATCTACATCAAACAAAGCTCCTCATTAGCACTCTTCAAGAAAAATCTTGATGATTGGATGGGAAATAGGAAATTCACCCCGGGGATCACTTCTGTGGCTTTGCTCAACAGTGGCACAGGAAAATAATTTTCTTCGTTGGCAAAAGCCAGGGTACCTTTTGGCTGGGCTTGCATAGGCCCCAGGGCTGATAGCCTGGTACCTGCCTATGAACCTGTGAACCTATAAGCGGTGAGGTGAGAGAAGAAAGGAGAACAATAGTAACTTCACAGATACTATACCTAAACATACTGCAACTCATACTTTTAGATATGTTAGATTTTACTTGTGAGACCACTGACTGCTATGACATTTATTATTTGAAATACTACCCTTTTCCTTACACACACACACACACACACACACACACACACACACACACACACACACACACACACACACACACACACACTATAGTTCAGATCATATTTCATCCAGCAATCATTCAATGTTGCTTATATTGTATACATGATATTCCATGTATGTTCCTCTCAACATCTTAGCACGGGACATTATGGACCAAGCCATACATAATGATGGTACAAAGGCACAACAACAGGGAACATTCTTACAAAGTGTGCTTTTACAATAATAGCAAGATGTTCTAAAAACAGATTTGCCATTAAACTGCATTTTGAGAGATATCTAATATCTGCAATTCAGAGGACTGACATTCTTTTCTCACATTAATCTTCAGCATTGTGGCAGAGACTGGCCAGTAAAACAAGATCATATACCAAACAGACCAGATATATGGGGCACTATTCAGTGCATTCTGCAAATTTCATGACAGTTGAGAGGTATGTCCATGTACAATGATTACATTTGACAGCTGGACTGTCATGGCACAGGTCTATGGGTGTGCACTTCACCTATAAACATGGTTATGCTTTACTGATGAAATGTTAAAACAGTATTGAAAACTGCACAATTTTTCAGTTGGTTGGTGTGGGATTAGAACCCACAAGCAGTGACTACAGTAATACTGATGATTTTATTTGAAAAAATAAATTATCAGAGCACCATCTTCTTTTGCACTTTATTGATTCACGTTGTTTCAAATCTTGCATTTACACACATGGATAGCTGTCTAGGACTTCTGTTAACTTGCATGTTTACCCTATTCATTTATTGATTGCAATCTATAGCATATTTCAGACAATGAGCAGACCTCATTACTGACTGTAAATCTGGGTATTCTACACCATTAACTAATTGATGGAAGCTATGCTACACAGTATGGCATGCTTGCTTGCTTTAACTTGCTTTACTGGTTCAGATGAAACTCTATGATGTCCCAGGTATTTTATACATGATTGTTAAGACTGCAATATCTGTATTTACTTTATTTTATTATTAAGTTATACAGTCATTTATTACTTTATTGATTTTCTTACATACCATACACTTGCCTCATCCTGGCCAAATGCCTTGCATGAGACCACACATTGCAAGCCTTCTCTTCTGCAACAGTGGTAAGAGAGGGAAACAATTCTGTATATCAGTTTTGCAAAGATTCAGCTTGCATATTTATAAATTATTATAATACATACTTACATGTCTGTGGGGTGCTCCCTGTCTGTGCCTCTTGGCTCTAGTGATCCAAAGTACCCCACTTCCGTCACTAGAGGTCATCATAATGATGATGACACTGCTCACCAGTGCGGGGGATACCATTTGCACTGGTCAGGTCCCTGGCCAAACTATCTCAGGCCTCAAACTTATATTCTGATCCCTGATAGTTGCCCTGCAGCAGCTGGGGTCCATAGTGCTCTACCAGGACCAAAACCCTAGACTCCTGCGCACCCAACTGTTGTGCTCTAAAGTGCACACATTCCCCCATGACAGCCATATCCACACACAAGACCAGGCTCCAAGGAATACATGCAATTCATACCTATTGCCCTTTAAATAGGATGTATTCCCACCATTGCACTTCATACTGTAACTTTCAAAAACCAACTGTGTTACTTAGCATCACAAAAACTCACACGACCCATGTTTAAGTGAAGCTTAGCAATGTTCAAACATGTAAAGACCGTTACCCATGCTTAAGCGATGCTTAGTATCGCGCACCTTTTCTAAATTTAATAATGACTGAATTTAAAGGAGACCAATGTTTCAATAACCTAACACATTTTCACAACAGTATATTAAAAAGGTATTACTGCCCAGGACTCAAACCTGGGGCCTACTGCACTGTAGGTCATGGCTCATCCTATCTAGCCACTGGAATAGTGAATGGATCTCATGTATCTTCAGATATACTGTGAAGGTGCCACTGTAAACTACAACAATTAAATGCATCCAATTTCTATTTTTAGATGCCTAGCATATATCTAATGCATGAGTGTGCAGTGCTAAGCATAGCTAACTAACATGGAGCATCATGCACACAACCACATACAAATAAAAAAAATAGAAACTGAACCCATCCAGTTTCTATTTTTGCAGGTGTGGTACATAGGTTCATATGTTCATAGGTTTATACTAGGCTATCTGCCCTAAGGCATTTATAAGCCTAGCCCAAAGTTTTGTGGCTTACGCCACCCCTTATGTTAAAAAATACTGTGCTCATTAGTTTGTTGTGCCTCTGTCCAGCAGTGACACAGAGATGATTCCCGGGGTAAACCTACGATCTCCCATCCACCAGTCAAGATTTCTCTTGAACAGAGCCAGCGAGGTGCTCTGCCTCACATGGACCGTGATTTTCTTCCACAGCATAGGGAGTCTCTGGGTGACAAATCTATCCCTCCAGCATGTCCTATTTATATCCGTGCTAAGGTTTAAGTCGCTTTCTCTAGTGGATCTGGTAGATTTGGATTTTTTGAGGTGGAGCATGTCCATTAATTCCGGGTTGGACATGGCCTTGTATGTCAGGCACAGATCACCTCTGAGCAGGCGGTATGCAACTGAATAGAGCTGGAGTTTCTTCAGTCTGGCAGCATATGACAGATTTTGGAGTCCCGTTATCCTTTTGGTGAGGAACTTTTGGGGTCTCTCCAATTGCTGCAGGTGTCGGGTGAGATACATCCCGAATGGGGCGTTGTACTCGATCATTGGTCTGATAAGTGAAGAGTACAGGGGAACAATGACCTCACTTGATCTGGATGTGAATCCCTTCATGATCAGGTGGGCAATGTAGAAGGTCTTTCTAACCACTTTAGCAATGTGAGTGTCAAAAGAAAGGCCACTGTCAACCTGGGTCCCCAGGTCCCTGATAACCTCTTCTGTGCTTAATGGATTGCCACCTATATGGTAGCTTGGGGTTACCTTGTTTTTCCCGAAGGGTATGACTATACATTTTTTGGCATTTAACTTCAGGCCATGGCTCTGGCACCAGCTATCAGTTTCCGTGAGACCCCTCTGAAGGATATCTGTGTCTGATGTACTTTCCACTATGGCGCCCAGTTTGCAGTCATCTGCAAACTTTGTCAGCCATAGTCCTCATATGTTTGCCAGTACTTCTGAGAAGTAGATGCCGAACATGTCTGATGTATGGTTGTACAGAGCTAAGCTAGATAAATAATGAGGTGCATCTCACAAACAAGTACATAAAAGTAAAAAAAAAATTAAAATAAATCCAAATTATTGAAATAAATTGTCTTGTACCCCTTTTGTTCAAGTTAACGGGCTGAAAGGTATCTGGGCATGCCATCAGTCTTACACGGATTTAATACCTGTGTTGTTCTGATGCTCCTGAGACGCACACTACCTTAATATGCATGGTGCGCTGCCGAGGGAAGATCGTGGCCATGTCCACAGATACCCTACATGGACTTTATTGGATCCTGGGGATACAACTTATTCTATATTGATCCTAGGTTAATAGTCAAATAGGAAACATGAAGCCTTTCCTTTGTCATTGTTTGTGCAATAGCTAAACATTAAACACTCTGTGCCCAGGTTTTTCACATCAGGTATCTTTCATGCCAGTCTTTTAAATAAACATGTTTATTCAGTCATAAGTTGCTACAGTGAACCAGAAAAGCATTGTCATGCAGATTATTTATGTTTTTTACTAGTTTTTTTTCTTTATTCTTTCTAGTTTTATTTTAAATAGCACTACTATATTTTGTTAAGTCATTTTACTGCAGTGAATATAATTATCAAAAACTAAAGGTAGGTTTTGAAGTATATGACCACTTAAAACCCACCACATAACAGGAGTACGCTGTGGTTTTCATTTGCAAGAAACTGAAACTCCATGATGTAGTATGAGGCATACTCGAAAAGTAAACTATGCATAATGAATGATAAAATTAATATCGGCTTGATGTGGTGAGAAAATATGAAAGCATAAATGACTGATATGCATACTTTGAAGAATTATATGCTTCACTATGCAGATAGATTTACATGTTTTAAATTTTTATCAAATTTGACAGAATCTGTATTGGTCAGAAAAAAATGTTTGTTTTTTTTTAGGACCTGGTATCAAACTCTATTGTTAAAATGACAGCGAGTAACAAACATTAATATTATTATTATTATTATGATGAATTTATCAAAGGCAATAACACAGCATTCTGGTGTCATAATCTGCCCTCCAGAAATAAAGAAATGGCTGGTCTTACCAGTAGATTTTTTTTACAGTATGTCTTTCCCTCTCATATCCATTGAGCCTACCACTTTGCTCACTCTGTAAATTTGCTTTCAGGGTTCGGGAACCAGCAGTACCATCATCAGTCAGTGAAGGCTTTTTTAAGTCCCTAACCCCACTGTGAATGTCAGTAGGTTGTCCTTGAGTTCAGTATACAATGGGTATTAGTAAGAGCGTGTCCCTCATGTCTGCTACTGTCATACCACTCTTGTAGCCAACACTCTGGTTCAATCTCCGCTATATTTGTTTATTTTATTTAGTGTGGTGGTGCTGCGGTAGCATTGTCACCTCACAGTAAGACGTTGTCCTGTTCGATTCTCAGCTAGTGCATCTTCTGTGTGGAGACATGCGTGAATGGGCGTACCTTCATTAAATTTTGTGCGTCAGGGCTGGCTACTCGGCACATAAAAATCTACTGCCAATCATTAGCGGACCGGAGTTCTGCTGTGGCGACCCCTAACCTGGAAGTGCCGAAAGACACAACAACAACTTACTTTATTTATTTATTTATTTATTTATTTATTTATTTATTTGACATTTGTTTACCAGGAAAGTCCAACTGGGCAAAAAACATTTTCAGCAGAGGTCCAGGGAGAAAAGAAAACACATTTGCATATCTACAGGTTATATGTCACAGTTCAGATACAGTACAGCATTGGTACAGAACATAAAATCGAACAAGCAATAAAGTTTTGTAATATAAAAATAATAAAGTAATAAAGTAATAAAAGTAAACCAAATGGAGTTTTAGTATGCTGTAAAATACCGGCACTTGAGATACTATATACTAAATATATACTATATTGTAAATACTATACTATATATATATATATATATATATATATATATATATATATATATAGTAAACACTATATACTTGGGAATCTACCACAGAAATTAATGCCTCAAACATGTACCCCCAAAAACATACAAGACAGGAGAACCATATTCCTTCTCCCTTCCCCATGCCAGCATCAGCAGGTGCCTGTCCCACTAATCAAACTAGGGGCACCAGAGTTATAGGCTTTATCCGTCTGTGCCACTGGAAGTGGTTATGTTGCACAAATAGTATTTGCAGTACTACCTAAGAAATGTGACTGAAGACATATGTTAGTTTTTTCATATTTAATTACCCTCTTCTATAAACACAGTCTAAACTAGCATCTAGCACTGTGTTCCTTCTGTCCTCAAAACAACTCTTCAGTGCAGTTTTCCTAACCTCTCACTGAGCACAAGCTGAACTTACTGCTTCATGACAGTTCCTCTGACATAAGGGCAAATGTGGCCTCTTGGCTAACTGAAAGAATCCTCTGTAGCTTTCTGAGCTTCATTAAAAGGGCCAAGCTGGTTCTGCACAGATGGAGGCTAGTCAGTGAGATTCTCATCTTTTTTTATTCATAATGTTTTCTCCAAGACAAAGAAGTGTGATGTTTCAGTCACTCTACCTGTAGCCGACCTTGCACTCAGTTATGCACAATGTACCCAGCAACAAGCAGGTACCATTAACACATGCTGTAAGATCACCTTGGTTTGCCCTGCTTCATTTGTGCTTAATGGAATTTCAAGGAGAGCTACACAGTCTGCCATAGGGATAAGTTTATTAAAACCCAACCAATTATTGAGACTTACCTTGAAAGTGTCTAGGGTGCTACTTTGTTAGACACATAGGGGAAACGTTCTCAAGGTGGGGAATGTATTGTATAGGAAAATGTCTTGCCACTGACTCCTGTTTATTTGCTGATAGAGATTAAGCTCATTAATGTGGCTATTTGAGGAGGCATTTTTATGAAGGTGAAGAAAGTCCAATAGGGCATGATATTTTGCTGCACAAAATGTTAAGAATGGGTCACCTTTTATTTATTTGTTTCATGTTTTTTTTCTTTTACTGGGGCTGTCCAAAAGGATAAACTAACCCCTTTTCACTGGAAGTCCAGGGAATAAAGCTCCAATAAGTTATTCTAGCACAAAGCTTCAGAAAACAGATATATTACAAATCCCTAAAAATACTTGCAATAGTGCATCATTGATAATGATAAAGAAAAATAACAGTGTACAATAGACATATTACAGAGTACAATTAACATTGGAAAGGCAGTTGAGAAACTATGCAATTAACTGGTATTTCAGCAAAGTATTCTAGCAGGAATTCAGTTACTGAGGCAGTGTGACATATACGGTGAGAAATAACATAGGCTGTGCTGCATGGGCAATGAGAGACTCATTTTGCTACAGTTGCATGATACTTTAGAAGATGATTGCCTTCAAAGAGAAATTTAATTTCTGAGGCAATCACATATTCTGTGAAGGAGTCTGTTGGAGACCAAGTACAACGAGATGCTGTCCAGATAGCTCAGAGTCTTAAGACCTATGAATTTCTTGTTTAAGAATCTTTGGGGGTCTTTTAAGTTGGCCAAGATTCTTAGAAAGGTACATGCCCAAAAAAGACATTATATTCAATGTTAGCTCTGATAAGGACCAAGTAGAAGGGGAGAATGACTTTTTTGATCTAACAGGAATGCCTTTGGAGATTAGCTGGGCTAAGCAGAATGATTTGTGAGTTATTATACTTAAATGATGATGTGCTGTCATTGTAAATGGAGGAAAGTGTAACTGATGAAGTATGAGCTGGGGAATTTCTGTTATTCAAACAGAACAATGATTGTTACACCAAGAGACGAAGACCCTGTTAAGAGTCTCAGAACATCCTCATGACAGCTAGCACCTACTTCCAGTTTGCAGTTGTCAGCAAACTTAGTAATCTTTAGACCTTGAACCTTGAGCTGGATATTAAAAAAGTAGATGACAAAAAGGAGTCATCCCAAGACTGAATCCTGTAAGGCACAACTTGTGATATTCATATGTTCAGAAGAAACACCAGCTATGTTAATTCTGTGTGTGTTCTTCCTGATAGTCAATTTCCTATCTCCCAGACAACACTTCTTTATTTATTTACATATTTATTTATTCATTTTATACATTTTATTTATTTTTGGCAAGCACTAATAAGATGAAGCAACACCAGGCTATCATAAAAACAGGCACAGGCAAAGGCATAAGTGCATCTGCAGTATTACTACTGCAGTTGTAATACTGCAGTTGTAATACTGCATAAGTGCATCTGCAGTATTACAATTGCTTCATCAGATGCATAAAATCTATCTAATACAATGCCCATGAAATAGCAAAGTGAAAAATATCACATGACATCATAGTAAAACTCTTAAAGAGATAACATTTTAAATATATACAGTACTAATAGTAAACATGTGTAAAAAAGTGAATGTGTATAAAATGTGGGGGGTTGAAAGGCAGTTTGTTAAAACTCCCTTCTTATTTAAAAAGAGGACATGCTTTCAACATTGATTTTAATGGTACTTTATCATTAAGTCCTGACCCTGTATCTGCTCTTAATCTAATAATCCATTTGCTTTCTAAGCATTCTGTTTAATTTCTAATATCACCTCCCCTGAGACTTTCCTGTACCATATCTATAACTTGAAACCTAAATACATGCTCTGGGGAAGTGTCTGCTACATGTTTAGCTAATGCATTCCTAACCATACTATTTCTTATATCATTCAGATGTTCTCTTAGCCTTTCTTTCAGTCTTCTGCCCATTTTACCTACATAAAATTTACTGCAGGTTTTACACACTGCTAGGTAAACCACATGACTGCTGTTACAAGTTGCCTTACTGAAAATTTATATACCTTGTTCTAGTCTGGGTGAAAAAAATCACCTGCTTGATCTATATAACTGCAAAAACTGCAGTTATAACAAGGTCTAGTATTATTTTTATTTTTATAAGAATCATGTCATTGTTTCCTGCTATCATACTCCATAAGACACTTGGGGTAACATAGAAGCTGACCTAAAGATGTATTTTTCTTATAAACTATGCTAGCACATTCACCTATTATAGCTTTGAGTTCTGTACTTGTGATCATGACACCCCAATGTTTTTTAGTAATGTCGACTACACCTTTAGCGTCCTTAGAATATGTTACTGGTACCCTGCACCTAAGCTCATCTACCTTATTCAGGTGGATCTGAGGAAAAACAATGTCTTCCTTCATTCCCTCTTCTTTGTATTACTTCAACTAGCTTATCAGATACTTCCTTTTTATCATAACCCCTTGCTACAAACCTTTCTTCTAGATCTCACAGTTCTATCTTAAAATTTTCCTCACTAGCATTAACTTGTGATGTTCTTATAGCTTACCCCTTCACCACATTATTAAAGGTAAAACGTGAGTGCATACTACTACGATGCAAGTAAGTGTTCTTGTAACAGGGTTTTCTATATATCATAGTATCTATTGCGCCATCTTCCTTTCCCTTCACTAACACATCCAGAAAACTTACCTCCCAATCTGAACAAGTCATCACAAACTTTAAAAAGCTTGTGCTTGTATTAATATAATTATATAAATCTGACAATTCCATGGTAGTGCCTTTCCATATGAAAAATAGGTCATCTCTAAATCTTCTGTAGAAAATTACGTTTGCCTAACATACTACCTAATACATATTCCATCTCCCATGCTAGCATGATAAGATTGGCGTAGCTATTAGCACATGATGTGCTCATAGCTACGCCATCTATCTGCAGGTAACAATCCTTATCAAAAAGGAAGACATTATTATATAAAATCATCTTAACCAAAGCACATAGCATTTCAACCGTCTCAGTCGAGAAGCAGTTCTGTTCATGTAAAAATATATTAACCCACTTTATAGCTACAGTATTTGGTATTACAGTGAATAAGGACTGTACATTGAGTGTTGCTGCGGTAGCGTTGTCACTTCACAGTAAGACACTGTCCGGTTCGATTCTCAGCTAGAGCGTCTTCTGCGTGGAGACATCCGTGAATGGGCGTACCTTCGTTGAAGGTTGTGCATCAGGGCTGGTAACTCAGCACATAAAAATCAACTACCAATCATTAGCGGACCGGAGTTCTGCTGTGGCGACCCCTAACCGGGAAAAGCCAAAAGACACAACAACAACATTGAGTGCAACCAAATACCATTCATCTTTTTTAAAAACAGGCTTGGTAAAATCATATAACTCACATAAAAATTGTCTAGAGTCCTGCAAGATGTGAGTGTTACAATTAATAAATGGTCTTAAATTTTTCTCCACAAAAATAGACATTGCTTCAGTACACCACTTTTGTCCTGCCACTATGGGCCTCATCTGTGGACTAGTAGGGTTCTTTTGTACTTTTGGGAGACCCTGTATAACTGGTATTTGGGTCTATATAAGAACACAGAATGTTCAAAATTTAGAGTGTTCTAATATCAAACCTTATGAATCAAAAATTTAAAACATCAAACATACAGAACAGAAAATTTTTTCCCTAGGAAAAAATTTGCTGTTCCAAAACACATACACACAACACAAGCACACCAAACAAACAGCAATCCACACACATACACCTAAACTTTTACACCTAACCCTACACTAAACTATACATACACCACTAACTATCCACTTACCTTAACCCAAACCCTAACCCTAAGGTCCATCACTATCGCACAGTCACCTCACCCACGCCCTAACCCTAACTCACCTACCCCGCCTTAACCCTCACGTCCACACAATTGCACACTTATCTGACCCGCGCCCTAACCCTAACTCATCTAACTCGCCCTAACCCTCACGTCCACACAGTCGCACACTTACCTGAACCCAACCCACAACTTTCCACCACAGCACTGAAAATACTGAAGCAACAGAAACGGACAACTGAATTCTTTCCCTAGGAAAAAATTTGGTTTTCTGTTTCTTCGATATTTTCAGTATTCACTGAAAATGGGTCAATATTAGAACACTCAAAATTTTGAACGTTCGGTGTTCTAATATACACCCTGGTATTTTAGGATGTTCCACATAAAAATAGTGAAACAACCCTTGATCCAACATTTTATTTCTTTACAAATTCCTCAGCTCAGTTTTCAGTGCATCAACCCTCTGTAATATCTCAAACATTCTAACCTTTCTATAAAACTTAACATTATTTAACATCTCTTTCATCCTATCTTTGTGCCAGTCATAGTCCTTTAACATGATGGGTCTCCCCTTATCTGCACGATGAATTACTATACTATCATCTCTCATTAACTTCAACATGGCCTGTCTCTCATTAAAAGACATATTCCTAAAATTACTTTTCTTACTTTCACAGTGTTTGTAAACATCATTAACACATAACTTTTCAAATGCTTCTACAAGAGGATGTAGTACAGGCATATACATACTTGGTCTTCTAAATTGTGAAAATGTACTACTAGTAGAATCATTATTGTCATGAAAATTCAGTTTCAACATTACATTTTGTGTCAACATTTTCGAGTTAGTGATAACTTCTGCAATATCACCTTTACTTGGTACAAATGTTAAGTCCTTTTGTAAAACATTACATTCATCTATTGACAAAATTTTGCTTGCCAAATTATGTAGTAAGTCATTTTCCAAAACTTTTTTATGCTGGAACAGTTAGTTACCTCTTGAGGCAATTTCCATTTGTATCTGCTCCAACTTGGAGAACGTGACCTCTTTTTTGCTGTCTGTTGTATAATAGGCAGAGGAAAATTTAATTCTGAATTCTCACTTGATTTTCCTTCACCCCTAAGTCCATTAGCAGAGGAATGCACCTCTGCCATAACAGTTAAGGTTTTCCTTCTTGCTCCTAGTGGTGTACTACTAGGGAGTACATCCTGGTGACTTGTGACATCACTGGAGATTTCCTCAGATGCAGAAATCACTTCAGTAGCTCCTGTTACTGTGGTAACATTGCATGCAGAAATCACTTCAGTAGCTCCTGTTGCTGCGGCAACATTAGGTGTAGCCTGTTTTTGTTCTTTTTGATTACTTAATGTTTCCCTGGAACCTTCAGCTCTCAGCGCCAGGCAAAGACCTGCCCCTTTTTGTTGTCTCTAATCATTTTTTTTATTTTCACATGTAACAGTTTCTGCTCATAAAAGTTCAAAGCATCAAATACACCTTGAAACATTCTGTCAATCTTCTCCCCTGAGAAGCTATCATATAATGCATGGACTCCTCTTTCTATTTCACTACACAAGCCTTTTTCTTCTTTAACTGCAGTCTATTAATAACCTCGTATAGTTGTAACTGAGGTCCAAATTAAGTTTTGGCCATTGACTCAACACTTCTGGTTGTGTACAACCATGTGCTGGCATTTTCAGCAATCGCAGTCCTCTGGGTCCAATCTTAAGGTCCAAACAGATTTCTAAATGGAACCTTTGATTTTGCACCCTTTTTAGTTACTACATTAAGTTTTTTATTTTAGACAGACTGCTGCAAAGTGCTAAGACATCAACATCATTTTCACATACTGTTTGTTCCAAGGACATACCTTTAAGGGGGTTTATAGTCTTTTGCAAAAACATTCTTGACTTCTCTTTAGAGCACAGGTCAGACATCTTCTCACCTCTAGGTACATAATCTATTTCAATTGTAGTCAAACCTCCTTCAGCCATGGCTCCAGCACACCAGTACAAACAAAAAAGTGCAAAAGTCCAAGAAATTGTTTGCTGCTGACTCATTCACTGTGTTCCCTCAGCTTGCTCTGTTAATGCCAGCCCACTGAAAATGTACTGAGAACATTCATGGTTAATTTTTATGCTTAATAAAGTCTTGAGAAGAATTCCAGGCTGTTCAAGGCTTTATTGTTTTGCCATGGAGGCTTTTTATTTGGTTTATTGGCTTTTTATTTTATTGCCATAATTGACTGTTTTTGTAAATAAATGGATGGTGCAGTGGTTAGCATTGTTGCCTCCCAGCAAAAAGTCCTCTGGTTCGATTCTTGACTGTGGTGCCTTCTGGGTGGAGTTGCATGCTACATGTCCTCCCTGCATTTGTGTGGGTTTCCCCCCACATTTCAAATGCATGCATCTGGAGCATTTCTCCCCAGGCCTCTGAAAATAGGCTTTGTCCAGTCGGACTTTCATGGTAAACAAATGTTAAATAAATAAGTGACTATAAACTGTCTGCATCAGTTCCAGTATATATTTTGTATATTGTCAGAAGACTAATTATTCATCTCTAGTTCTTAGAATGGCATGCAGGTTTGCTCTTAAGAAGGAGCATCATTTTTCCTGTAGTTTACCAAGTCTGTGTCTGTTCGGACTGTGCATATAAGCAATTCTTATGCAATACTTTATTTAAATATGTTAGTAATTTTAGCCAGAAGTTAGGTAAGGCATCTAGTCCAGTTTTCCAGTTAGGAGCTTTTCTTAATTTATGTCTCATTTTTTCTGTCTGTTACTTCATCTCATGTCATAACATCTACATTAGAGCTCCTTTATTTTTTCTTTTAATTATTCTACCCATTCAGTATCTTTATGTTCAACAGTCTTTTTATAAATATTCCTCAAAATGTGTCTCTGTTTTTATTTGTTTATTTTAGTGGTGTTTCTTTGCCTTCTGCTTTATTTCCCCATTCTCTGTAAAACCATTACTGGTCATCATTGAATTGTTTATGTTACATTTTACCCATTATATTTCTCTGCATACCTTCTAAGCTTTTCTGCTTGTGCTGATATTCTTCGTTTATTATTTGAAAAAGTGTATAATAAATCCTAATCTGTTTTGATATTGCATGTTGATTTTAAATGGTCTATTTTTTCTAAAGATGCTTGATTGTCTGTTTCATTTTCTGTATTCTTCTAAGGGAGAGACCTCTATTCTTAGTTGCTTTATAGTTTTCTCTGTTTGCTGTTTCCATAGTGACACTTTGCTTGTTCCCTTTCTTTCCCTTGTTATTCTCCATTTGTGTAGTAGCACTTTATGTTTTATAATGTACTCGAGAGTCAGGTGCGCTACAACTGCGGGACTCTTTTTGTTTGAGCTCATAGCATTGAGCAGCACCACATAAATATAGGCTGAATCAAAATTTGCAACGTTGGGATGTCCAGGAGATGTGTTGTGCCTAAAAAAGACTGTATGGGGGATCAACAATTTTAGCCAGTAGGCAATAGCCATGCTAAAAGAGCTAGAAATAATCCCTGATAAAATAAGAAGGTTTGTCAAATAGTCTTTACAAACGGGATCCTCTAGAATGATAGCAACTATTCAGCCAGCTGTTAAAGCCAATTATTTTTTTCTTTAAAATGAAGCACCATTCCTGAAGATGGCAGAATGACACTCAAAACTAGTGTCTTCTCAGTCTAAGACACATACCTAGCCATCTTTCTATGTGAAGTGCCTAAGATCATTCACCCAAATATAAGCAAACCCTGGACATATTCATACTTATCATGAAAGAGAAACTTAAGGACCTTTATCACATCCCAATTTCTGATGCAATAGAGACAGCTTATTGTCATCCTGATCTTGTCCAGCCCAGAGAAGATGCACCTAACTGCATAATCACCAATAACTAGGGCATTGCCAGTGGTGTGTACCAGTTCTGAGAAATGGGGAAGTTTAAATTTTGTAGCCATTGTGACTCTTTTAGGTGGCATGTGTAAGTATCAGATGTATGGCTGACGTAATTGTATATGTGTTAGAAGGACAAGATAGCTGTGGACTTTCAATATGGCACCTAGGAGGCTTAGGTGGGGATCACTTAACTACCCCAACAGTAGTAAGATTAGTGGTAGTTTATTGTGCTGAGTGGGGGTGGGGCCTTCCTACTGTATACTGATGTGAGAAACTAGCCTCCAACCTGAATTAATACTCACATTTCTCATAGATTGTTCTGGTGTTGCAGTGGGTTTTCGGTAGCATAAAATTTTCCAGAATACTGCTTCATGTAGTAAAAGCCTGCAGCTGTCTGCCATGTTACCTAGTCTAATTTACATTTGCTGCCAAGCTATTCTAAAAAAATAAGTGCCTTGTCTCAAACTGCTTTAAGTCTCAGTAGACTTATTGACGATGGACAGTAATAACGAACCTCCTAACACTCTCAACCAGTAATGTACCTTTCCCAGATATACATTACATTTATCTATATCACCAGAACTGGTAAAGAAGGTCCCTGTTTTAATACCATCCTCCTATATTTGTCAAACCAGTATGAATCAGATATAGGAAAGAGTAAAAAGGCCAAATTAAACAGAAGCAGACCTAAAAAAAGACCCATATGGAACTTTGGTATGAACTATCTCCCATTCTCTGAGTAACAGTTATTGAACTTACCTCTCTATATATCCTATTTTCCACCCATTTGATCACATATGAGTTAACTGATACTTGTTGCATGGAGCTAATGATAACAAAAATAGGGCATAGTGTCAAAGGCCTTTGATAGTTAAAATAGGCAACTTTAATCTCAATAACAAAATCTATGGCACTACTAACAGTATCATACAAATCCACTATATTTGTAAAAGTGGATGCATTCTTAGTAAATCCCTGTTGGAAAATACCTTGTAATGATCCTGCTGTATTATTGAACACAATAATAGTAAGTGGATATCTCTCATAACATTCCTCAGTCAAAGAAATTATGCTAATGGGCCTGGTTTGAGGAATTTTCTCTAACTGAATTATTTTAGATATTACAAGTGTCTGAATGGATTTCTGTATTTCAGTCATCATTTCTAAGCAATTTAGGCTAGAGTACCTACTTTCATTCTACAATAATTATTTCTGAATAGGTTAGGCCAGAAAGAGTGTTTGCTCTGTAAAATATTATACTACAGCTACCTGTTGTAAGTTTAGATAAGGAGACTCATCTTTGTTTTGATATACAGAAAGAAATATTATGGAACATTGCTTGGCTAGGAGAAGCAACCAGTAAGAAACATAGTCAGGCTGCCATTATATGTTGTCCCTGCTTTTATTACAAGTTCTGTAATGAATGCAATGTTGTTTGTGTGAAGGGAAATGGGAAATCATTGGAAACCAGCATATAGTTTGAGAACATTTTGAAATGTAACATTCTAAGCAGGCACTAGATGATAATGTTTGAATTACTTTTTTCTCAGTTTGGAGTATATGAATTATGATTAAAAAGAATGTTCCAAAAGGTGCCACCTAAAGTAGCCAGAGCCATTGCTTTGTTTCATGTACTTAACTTAGTCACTGAAGTCTGCCATGTTAAATTTGCTTTTGTGTAATCTCAATAGCTCTCAATACTATTCAGGAACAATAAAGCTTCTTGCCACAAAACAACTGTATGTCTCAGTGGATTTACTCATAACGTACAGGTTCTGGAATTCCATATTGTTCTTAATCTTGTCTGAACTACTCAATTTGTGTATAGACACAATATTGGCTAGTTTCCAGTTCCTGGAAACTAGCCTGGAGGATAGTAGCAGGACAAATAAAGAGGTAAGACTAATGGCAATTTCCTTTGATATTTAATCTCCAAAACAATGAGGGATGCTGTCTGAACCTAAGCTATATCCCAACTATCTCAATGTCTCAGTTCACATAGACTCATAGTAACAATAAAGAATGACACCAGACGGTTTGTAGTTTCCCAAGAAATGGCAGAAATGATTCAGCATAAATAGCAATATATGACAGAACTGGTATATTGGGCAGGGCTGCAGTAACAAGAGTTTGGTACTATAAGAACAGATATTAAATTATTTAATTGACAGGTTGCATAATTGCTTGTTAAAGGAATATAAAGCTTTAAGATAAAAATCAGTAAGTTACAGTATTATTTTCTCATGAATTTGAGGGGAAGCTAAGACCATGGTGGAAAGCCAGTCTGTAATGATTACCTTAGTAAGGAGTTGCAAAGCACGGGGGAGTTCATTACTATTTAAAAGCATAAATGTCAGAATGTGGAGAGAAGTACTGAGACTGCAAAGCACTCACTCCAAATGCACTGCTATCCCAGAATGTAGCACAAATCTCCAGGGATAATCATTATCAGAATAACCTTTTTGTTTTTCAACCGATAAAGTATAGGATAATCCTTTAAAGTTAGGAAGTAGTTTATTTCAGTTTTGGTCAGTTTGCTTGGAACAGTGATTATATACAATATTTTTTTCTAAATAGTAAATCAGTGCACAAAGCCCTACAACACATATGCACATATGGTACAAAGTAATTTCTAATGTCTAGAGTACATGATAGTTATGTTCATTCAGTTTATGTAGATTAGAACATGTTTCATACACTTATTTTCAGCTATGAATAAATAAATCAGTTTTCAGAACCCTAGCTATCATGAAATTCCAATGGTATTAATAAATTTCATGCAATATGTTCTTTGAACTAATGTAATTAGGAAAGCAATATCACTGTCTAAACCGGTTATGCACATATATACAGTATTTGATGCAAGTATAAAACAACATCTGAAATGAAGTTATGATTCATAAACCATCTGAGTGTTCAACAGGCACAAAAAGGTTTGTTTTAGATTAGAATCAAATAATGATCAATTGAAAAATCACTGTAACACCTAATGAAGAAATGAATAAGTGCTCACTACAGCTACTATTTAAGTTAATATGAATATTAATAACTTGCACAAGCCATAAACATGAAAGTTATGTATTTACCATAATGATAGTTTTGTATTGTCTGTTTCCATTTGTTCCTCAACATATGGGTCTTGGATCTGACTTTGGATCTGACTTCAGCCACTTGTAAGCTTTGGATCCAGTGTTCAGTCTCCTCCCTTTAGCCATAATCCTTGTGTAAAGAGTAAGTTGCCTCAGATCAAGGCTGCCCACCAGAAGCAGAAAATTAGGACTAGTATATATATATATATATATATATATATATATATATATATATATATATATATATATATATATATAGATAGATAGATAATATATATATATATATATATATATATATATATATATATATATATATTTGTATTTATACATATATATGTATAAATACAAATATATGTATTATATATATATATATATATATATATATATATATATATATATATATGTGTGTGTATGTATGTGTATACACACACTCACACTATATATATATATATATATATATATATATATATATATATATATGTGTGTGTGTGTGTGTATGCACACATATATATATATATATACATATATATATATATATATATATGTGTGTGTGTGTGTGTGTGTGTGTGTGTGTGTGTATGTATATCTATACAGATATATAGATATAGACATAGATATAGATATAGCTAGAAGACCTCCAAGAGCCAAGACTAGGCCAGCTACAGTCATCCAGATATGACAGTGTGAGAAACTATAAAATAAAAGTAAAGGGGATGGTGGTTGGGTAATTAAGGAAGAAAACAAACAGATAACACTGATCTGTCATTATGATGTGTCCATAACTTTTATATCTGATATTCCTCAACATATGAGAGAGTTCCCAGCTACATTATTAATTAGGTGGTTTTATGGAAAGACATTCCAAAGAACATCTTAACTGAAAGAGGCTCTTGACCTGGATTGTATGTCCAATTTATAGTGTGAAGTGAAAGTGTGGTTCTTGGACCAGGTAGCTGCAGTACAAACATCGTCAAAATGGTGCACTAGAAAAGAAAGCTATAGTTGAAGCCACAGATCTATTGGATTGAACTTTTGGAACAGTAGGAAGTGTCAGACCTTTTTCTTGATAAACATAATATACTCACTGAGACAGCCAAAGTAAATGGTGATTTTGGATATTCTTTTTCCCAATTTAGCAATAGAAAAAGATACAAATAATTGATCAGCTTTTCTGAAAGGTTTTGCTCGATGTAAGTAAAATTGTAACTGTTGGTGAGCATCTAGCAGATGTAATGTATATTCACTCTTGTTTGAAAAAATTGAAAAGAACACTAGAAGTTTTATGGACTGGGCAATATGCAGTTCAGAAGCCACCACAGGGAGAAAAGAGAGATTGGTTTTCAGGTACATTCTGTCTTTGTGAAATATCAAGTAAAGAGGTTTTGAGGACAAGGCATGAAACTCAGATATTCTCCTGACAGAAGTAATAACAACCAAAAGTAAGGTCTCACATGATAAAAACTCTATATCAACCCTAGCAGCAGGTTCAAACAGGGGGACCAGTAAATGCTTGCAGTAGAATAGTAATGCTCCAGAGGGGATCTCTTAGCGGGGAATATAAAAGAAAATTTATTCTAAGGAAAACCTCAGATAATTGAGAAGATATTATGGGTATGTGAGTTTCACCAATGTGGAAAGAGGATGTAGCAGGCAACTGTACCAGCTGCTCCTTTTTGAAAAAATAAAATGGGTGAGAAAGTCCAAAATTGCTGGAAGAGGAGCTGAGAAGGGATCAATATTATTTTCTGCTGCCCAAAAAGAAAGCCTTTTCCATTTGTTTTTGTAGACATTTCTAGTAGAAGCTTTTTGGGAAAAGGACAAAATGTGAACAAGTGAAGATGAGAATCTGGACTGTCAATCCACTGCTGGAGCTGGTGAAACCAAGTGGTCAAGTTGAGGAACTGAATGTTCATGTGAGGCAACCAGATGGCTAAGAAAGTAGATCTGGATCCTAGCCCAGCATCCAGGAAGGGTGAGGTAGATAAGGCCAGAAGAAGGGACACCACACTTGTTAAGGCCTATAAGGTGCTATGAGGATGACTGTGACCTTAATCGCAGATTCTTTCTTTAGAAACTTTGGAATCATGAACGTCAAAGGGAAGACATAAAGGAGCCATGGGGCCAAGAACGTATTAGGCAAAGAACTTGCTACATTTGGTCTTATGGGAAGAAGTGAAGAGACTGTAGCAAGGTTGACTTCAAAGGATGAAAAGCCACTCCATTACTAATGAACTGAGGGGCCACTTGTTAGGGAGTAGAACTGACCAATCAAACTGTCTGCAAAAATATTGGATTTTCCCTGGATGGGTGATGCTATTAGAAAGCTGTGTGAAGATAGCATGCATTGCCATGCACTCATGGTCTCTTGAGACAACGTATAAGATCTGGTTCTTCCCTGTGTTTTCATGTGCCAAACAACTGCTATGTTGTCTGTCTGTCTGGACAGACATCACACTCAAGGGAGAGAGTCCTGAAAAGCCTGCAACATTAGGAAAAAAGCCTTTGACCACCAAATTAAAGTCAGCTTTGCCCAGAAGTCTTGTGCTAAGAAGTTGAGAAGTATGGTTTCAGTATCCCATCACACTGTACACACTGGCCATGTTATATCACTTTAATTCAAAATACAAGATATTCAGAAGTGTTTGCAGTGTTGTTTGCTCATAGGTTGTTTATAGAAATGTTATATATAACTGCAGAATGGAAGGATAACCACTAACATGTTTAAATCCATGGAATGGTTTAAATTTATAGATCTGTATCTGATTGCAACCATTTATTTATTAAATGCATTTGAAAACTAGTTTCCATGTGATCAGCACGTCTGTGTATAGATGAGAGTATGAATATCACAGAAATACAGTGCTGCATTTAACTCATTCCCTCCAGTGGAGCTTTGGAAGTTTGCACTGTAACTTCTAATGGACAGAGCTAAGCTTTTTGATACAATCAGATTATGTCGACATATTTTAAGCAAATGTTCATATCTCTGGAACAACAAACATTACTAAAAAGTGTAAATGTCAAACTCTTTAGCAAAAGTTATTTTTATAGTGGTAGTATAATTTAGGTTGTAGGTCTTAAATTAGGTTTTATAAGCCAAAGTAAACACTTGGGATTTATTAATGCCTACACTAAGGGGGCATTCACAAGCACGAACAATTTTAGATTCAGTAAGCGTCACTTAGAGGTACGCAAACACATGCAAGCAGGGAAAGTTCTGTGGGATGTAAATTACCTCATAAGCAGTTGAATATTCTGCAAATGACCCAGGTGGAGTGATCCAACAAGCAAAGAGGCATCCATGTAGAATTTGTGTCATTGTCCATAGTGTATGTGGAATATTTCCTCATACAGGAGTCTACACAGACAGAAGGGGGTGTAAAAGTCCACAAATATGAACATGACTCCCCCAAAAGTTTTACAGCACATACATATATGTGCAAAAGGTACATTGTGGACATCTGAAAAAGAAAGCGAATATGTAAAATTAATAATACATTTTTTTTTTATAGTTTTAGCATGTTTGAGCTATGTGCCACAGTGTGCAAATATGCTTAACATAAACAAAAATAAAAAAATAAATAATAGCATTACTAATATGGTTTTCACAAATGTACTGTAGGACCTTGCTCCGGGTCCATACAATGGTGCATACATGCTGTTACCAAGCTCACAATGCTATGAAACCTGTTGTTTCTAGGCTGTCAGGGTCTATGTTATAACAGCGAATGATCAAAAGATCGAACGCTGTTATATCGACCACAAAAGAACAAAACAAAAAAGAGCAAACAGCCAGAACAGAGAATTTTTTTCCCAGGGAAAAAAATTCGCTGTTACCAAAAAAAAAAAATTGGATTTCCTGAATTGCTAAAAGAAGCAACCATGTCTGCATATCCACTTCATGTAGGCTCCTACACAATGCTGATATTCCCAGAGGATGTGGATGTCATCATGGGGGGGGTCTTATTATTTTTAGGATTTTTTGGTTCCTAGCGCCCATGTTTGCATGGCATGCTGCATAGCTCAGCATGTTCACATGAGCAGACTTCTCACTTGACAGTGGTGACATAGGCAGCAATCAGTTCAAACCAGATATCTTCAATAAATATTTTTGACTTTTGTATAAGATATGCTGCGTGCCATTGTGCATAGCATCACACTGTGCACTAAAGTAGGGCCTTTAAATTATGTTAATTATATCCTTGGCAGATGAACTGCATCATAATTAGCCAATCCCTCTTGGTGGACCTAAAACAGAATTGTATAAAGTATGCATTTACTCTACATTCTTATTTTCCCTCAATACTCTGGGTCATTGGAGTAGAGACTTGGGAGTTTTAACTGGGATAATGCTAGGGGCTGCTGCAGGTCTGCTACATCTGTATATGCTAGATACTGAAGTCAGTGCTACTTGTGCTGCTGACAGTAGGCCTAGGATATGAAGGAGAAGAGTGTTCAGGCCCAAGGTAACCGGCCAGGAGCTACATGAGCTGGAGATTGTAGAGCACTACAGGATGGACAGGGACATATTACAAGAAATCACTCAGTTCTGCCACCATCAACTCAAAGCCAGAGCTAACAGAGGGAAACCCATCCCAGTGGAAACAAAGGTATGTGTAGCCCTTAGGATAG
This sequence comes from Protopterus annectens, assembly GCF_019279795.1. Lineage (NCBI taxonomy): Eukaryota > Metazoa > Chordata > Ceratodontiformes > Protopteridae > Protopterus > Protopterus annectens. The sequence continues at coordinate 1,572,821,517 of NC_056728.1, read as the reverse complement.
TAGCTACAGATACTTTTCAAAGACCAGCTGGGGGTGTCACAGGCATCTGCATCCAGATTACTGGATGCTATGCTTCCATATGCCAGTAAGCATGTATCTTTTCCCTTACCTCTGAGGCAAGGACCAGCAATATGCAACACTTCTGACATGCAGCACACTACCCTGAAGTACTGGGTGTCATAGATTGCAGGCAAGTACATATCAAGGCACCACCTGGTGAGCAGGGTACAATTACAATCTACGTTAACCGCAAGGAGTACCACTCCATCAACTGCCAGGTCATGTGCAATGCCCAGGGGATTATCCTGAATGTGTGTGCTGGCAACCCTGGCAGTTATCACAGCTCTCATATCT
>NC_056728.1:1572791163-1572816163 GCF_019279795.1 Protopterus annectens | reverse complement strand
GCCCAAAGGCCCTTATAAGCCTAGCCAAGAATTTCACCCAAGTTCCCACAAAGTCAGCATCTGTTTTCCCTCTTCAGCAGGGGCACAGGTTGGATCCCAGTGACGTATTTTTTGTTACCAATCCAGTCATCCAGGTTTCTCTTAAAGAGGGCTAGTGAGGTACTCTGCTTGATATGGAGAGAGAGAGTCTATTCCACAGTCTTAGGGGAACAAATCTATCTCACCAACAAGTTCTTTTAATGTCACAGGCCAGGTTGAGGCCCTTCATGTGGGTTGCATGAGTGGAGTTTGACTTATGGCTATGCAGCAACTTCATGAAGGCTAAGTCTGAGATGGCCATGTATGCCAGACACAGATCACCACTGAGTAGTCTGCATGAGACTGAGTAGAAGGACAGGGCTTTTAGCCTATTTGTATAGGATAGGTGTTTGAGACCCTGGACTTTCCTGGTCAGGAACATCTGTGGTCTCACCGGCTGCTGCATGTGCTTGGCAAGGTACAAGCTGAAGGGGTCATTGTACTTGATAATGGGTCTAATAAGGGAGGAGTACAGGGATGTTATGGACTCCTTGTTCCTGGATGAAATATCCTTACTTATGAAGTGGGACATGTAGAAAGCCTTCCGCACAATGGAGACAATGTGGTGGTCAAAAGTCAGGTTGTTATCAACCTGGGTGCCCAAGTCCCTCATGACTGAGTGCGTGCTTAGTACATTGTTATGAATGTGATAATTAGTAGGATGCCATTTTCCCCAATGAGGGTAATGATGTATTTCTTGGTATTCGGTTTGAGGTCATGCTTCTGGCACCAGTCATTAGTTTGGATAAGGCCCTCTTGGAGGATGTTCACATCACTAGGGGGATTTAAGACAGTGCCCAGCTTGCAGTCATCTGCAAACTTGGTCAGCCAGAGACCACTCATTTTGGCTTGCACCTCAGAAAAGCATATCTCAGACAGTAGAGGCCCCAAGACCAATCCTTTGGGTACGCTGCTTGTTACAGGTCTACTACTAGAGGTGGCCTACTACTAGAGGTGGCTTCCCCTAAAACATTAATGGATCAATGCATTAACAGGTGGTGCTACAGTTATTTACCATAATATTACCAACAGCCATCTTAATGTCAGACTTAAGCCATAGTGTGTGCCTTAAGTAATGTGATCTGCAGTGTGTAAAACTAGATAGGTAGAGGTTTTAATCTCACTCCAGCCCACTTGCTGTGTCTGTGTGTGTATGTGTATTTCCCTACAAAACAAATATGATTACTACACTGCCTTAGAAAGAGGCAGGATTTTGCACTATCTAGGGCATAGCAGGTGATGCAGGCCTCCAAATTCCTGTCCTGCAAAAGATCTGCTGATTTCATCTAGCATAAGAGTAGCTAAAGACATGTTGATGTCAGACATGAGCAGTGGCATGTGCATTAAGTACTGTGATCTGTAGTGTGTAAGACTAGATAGGTAGGGGCTCTAATCTCATTGTAGCCAACTTGGTGTGTCTGTGCTGTGCAATTTTCTATAAACATTAATTTATAGTGATACCATTCATACTGTAGCCAAGTTGGTGTGGGTGGATGTTAGTCAGAGCATTTTACATCAGCCTGTGGGATCATAGGTTTATTGCAATTTACTAGACTAATGGCCTTAGGGCCCTTACAATCCTAGCCAAGTTCTTACTCTTATTTTCATGACCAGCACCTACTGCCTTTGTCCAAGAAGGGCATAAGCAGAACCCCTGTGGTGAAATTATGGTCACCCATCCAATTGTACAGATTGCATCTGAAGAGGGCCAATGAGCTGCAATGTTTTACATTAAGTGGGAGTCTGTTGCAAGGGTTTGTTAAACTCTGGTAGATATATCTCTTCCTCCAGCATGTTTTATTGATTCACATACCAGGTTAAGGTCCTTACAGTGCATAATCTGTGTACCATTTGACTTACAGATATGCATTTCCAATAAAGCAGGGTCACAGATTGCCTCGTATGCAAGGCATAGATCACCTCTGAGTACTCTGTATGACACAGGCTAAAGCAACAGTGATTTCAGACAATCCCCATAGGAAAGATGCTAAAGACTTGAATTTCCCTTGTGAGGAACATTTGTGGTCTCTGCAATTTTCACTGGTGCTTGGAAACATATATACCAAAATGGCCATTGCACTCAGCTATTGGCCTGATGAGGGAAGAGCTCATGCAGGTTATAACTACTTCATATTCTGGTGACAGTACCCACAGTTATGACAAGAGCAAGATATAATGACCTTCTTACCACTGTCAAGACATGGTGATCTAAAGTAAGGTAGGTGTAAACCTGTGTGGCCAGGTCTGTGTGCCCAGGACTCTCACCTCTGAGTATGTGCTTAAGGTTCTGCTATTGATGTGCTACTTAGCAGGAACATTGCTGGTACTATAATGAATTATATTACATATATTTGTCTGGAGATTAAGGCTGTGATTGTAGCAACAATCATTTAGTAATATATGGCCCTCTTGTAGGATGTTAACATAATTAAGAGTGTCTATGACCACTCCCAGTTTGCAGGCATCAGAAAATCTTGTCAGCCACCGACATTTACTTTGTGTTTATATGTTGGATAAATGGATTACAAACATTAGAGGACCCAGTACTGAACCCTGTGAAACACCACTGGTTGCAGCTCTGTTATTGGAGGTGGATACCTCAATTCTGACTATACAATGGCAATCAGTGAGCCAGTTAGTGACCCCTCTAATGATATTACTGTTGATGGCTAGCTGGGTGGGTTTATCAATGATGCCTGAGGGGGGACAGTGTCAAAAGGCTTGGCTAAGTCCAGGTGGTTGTATGCACAGATGTCCCCTCATCCAGATCATTGGGGACTGCCTCATAGATGTCCACCAGGTTTAACAAGCATGGTCTCCCTTTCGCTAAACCAAACATTGTAGGGTCAAGTGTTTTTAAGATTATCTATATCTTTGTTGATAAGGTCCATAATGATTTGCTCCATGGCCTTACAGATATGGCTAGTCAGGCTAATAGGTCTATTGTTCCTGTAGTCAGTGCATGCACCACCTCTGTGCAAGGAGAAAACAGTGGCCAATTTCCAGTCAACTGGGATGCAGCCAGTGGTTACACTATGATTGCAAAAGGTTACCAATGGTGTTAGTAATCATGCTGGATACCTTATAGGATGCAGTCTGAGATGTTAGCAGGTGCAATAGATGCTGTGTTTGTCACCTTAGAGAGGCCATTTACTATATGTTGTTTAGAGATACAAGGTATGGACAGGTTATAGGGATGTCATGCTCTACGTGTGGTGGGGACAGGGGAGTGCAGTTATCACAGAACCTGTCAGCCAACAGATTAGCTATGTCTACAGCCTCATTATATGTGGTATCATTAAGGACGGGTTTAGCACCAATGTGGGCCTGTCCTTTTATGTTACACATGTAACTACACAAAGCCTTGCGGTTGTCCTTTGTGGAGGAGGCTAATTTTCTTGTTTAAGCTGAGGAGGGAGTGCTTCCATTTTAGGGTGGTTCCCTCCCTCCTAATGTTTGACACCAATATCTACTTCTTATTGTAAAGCCTGCTATGCCATGAGGAGCTTGTTTTGCTGCTGTCAAGTACAAGTAAGTCAATGCAGTTGTACAGATGCTTGTAAAAAGCATCAATGTAGAGCTCAACATAGTTGCGTGTTCCATCTGAGGGGGTGGTGCAGTCAAGCTATTTATACCATCCCATAGGAGGTTATAATCTGCTTTGTTGAACTTTATTACTTTATCTGCTGCAAGGGGAGTGTCAGGTATGATACTTACTTTGAGTGAGACCAATTTGTGGTCAGATTTCACCAAGGAGGACCACACAGTAGATGTTCTACAGCGGTCACCCATACTGGTAAGCACCCGATCCAGTATGTTGGCTCCCCTTGCGTGGATGTCAACTCATTACTGTAGAGCGTTGTAGTTAAGGAAGTCAACTAACCTCTGGGTAAGTGAGTTTGAACACTAGTAATGTACCCAGTTAGTGGGTAGTTAAAGTCAAACAAAACCACCTTGTTCTGATGTATCTTGATAGACTCAAGTAGATCCATATAAACATAGTGGGTGTCCTGATTCATGGAGTTGCTCCTGTAGCTGCCAATAGCTTGATTACATACTCTACAAGCAGTCAATAGCACCTGCAGTTTCTCCAGGGAATCATACTGGCTAACCAATCTGGATGTGTATCTATCCAAAATGAATGTGGAAACACTGCCTCCATTACTTTGCATGCATTAAGTTTGAGGTATGAACGTGTGGAAGGAAGTGTAGCCTGGTATGGCTGTGGTGCTCTCCACAGTCTTGACCCAGGTGTCTGTGGTTGCACAAATGTCTGCATCTTCCAAGGTGGGGACAGCTTCCAGTGAGTGGAGTTTAGTGGTGATATTCCTAGTGTTTAGCAGCATAACTGTGATATTGTTTGTAGATGTCATTTTCACATTGGAAAATACTTTCTTGAGACACCGCCTAAAAGATGCACTATGGGGGAGGTAAACAGCCTTGGCCAGTAGACAAAATCCCAGGGGTGACAGATGAAGACCATCTCTGGCAAAGCAATGGGGTTTGTTGAGCATTCATCCCAGGCTGACAGATAGTGGATCCCCTTGCAATGACACAACACACTATGGCAATTATTGAAGTCACAAACAAATATGAAGCCAGCAACTGAAAGAATCCGATGAAATATTTATTGTAACAACAAATAGAGCATCATCTAAAACAAACCGGTTTCGGCTGGCAATAAATAGCACAGCCTTCTTCAGTGATACAAAATAAACAAAATGATGCATTTAAATAGTATCAGCACTGCGTCCTGTTGGTGCAATTACAATTGCTCATTTAGTCCAGGTGTGAATAATGCTCCTAATATGGTAATCCATTTCTTTTCTTTTGAATCAAGCAATGAGTGCCATCCTGTTTTGTTAAATCTGCTACCTCTTATTATATCAATAACTATAAAAGAGAATTTGGCAGTTGTATGTATAAGACTATGTTTATACAAAGCATTGTTTGGCCTTTTGTTCCTGATATTACTCATATGTTCTGAGACACGCAATCTTAGAGGCCTAGAGGTCTGGCCAATGTAAAAAGAGCCACAGCTACATGTTGCAAGATAAATTAACCATTCACTGCTGCAGTTTGCAAAAAATGAAATCTCATAGACCCTCCGACAATTTCTACTAGTAAATTCTTTTGATTTAACAATTTTGTCACAGTTCCTACAATGTCCACATGGAAAACATCCCACAACTTGTTCACCAGTTAATGTAGTTTGAGATAAATGTGTGTTGTCAGTAGTGTGTGTGTGCTTATAATGGTTGAAATGGGAAGCCAAGTTCCTTCCTTTGCGAAATGAAAACAAGCATTGTTCAGGTAATACCCCCGATAGTTCTGGAATATTACATAAAATATACGAATTGGTGTTTATACTATACACGAGAGCATTGGAATTTCTAGCATAGGTGGTCACGAACCTGATTGGCTGTGTGACACTATTATCCTTGACTTTATATTTCAAAAATTCCTCCCTGGGGCACGTATTAACCCAATTACTGGCTTTGATAACATGTCCCATAGGGTAACCTCTGCCACGAAACCTATTGATTAGATCATGTCTGTCTTGATCAAAAACCTCTGGCTGAGAGCAAATCCGTTTTGAATGAATAAACTGAGATTTAGGAATGTTTTTGGCAATGTGCGGAGGATGAAAGCTGGAGGCGTGAAGGACTATGTTGTATTCAGGATATTTCCTAAAAACTTGGGTAGCCAATGTCTCATCTTGCTGTCTTGTTATTAATACATCAAGGAATGTAATTTTTTCATTATGGTAGTTTAAAGTAAACTGCAAACCCCATATATTGTCATTAAGATATGAGACAAATTCCATTCGATACTCAACATCAGTCCTCCACACCATCCAGCAGTCATCCAAATATCTCCTCCAAATATCAATTTCAGGAAGGTAGATATTATGGCTAGCATCATAAATGATGCATTCTTCTATATAAGCCATAAAGAGATCAGCATAAATGGGAGCAAAGGATGCTCCCATGGCTGTCCCTTTGACCTGCCAATAACAAATGTCTTGATAAAAAAAGACATTGTGTGTAAGAACCAATTCCGCCATACCAGCAAGAAAGGTGTTGAAGTCTTCATCATAAATACGAGCAATATTGAGCCAATAAGCTATTGCTTCGAACCCCACTTGATGTGGTATGTTGGTATACAGGGCACTCACATCCAGTGTGCACATCAGCCAATCAGGTTCTAACTGGACGTCAGCAATGATCTGTAGAAATTCAGTCGTATCCCGCAACCGGGAACGAACATGTATCAACAAAGGTTTAAGATGTTTGGTTGGACTGTTGGCTTTCATCCTCCGCACATTGCCAAAAACATTCCTAAATCTCAGTTTATTCGTTCAAAACGGATTTGCTCTCAGCCAGAGGTTATTGATCAAGACAGACATGATCTAATCAATAGGTTTCGTGACAGAGGTTACCCTATGGGACATGTTATCAAAGCCAGTAATTGGGTTAATACGTGCCCCAGGGAGGAATTTTTGAAATATAAAGTCAAGGATAATAGTGTCACACAGCCAATCAGGTTCGTGACCACCTATGCTAGAAATTCCAATGCTCTCGTGTATAGTATAAACACCAATTCGTATATTTTATGTAATATTCCAGAACTATCGGGGGTATTACCTGAACAATGCTTGTTTTCATTTCGCAAAGGAAGGAACTTGGCTTCCCATTTCAACCATTATAAGCACACACACACTACTGACAACACACCTTTATCTCAAACTACATTAACTGGTGAACAAGTTGTGGGATGTTTTCCATGTGGACATTGTAGGAACTGTGACAAAATTGTTAAATCAAAAGAATTTACTAGTAGAAATTGTCGGAGGGTCTATGAGATTTCATTTTTTGCAAACTGCAGCAGTGAATGGTTAATTTATCTTGCAACATGTAGCTGTGGCTCTTTTTACATTGGCCAAACCTCTAGGCCTCTAAGATTGCGTGTCTCAGAACATATGAGTAATATCAGGAACAAAAGACCAAACAATGCTTTGTATAAACATAGTCTTATACATACAACTGCCAAATTCTCTTTTATAGTTATTGATATAATAAGAGGTAGCAGATTTAACAAAACAGGATGGCACTCATTGCTTGATTCAAAAGAAAAGAAATGGATTACCATATTAGGAGCATTATTCACACCTGGACTAAATGAGCAATTGTAATTGCACCAACAGGACGCAGTGCTGATACTATTTAAATGCATCATTTTGTTTATTTTGTATCACTGAAGAAGGCTGTGCTATTTATTGCCAGCCGAAACCGGTTTGTTTTAGATGATGCTCTATTTGTTGTTACAATAAATATTTCATCGGATTCTTTCAGTTGCTGGCTTCATATTTGTTTGTGGATTTGCATTGCTGTTGCCGTGCAACTTTACCTACGTGCAGGGGATTTTTTGATTAATTATTGAAGTCAATCATTTTCAATTTGTATTGAGCCATCATCCTAGGTGATGATAAAATGCTCAAGGCCAAGGGCATACCTGCCTGAGACACGTAGTCTTTCAGCTCAGTCATATCTCTGCATACAGTCCAAAGAGGTATGTCTCAGGTTGTAAACAGTAACAGGAACTATGATGTAGTCATAACAGTATCTGATGTTGACAGACTTGAGTGCATGTGTGATATGATGTATGCTGGTACCTCACAGAAAGCTGACCATGATCTTTCCCTTATGTAGCCTGGTGGGAGGCACATCACTGTGTCTCACGGTGTAATCACCTATGAGTAATCCGTTTGATTTTTTTGTTTTGCCTTAGGTGTTTGACCAGTGAGACAGTGCATGAGCTATTACATGTACTGTGTTCTGCAGTAGTATGATTGTGTGTAGCAAGCTTGCATTTGGGTTTCTGAGGTGTCTGGTGTTTACTTATATGTTTAAGGACCTCCGCACATGTAGGTATGTGTGATGTTGGTTTGGGTGGGGTAGGAGGTAAGGTATGCATGTTGGCAACCCACTCATTGTCATATGTACTGACTGGTATGTAAGACAGCATGTGTCATGAAAGGAGATACTGCCAGCCCAGCTCTCTGGAATTTTGTAAATAATTATATGTCATTTGTGAATATCAACATGATTCATATGCTTGTGCTACAAATGTATTAGAACTGTATGTCATTTAAGATGGTTTGTATAGACATGTGCTGATGAGATATTTTGTAAAGTACTGAGCTTAAAGATATATCCACGGTGCATCCTGCTGGAAGAGAACAGAAATAGACATACACTATTGTAACTGTTTAAATGTATAGATTTTAACAATGAAAACTGGCATAAAGGAGGTTAACTTCAGAAAAATAGCTGAAATTAAATTACTTTATGGCCAGTTTCAGTGCAGCAACAGACACAATGTCTGTGCGGAAAAGTTTTCTGTATTGTCTTGGAAGTGTTTTATTGTTTTGTGACTTCCACCATTTGCCAAAGATCTGAGGAAAAGCCCTTGTCTATGCATTCACACAGGTAGATGCTAAATATTGTAGCTTTCAGCAGTGAGGGGTTTAACTAGGATAGAGTCAGATGACACAAAATGATGTCATTCTGCAAGCTATCCCAGCAGTAATATTTGAGATATTAATTTAAGAGGTCTCTTGGAGAGAGAGAGACTGCATTCTGTATTCTTTAGTTGACCTGACAATCACAACTAATGAAGAACCATTCATCACATGTTTGCCTTGCTCTGAGTAAGTAGGTCTAGGGAACAGTATAGTTCTCTTAGATATAGTCAGAAATATAGCAAAGCTTAATTTATATGTTTTTTCTTTATTTATTTGAGACTGTCCTGCAATATTGTTTTAAATATTTCCTGTGATTTTGAACTCTGGTATCACTGTAAACATATAGATTATTTTCTTGTTCTTTTATTATTTATTATTAAATATATATAAAGCTTTAATTCTGGCTGATCTGTCTAGAGATATTTAAGTTCTGAGAGTACTTGTATATTTATTTGGTGACACTGTAGGCCACTTCTAAATAGCCTTGCTCTTAGTCAAACTACCATTTGTATTAACACTAACAATAAACAGTAAGATTGGACACCCTTTGTTAAGGGCCTTAAAGTAGCTGATAAGGAGTGGTTGTTAGCAATGAAAACTATCTTATAGTCTGGGCAGAAGGGACATAGCTAGTAAACCTGTGCCAACCTTTTACAGGTGTGTGTGTGTGTGTGTGTGTGTGTGTGTGTGTGTGTGTGTGTGTGTGTGTGTGTGTGTGTGTGTGTGTGTGTGTGTATGTGTGTGTGTTTGAGTGTGTGTATATATATATATATATATATATATATATATATATATATATATATATATATATACATAACCTGATGAAGCGCACCGGGATGGTGCGTGAAAGCGCTTGTTCTTCTAATTAAATTGTGGATTCTATGTCGTGGTGGTTCCTTGCAGTTTTTTCATATATATATACATACAAACATACATCAAACCTCAAAGAGTGTGCACGTGAGTGTGTGTGTGTGTGTGTGTATGTGTGTGTGTGTGTGTGTGTGTGTGTGTGTGTGTGTGTGTGTGTGTGTGTGTGTGTGTGAGAGCTACTTGGGCTGGGACATGAAGCACTGGTTGGACAGAGAGGGTGCTGGAGGTCTTGGCTTGGCTACTCAGCTGAGATCTCACCTCTATAGTTGTGTCAGTGGGGAGTCTTATTGGGGATCTGGAGAAAGAGGGAGAAACCAGCCTCAGACTGACTGTGATCTCTGTGTTCTTAAGGGGAAATTGCACTTGATGCAGAGAGCTGCATCTGGAATTACTGTGTGTATACATGTCATCTTCTCAATCTACATCCCCCAATGGTGCCAGTGGTGGGGATTTAGGCTCCTTGATTACTGATCCAATGGTGAGGTGTCAAATTTATTAGTGGCAGTGGTAAGATATACACATATTGAGATTCAGTGATGTAGATATTGAATTCCTATAGCCTATAAACAATGGTCACTAAAGAAGGTGTTTGTTTTCTCAATCAGCCACACAGCAAACATTCAGAGTTTCACATCACAATAGTTTTATTTTTTTTTTGTTAGCTTAGTTAGTCAATGAGAGCAAGCAAGGCTGTCAGCAGAGAAGTACGGCAAGCTGACAAGGAGCCAGTTGGCTGAAATGTGCCATGCTAAAGGATTGGTGCATGCCAACCCATTAAAGCAGAAATGATTGCAGCCTTAGCCACAGCTGCATCACAGGCCAACAACCAAGAAGACAACCAGACTGGCCTTGCGGGAATGTTCTCAGAAAATGGCCAATTCAACCTTTCCACAGAGGACTTAAAAATCCATCTGGAGTTAAAGAGATTTGAACTGGATGCCAAACATTTGGAAATAGAATAAGCAGAGAGACTGAGGTTTTTGGAGGGTGAGGAAAATTAGAGGCAGAGGCAACATGAAAAGGAGATGCTGATTCTTTTCAAGGGTCATGGAGGTAATGGGGAAGGAAATAAATGAACCACAGAAAGAACTAAGGTCAATAAATATCTTCCACAATATGCAGAGGGTGACAATTTTGATAGTTTTATTCATATGTTTGAAATGGTATGTAAAAGGTATACTGTTGACCAATGGCTCTGGGTACGGTTCCTGACTCCCTTACTCCATGGTAAAGCTGTATCTGCTATTTCTAAATTGTCTGATACTGATTGCTTAAATTATAATACTGTTAAAAGTGTTTATTAGAGTGTTTTAAGTTAACACCTGAAGCTTATAGAAAAACATTTTGTGAGCGTAGACGAAAGTATGTGCAAATATATTGCTGAGTTAAGCACTGATTTTCATAGATGGGTGAGTGGGTATCAGGTCACACTTTTGAAGGGCTGGCAGACCTTTTGGTGAGGGAACAAGCCCTTAGCACTTTGCCGAAGGACATGACAGTATGGTTAGCAGATAGAGAATGCACCACAACAGATGAGTTGGGGAAAAAGGGAGACCTATACCTAGTAAGCAGGACATCATTGCACAGGAAAGGGATATGCAGTGCTATTCATGGTTCTAAGGGAACCTATGGTGGGCAGCCTAAACCACCCCAACAGAGTCTGATGGTAGCAAGGGAAGCCCCTAGTTCAGATACATGGCCAGGACCAAGGGCTAAATGTTTTAAATGCAGCTAGTGGAGCCATGTAGCATATAGATGTCCATGGAGGCAAGATGGGGGAAAAAAGCGGGGAGAGACAGTAAGGGGGAATGACAGAATGTCAGCAGTAAGTTGTCTGGAGAAAACAAGGGTACCAAACTACTACAAGACGTTATATCCTATCTTAGTAGATCAGAAACAGGCTACTGCTAAGACAGACACAGTCTCTGACCTAACCATCGTGAAGCCTGCAATGGTTACAGAGGAACACTACTTACTTGGGCAGTCTACTCCGGTCAGAGCTTTAGGAGGGACCCCATTCCAATTACTTTTGGCTAGGGTTCACCTTGACTGGGAGGGTGGAAAAGGAAGCAAGCAAGTAGGTGTGTTTGAGAATATCCCTGCAGATGTCTGACAGGGAATGATTTTGATAATGCAGTACCATGTGTGCATTTAGTTACACACAGTCAGGCTTGGTGACAAGCATGTGAGTCTGGTAGCCTGGGAGGGGACCCAGACAGACTGCACACTTGCAGCCAGGACTGTTGAGGTGATTACTTTAGGGAGGGAGCTACTCTGTAGCAGTGAGACTGAAGGTGAGCTACAGCTGCTAGTGGGAATTGACGTTCCCTTGGACAGAATGACTGCAAGGGCAGATGTGAGTAGTAGTACACAGGCTGACAGAGAGGCACCTCTGTCAGAGGATACCAGACTTCCTGTGAAAGAAGAGCTGTGAAGGGTTACAAAGAGAGAGCTGGGACAGGCTCAGCTCTCTGACCCTACATTACAGTGCTTGAATGAGGTAGCCAGAGAGATGCCTGATTCTCAAAGAAAGGGGGAATCTGTATACTGAGACAAATGGTTATGTATAGGAAATGGTCCCCTGAGGGAGGGCTAGAGGGTGAGAGAATACAGCAGTTGGTAGTGCCCAGAGCCTACCATCTGGCACTTCTAGCCATAGCCCATGACATTCCCTTTGCAGGTTATATGGGCATAAAGTGTACAAAGAGATGTATTATGCAGAACATTTTCTGGCCTGGGATTTCCAGGGATGTAATAGGGTATTGCAGGACCTTTGAAAAGTGCCAAAAGGTAGGCAATGCAGGAGACAAGGTCAAAGCTCCTTTGTTGCCTTTGCCTGTGATTGAGGAGCCATTTCAGAGGGTAGCTATGGGTGTTGTGGGGCCTCTGAGTGCCACAAGTTCCACAGGGAAGAAGTATATCCTAGTGGTAGTAGATTATGGTACCAGATACTCTGAGGCAGTGACCCTGCCCTCCATTGAGGCAGAAAAGGTGGCAAATGCTTTGTTAGAGATTTTCAGCAGGGTAGGTTTCCCAAAAGAAATACTGACTGACAGAGGTGTCAATTTCATGTCAGACCTGCTGGCTTGTCTGAGGAAGCACTGTGGGGTGAAGCACCTAAAGACTACCCCCTAACATCCCCAGAGTAATGGTCTTGTGTAAAGATTAAACTCTACACTAAAGACCATGCTATGGGCATTTGCAGACCAGTTCAAGAGGAAGTGGGAAAAATATTTGCCCCATCTGTTGTTTATTAACAGGGAATTGCCCCAGAAATCACCAGGTTTTTATCCTTTGAGGGCTGTATTGGCATAGGGTGGGGGACCTCTAGATTTGATTCGTGATGAGTGGGAGAGTGAGTGTGAATCCCACAAGGAGTCTGTTCTGGCATATTTCCTAAACTTCAGGACAAGGCTCAGGGAACTAATGGGCTTGGCCCAGGAGAACCTAGCAGAAGCCCAACAGCAGAAAAGGTCTTGTATGACAAAAATTCTTGAGCTAGATAGTATGATATGGTGCAGCGGGTTATGGTTCTCATTCCTGTCAAACACAAAAAATACTGCAGGCAGCTTGGGACGGACCCTTCAGAGTGGTAAGGGTAAGGAAGGTCAGTAATGTTAACTATGTGGAAGAACTGCTAGGCAAGAGGCAGGGACATAAATTGTACCATGTTAACATGATGAAACCTTACCATGATAATTAACCCTTATGCTAAGTATTTGCATTAAGAAGTAGTAGGAGCCTGATGGACATCTATGGCTACACGGAGCCAGCAAATAGAATCCCAAATTACTATGGTGGATCCTACAGTTGCAGGCAAATGATAGGACATTGCAACACTGTAATGGTGCCAGCAATGCAAAGGCAGCTGGAATCTTAAGACAGGGAATGGGGTAATACATTCCCAGATAGGGTCTTCCCTCTCAAGCACTGTTTCTCAAGGGTCACTTGAAAAACTAGCTTGGGTTTTTGAGGGGGGAAGAAATGTCATGAAAGGAGATACTGCAAGCCCAGCTATCTGGAATTTTGTAAATAATTATATGTCATTTGTGACTATCAACATGATTTATGTGCTTGTGCTACAAATGTATTAGAACGTTATGTCATACAAAATGGTTTGCACAGACATGTGCGGAAGAGATATTTTGTAAAGTGCAGAACTTAAAGATGTTTCCACAGTGTGCCCTGCTGGAAGAGAACAGAAATGTACATACACTATTGTAACTGTTTAAATGTATATATTTTAACAGCGGAAACTGGAATACAGGAGGTTCACTTCAGAAAAATAGCTGAAATTAAATTACTTTTTTGGCCAGGCCATAAAAAGACATTATCTTTCAGTTTCAGTGCAGCAACAGGCACAATGTCTGTGCTGAAAAGTTTTCTGTATTGTCTTGGAAGTGTTTTATTGTTTTACAACTTCCACCAATTGCAAAGATCTGAGGAAAAGCCCGTGTTTATGTATTTTCACAGGTAAATGCTAAATACTGCTAGCTTTCAGTAGTGGGGGGTTTACTTAGGATAGAGTCTGATTACAAGAAATGATGTCATTCTGCAAGCTATCCCAACAGTAATTTTTGAGATATTAATTTAAGAGGTCTCTTAGAGAGAGACTGCATTCTGCATTCTTTATTTGACCTGACAGCCACAACTAGAGAAGAACCATTCACCACACATTTGCCTTGCTCAGAGTAAGTACGTCTAGACAACAGTATAATTCTCTTAGATATAGTCAGGAATATAGCAAAGCTTAATTTAGATGTTTTTCTTTATTTATTTGAGACTGTCTTGCAATGTTGATTTAAATATTTCCTGTGATTTTGAACTCTAATATCACTGCAAATATATACTATTTTCTTGTTTATTATTTATTATAAAATATATTTAAACCTTTCATTGTGGCTGATCTGTCTATAGATATTTAAGTTCTGAGAGTACTTGCATATTTATCTGGTGACACTATAGGCCACTCCTAATAGTCTTGCTTTTGGTCAAACTACCATTTGTGTTAACAGCAACATTACACAGTAAGACTGGACACTCTTTGTTAAGGGTCTTAAAATAGTTGATAAGGAGTGGCAGGTGACAGTGAAAACTGCCTTCTAGTCTGTGCAGAAGGGGGCATAGCAAGTAAACCTGTGCCAGCCTTTCCCAGGTGTGTGTGTGTGTGTGTGTGTGTGTGTGTGTGTGTGTGTGTGTGTGTGTGTGTGTGTGTGTGTGTGTGTGTGTGTGTGTGTGTGTGTGTGTTTACATCAAACCTCAGCGAGAGTGTGTGTGTGTGCGTCAGCTACTTGGGCAGGGACACAAAGCACTGGTTTGACAGAGAGGGTGCTGGAGGTCTTGGCTTCGCTACTCAGCTGAGCTCTCAACTCTATAGCTATCCCAGTGGGGAGTCATATTGGGAATCTGGAGAAAGAGGAAGAAACTAGCCCCAGATGGACTGCAGTCTCTGTGTGCTCTTAAGGGGAAATTGTACTTGATGCAGAGAGCTGCATCTGGAATTACTGTGTGTGTACTTGTCATTGTCCCAATGTACATCCCTCACTAGTGCCAGTGGTGAGGATTGAGGCTCCTTGATAGTATCTGAAGCTGTGTCATAACATGGTAGATTGAGTACAATGTTTTGCCAGGCATGTGGCACTTGCATTAGCAATGATACTGTTATTAGGCAGGGTCACAATAGCATACCTACAGATGTGACAATGTACAACTCCAGCAAAGGTAGGGTCATGCTGCTACACTTGTGTGGTTGACAGCCTTAAACACACTGTCTGTAGGCACTCTTTCCATTGAAGACGTTGATGTCCGTTAAATGCACAGAAAACATATTCAACTTTTCAGTCATTACTTTGGCCTTGCAAGTCTACAATGGCTGTCAAGCAACCAGAGAGCAATTGGATGTTGTGTGAAATGATGTGGGAACACAGAATTGTGTTCAGGTAACATAAATGTACAATATGACATACCTAGGATATGTGGGAGGGAGAAACGCATTGGCCAAAGGTAGCCACTCCTCTGCAGTATACCTCACATCCATGTTACACAGATGCCCACCATTACACTGTTGAAGGGAGAGATGCAAGAATTGCTGTGAAATTGTGAACTAACATGGATCACTGCCACTGTGGTGCTTGCTAGAGCACCCTTTGACATCTATGTCACCTGACATTGAACAATGGTATTGTGGTGCAGCAGCTGTGCTCCTAATCAGCATGAGGTCAGTACCCTAGTCAAATCCTACAAGGCTCGGAACACAAGGCATAGTGCATGCAAAAGTCAAATGGTTGCTTGGGTTACTAATCAGGATATCTACCTGGAAAAGGGTATGTCAAGCCTACAGAGCCTTGCATCATGTGGGACAACCATGTTGATCAACAAACAGGCTGTGGCCTGTTTCTCATCCTGAGCTTGGTACTAACTTTTGGCTTCTGCTGACAGTAAAACAAAAGAAGCTTTGTAACACAGCAAAATGTGGCTTTGGTGAGACCAGAAGTAGTAGTAACCAGGCACCAGCAATTCAGGGTTCTCCCCTCTCTTCAACATTCTTCACAAGGTAATTGTTTGTTTTCTGTATGCACTGCTTGATTAGTGTATAACTACAGAATAACTGTAAATATTCCATCCTTACCTTTACAGGGCATACATATTAGTTTCCCCTCTAGTGTTTGCCTGTGCTCTGTACAGACTCAGACACTTTGGGTGACAATTGTCTTGGAAACCATGATGGAATTAACTGCAATACCTAGCTGCACACAGGACAACCAGAAGTCTCAGTAGCCTGATGTTTAAAGCCATGAAAAGAATTATCATGGAAATGTTGAATAAAGATGTAATACACCTATGGACACTGGACTAAACCCAGTTTGGTTTTTTCAAGGGCAGATCATGCCTACCCTACCTGGTGGACCTAATTGAGTGGTAAACAAAGCAATGGATGAGTAGAAAATTATTCACTCCACCTACCATGGCCTGACAAGGCATTTGTCACTCTTAGAATAAAACAATTTGAACCATTAATTGAAGTCTGTTTAAAGAAACATACACTTGTTAATAACACCTGAAAAAATAAAATTTGTTGTAGTAGTACAATTGTTTATTATAAAAAAAACAATACATAAATATATATAAATATATAAAAAAGAAAAAAAAAAAAAAAAAAAAAAAAAAAAAAAAAAAAAATGGTACCATTTGTCACTCTTAGGCCATCAGGAATTGTTGACAAACTGTAGAGATTAGTTACAAACTAGTATGTCAAATGGTGGATAGCTAAGTGGGTGACAGACATTATCCAGGACAATTGCACTAGGGAGTTCACCGATACAATGAGGATAGTCACCAGTGGACTCCCTCACAAATCATTCCTGGGACTGCTCCTTCTAGGCATTTATGGCTTTGCAGTCACAGCCACTGTAATTGTCCTCTGACTGAGGCAGATGATTGCAGATTAGGACCTGTCATTGAATCCCACATTGACTCTGCAGTTATCCAGGATGAGCTGATACAGACATTGAATTGTTGTCAGAGCCATGGACTAACACTAAATGGCAATGAATGCACAATACTATCCATTGGGAAGTCATATACCCCTGGTAACTATCGTATTGACTGTACACCTCCAATAGTTGACCCAGCAGTCAGGTACATATGGACACATATATAGTGATCTAGCCTCTGACTGTCATGGGTCGGTAATATTTGAGGATTCATTCTATGCTGTGCAACCTATAAACAAAGGTATGGCATGTAAATACAAGAAAGCCATTATTCCACTGTATTCGGCATTCATCACACCTATCGAGTGCAATGCCAATGTAAATAACTAGGCATATCCGACAACTGTAGCATCCACAGAGGTTCCACAGTAAACCAATACACAGTGTACATAACATGTCCTATGCAGACTGCATCAGGGCCGTAACTGTGTATTCTTTCTCCTACATGCTTTGGAGTGGAGGTGTATGCCTGCCATGCAGGGAGGTGTTAGACCCCACTGTGTACCTTCTGCATATCCAAGAAAAGAGTAGCACAAGAATTTTCTGTCCTACAGACCTACATCATGACTGTGGTATAAATAGGACATGCTGGAGAGACAGGTATGTAGCCCAGACAGTACACCCAATATGTAACAGGGTCCCCATCCATGTGAAGCAGAGTTCTTGCCTACCACAAATCATATGCAAGTTACATGATAGGATGGGGAACACGACAATGATAACTGCTTTAGCAGAAATGTCTCTAATGGACACACAGAAACCATAGGTAGTTCACCTTCCACACCCTGTCTTGTACATGTCTCAGCTCCCAAAACCCTGCTTACACTTATCAAGGGTATCAGACCTTTTCAAAGTTTAGGAATGCATGGCTAGGCTGAAAGAAGCCCTTGTTTTTGTTAGCCTATTATATACATATGAACCTATGGAGTCATGCACCTATACTGTTTTACCTTTCTGATGACATTTTTCATCTGTGTTGTCATTCCATGATGTGCTCTTTTATAGGTTTATTGCAGATGTGGTCCTACACAATCCTGAAAGTAAAATGTAAACAGTGCCATGAAACACCTTTTATTGTGTGACTACACAGCCATTACAAAAACATCCAGTGTAACATACAGAAAATAATGTTGTTTACTCATTACAAATGGCAGCATACAGTATCTATAACTGGCCGGTACAAGTAGGATATCAAAGGCAACAATGGATGAAACAAATACATAATAATTTAGATAGTCTCCCTGTGCATCAGACACATAGCTTCATTTCCCTGCATCGATGAAAAGATGACAAGGATGTTGCAAAGATACCATCACTTCCACAGGGTGTTTCATGGGGGTGCAGGAGACCTAGGGTGACCCAATAGGTTGTCAAGCATTTGTGTGAGTCAGAAAGGGAGGCAGGCAAGTCAAACCATGTAAATATGATGTGTGTGTCTGTAGGTGACCTGAATGTGACAGTAGTGTATGAGTGTCTGTGTGAACACAGCCAAGCTCAATCCTAGCCCTACATGTCTATATGTTGGACAGCATTGAGCCAAGCATGCTAGAGCTGAAAGTTCATCATCTCCATCCCTGAACATGAGAACTGGCTCTGCCAGAAGTTGCACTGGCACCTCCATATGGCCAGATGCTGGACTACTACCTGAGGGTGACTGCTGTCTGCCAAGACCATGTCCTCTACGGAAACACCCAGGACCATGAGCTCATGACCTGTCACATCTTGGTGTGAACAACACACTCCTTTATGGAGTGCTGGATGTACTGCCATTACATGAGCATGATTATGCATGGCCACGTGGACTCTCAGCAGATGTAGATGCTAACTTACGTCCAGGAGTCTGACTCTCAACTCCAACCAGACTTTCCATTACAGACAATGTGTGTTCAAAGACAGATAGTGTGCGATCTGTCTCAGACCAACATCTTTTCCTGCATCAGTCAACCTATCCAGGCTATCAGCAACACTGTGGAGGCAGTCATGGATGTCAGACTGTGCTGCATCCATAATCCTGACCATTCATCTGGAGTTCCTTTTAGAATATGCCTGAGCCTCCATGATGCCCCTAAACATATGCTGAGTGACACACGATCAGACACCTGCAACAGATGGTGGAGGGACAGTAGGTTTCCTATGAGCACCCCTATCAATCTACCTGTGTGGAAGCTCGCCAACAGTTTGGCTATGGCCAGTGTCAACATTCAATGCAGCCACAGCAGCCACACTTCCCTGATCAATGTCCCCACCCTCTGACTGTCCAATATCTGTGGCCTCAGGAGACTGGGTATACGTAGGTATACTGACTGCATATGGTGATAATGAGGGCAGAAGAGGGATGTAAACCTGTGGGACAGATTCAGCCCCTGCAACCCCCAGCTGTGCCTCACTTTGGTCACCATCATCATCTGAGTCTGAAGAGACACTGTCATCAGGTTGTGAAGGGGACAAAGACCAACCTTCCAGGTCACCTGTGATATAAAGGGAAAAGCATTACATTAATAGCTACACTACTACGCTCTGCAGTACTATGTTGCAATATATGTTAAACTGTATACACTGCTGTCACTAGTATAATCTTGCATAACCCACAGTCTGATAGAGTAGGACATGAGGACATTATTTTCTAACCCAAATTTGTAATTATTTGAAAATAATAACAGAACTTTAAACTAGACTCTCATGAGCAAAACATAAATTATGTACACTGTTGACATTCTGCAGAACTCTGCACAGTTTACTGGTATGCCCATCTGAAAAGTCCTAACAGTACTGTGAAATCAATCACTGTGGCCACACCCACAAGGCATATGTATGAGTGTAAAGTGTGTTCAGTCAGAACATATTTGTATCTTTGTCAATCATGCAGACAGTACATCAATACATCCAGCAGGTCTGGGATGATAGTTTAGCTAATACCTTGAAGTAAATCTACGTCTCTGACAAAAATGTTTTGCGCTTACCAGCAGCAGGGGCATGGCCTCTTCCTATTCCTGATGGTCCTGCTAAACAAATGAGGGAGAGGTAATGTAAACAGTACCACATGTACTACATCCAAATATCTCCCATTTACAGTAGCTGCTATGTTAACAGATATGTGAGTCACAATCTCTGCATGAGCTTAGAAATGCAGTTAACCTCCTTCCCCACACCACATAAAACACCTGATAACCCACGTAAAACTATGTACACTCTGACACACTAAATGCTGTAGTATTCCAATGCTGATCCAAATAAGCATACCTGGATGCTTCTCTTTTCTTTTCTCAAATAATTTTTATTTTCCGGATATTATAATATTTAACAATACAATCATCAATGAAAACAAGTATTATAAGCCTTTATATACACTATGTACAACTGACCTGAACAAAAAAAAAAACAATAAAAAATATGAAATTAAAAACATTTATAATATTTAATCAATAAAATATAAAGTTACACATTAATTAGTTAGAGTTCAGTTTTAATGTCTCAATAAGAACAAAAAAATTTCCCAAGGATTGTTTATCCATGTTTTAAGAGAGATTCTCAATTCTTTCACCTTAATTTCTAATGTTGCTGTTTCTTCCATCAATGTCAAGAATTCTTCCAGAGTAGGTTCTTGTAAAGACTTCCACATTCTAGTTATACATTTCATTGTGACAGCTAGTATGGACCAAAGTAGGTATAGATCTTTTTTATTCATTCCAATAGTATTATTAACATTTAAGAGGACTAACGATTTGGTTAAAATAAAGGTGTCTGTGAATATAGCTTGGAGAAAAATAGTAATTTCTTCCCAGAATTTTTTTATGTTAATACAATCAAAAAATATATGAGACCAGTCAGCTTTACAGGGTAAAGAACATCTCCAACAAATGGATTTATCAACTAAATTAAATATGGCTAGTTTATCAGGTGTAATAAATGCCCTGTGAATATATTTCCAGGTAAATATTTTCCATACTTGTAAATTAAATGTTAACTTAACAGAACATAGAAGATTTGTTTTACTTTCAATTGCTAGATTGGTATGACATCCTTTTGCTATGAAATTCTAATATCTTGTATTAGGGTTAGTTTTATATGTTATCAATATTTTGTATAATTTTGAAATTAGATTCATCCAATTATATTTGTTATAAATAACTTCAAATATTAGACATATCAAATTTGGACTAATTTTGTAAGGAGAATTAATAATTTTACTGTTAAGATCTTTGGTATATGATAATATGCTTTGAAGTGCCAACCAGTCTGTCATTGAAATATTATATATATTTTGAATTTGTTGAATGTTTAATACTACTTAATTCTATATACAGTGTTGCCAAGAAGTGAAGTTTTTCCCCTCCCATCTAGTTAGGATAACATTATGAATCTTATTGAAGACATTTTTTGTAGAGCTAAAGGGTATTATCAAGTCTAGCCAAATCTTAATGTCCGTGTTAGTATACATAAATCTTCTGAATAAATTGTAAATATTATTTATGTAATTTAAGTTAGTTGGTTTTGTTATATTATATTGAATATTAACAGTCAATATGTGCCATATCCTATTATTTTGTTCACTTAATATACAATTTTTAATTATTTTGTTTTCATTTAGGAAAATAATAGTATGCAGTGTTTTCGATGTTGAAGAATAATTAGGATCTATCCAATTAATGAAAGTTCTTAGTATGGAAGCTTTTATGTATGATTCCAGATCTGGGAATTTAATTCCACCAATTTCCCAGGATCTAGTATGATGTGTGTAGGCTATTATATTTCTTTTTGGATACCAAAGAAAGTTTAATAGAATTTTATTTCTTTCTTTCAGAATTTTCTTGTTAGGTACTATAGGAATAGCTTGTGCAATGTAATTTATTTTTGGAAGTATTGTCATTTTTATTATTTGTAATATGTCTTCAAATCTCAAAAACATTTTATTGCAGCTTACTATTAGCATTTTTATTTTATTAATTGTGTTGTTATAATTTATGTCTAATGTAGATTCTAAATTATCACATAGTGTTATTCCTAAATATTTTATTGTGGGAACTTATTTTCCTATTACAAAATTTGTTGTTGAAGTGAATTTTCTCTTTTTATTCAAATGCATATAATTAAATTTCCCCTTATTAAATCTAAGGCTGGATATATGATAAAACCTTTCCACTATTTCATCTAGTTTTTCTACTGATTTCTCTGAAACAGATAATGTGTGTAAAACACCATCAGCAAATAACATAATTTTTGAATTAATTTGACCATATACATCTATTCCTGATATTTTAGAATTGTGGCGTACTAATGAGGCAAATAATTCAATTCCTAAGCAAATAGAATAGGTGACATCAGGCATTCCTGTTTTGTGCTTTTGGTTATTTCAAAAGCTTTCAAGGTGTATGTCCCGAGTTTTACATAAGCCAGATTGTTTTTATAAATATTCTTTATTAGTGTAATAAAATTAGAAGAAAATTCAAATAGTTCCAAAGCCTTAAAAAGAAAGCCTCAGCGCAATGAATCAAAGGCTTTTTCTATATCCAAAGCTACTATTAGAGCTTCCTGGTTATTTCTCTTTAAGGACTCTATAAGTGTTAGTATTCTTTGTATATTGTCATGTGTGTGCCTTTTAAAAGTGAATCCTGTTTGAGCCTCATTTATGTGTATCAATGATTTTTTAATTCTACTAACTAGTATTGACATGAATATTTTATAGTCGTTGTTAAGTAGAGAAATTGGCCTATAAGATTTACAACATAAAGGCTCTTTATTTTCTTTTATAATGGGCATAATTAAGGAGTATCTCCATGAAATTGGTGTTGTGTTTTGTGCTTGAATTTCATTTAAAATTCTATGAAAGAATGATATTACCGATGATGGAAATATCTTATACAGTTCATTAATTATTCCATCAGTTCCCGGTGTTTTATTACTTTTACTTTCCTTAATTTTTGGGGAAATTTCTTTTAGGGATATTTGTTTTTGAATGTCTAATTTTAAGTTTTCTGGAATCGCCTTTACCTTTACTAAATTCAGGTCTACGTCTGATGTATTAGTTAGAGGTAAAATATCATTATAATGATCAGTAAAATTATGTTTAAATACATCTAGTATATCATTTATATCTGAAACCTTTTTGTTTTTTGTTTTCCTCTCATGTATAATATTTGTAATATTATTTTCAAGCAAATGTTTCTTTAATCTTATTGCTAAATTGTGCATATGTGTGGGTAAAACTGCATAGGAGCTAAGTTTTAACCTTTCTATAGCTATATTAGTTTTGTGAGTTAGAATTTCATTATATCTTTTGTTTAAGTCAGTTACTTTTTTATGATTATTTTGTGTGCAAGAAGATGAATTAATAGTGAGATATGTGATTTGTTTTTGAATGTTACATAATTCTGATTCCCCCTCTTTTAGTTTGTATTTATACCATGAAAGAATTTTTCCATTTAAATAGGCTTTCAAGGTGTCCCAAAGATTAATTATATTTGTTTCCGTAGTGTAGTTTATGTCTAAAAATAGTTGTACTTCTGAATCTAACCAAGGTTTAAATTGTTTTAATTTTGTAATGTAAGCTGGAATTCATGACATAAAGATTAACTTCTTATAATCTGTATGTATTTTGAAAATTAATGAGTTATGGTCTAAAAAGGGACAAGGAATTATGGAGAATTTTGTTATTTTTGAATTTAGCTCTTGAGATATAAAGATTTTATCAGTTCTTGTATGTGGCCCAAATCTTTGATCTTGGTGTGAAAATAATAATGAATTGCTCTCCTTATAACTATATGTATCAATTATATTTAAGCTTTCTTCCCATTTCTTAAGTAACTTCCCTATAGAACTTACACATAAATTATCTTTGCTTGTGGTCTCTGATTTATCCATATGCAATTGAAATCACCTACCAAAATCAAATTTCCTTTATATACTCTAGTAATTAGATCAATGTGTTTTCTAATTGTCCCAACCCCAATACCTGTGAACCAGTGTATATATTTATTAATGTCCAGAGTCTATTATTGTATTTTACTATTACTATAGCTACAAGTCCTTCTTTATCTTCATGTTTGTAAATGATTTGGGGCATAGTGACATTTTTTTCCATAAAATTAAAGTTCTCATAGGTTCATAGGTTCATAGGTTGGTACTAGGCTATCAGCCCTAGGGCCTATACAAGCTTAGCCAAAACAATTCCCTGGCTATTTCTTCCCACATTATTTACTTTCCTGGACCCCTGTCTAGCAGGGCGACTGGCGTGATCCCTGGGGTGAATTTCCTTTCTCCCATCCAATCGTCAAGGTTCCTCTTGAAGAGGTTCAAAGAGGCACTCTGCTTGACATGTATGGGCAATCTATTCCAGAGTCTGGGGAGTCTCTGGGTCAGGAACCTATCCCTCCAGCATGTTTTGTTTATTGTGATGACAAGGTTTAGATCCCTGGAGCATGTAGCTCTGAGGGATTGGGATTTCTTTAAGTGTAGCATGTCCAACAGCTCTGGGTTTGACATGGCCTTGTATGTTAAGCAGAGATCGCCTCTGAGTAGACAATATCCGACAGAGTATAGCTGGAGTTTTTTAAGGCGGTCAGTGTAGGGCATCTGCTTTAGGCCTGTGATTCTTTTAGTGAGGTATTTCTGAGGCCTTTCCAGTTGTTGCAGATGTCTTGAGAGGTACATACCAAATGGGGCGTTGTATTCTATAATGGGTCTAATGAGGGATGAGTACAGTGGGACAATGACCTCCTTTTTTCTGGATGAAAAGCCCTTTGTGATGAGGTGTGCCACATAGAAGGATTTCCTGACTGTTGTGGCGATGTGGTTATCGAAGGTGAGACCACTGTCCACCTGTGTCCCTAAATCTCTTATCACACATTCTGTGTTTAGTGTACTGTCACCTATATGGTAATTCATGGATACATGTTTTTTTTTCCCAAAGGGGATAACAATACATTTCTTGGCATTGAGCTTGAGCCCATGGCTCTGGCACCAAGCATCTGTTTCTGTAAGGCCCTTTTGTAGAGTATCCACAGGGATAACCCCATACAATTTTCCTTTTTACCTG
>NC_056728.1:1572764895-1572770736 GCF_019279795.1 Protopterus annectens | reverse complement strand
CAAATGAAAACATTGTCAAAGCCCAGCAATGGAACTCTGTTATAGTGACTCTGTTTCCTTCACACTTTAAAGTATGGAAATCTATGTTACTGTAAAATGTGAAACTGAATTGTAGTGATGTCAGTGACCCACGGAAATTATGATTAAAAGTTTTCAATTCCTATCATACATCTACATCATCTACTGCAAGGTTATGACAACACAACCCTGTTGTACACCATTTTGCTTATTGTTATTGGTATTATTTATTGTTTATTGCAATACAGTTGTTAATGTTCATTTATTGCACTACAGCTCTAATTGCCTATTAATTGCACTACAGTTCTACTCGCTTATTTATTGCACTACCGTTTTTGTTCTGTATACGTTATTGCAGTAAAGGCTTTACTCTTTATTGCTTACTGGACTACAGTTAGCATAATAAATCCTTACTTACCACACTCACAACACAACCTGGCCAGGCACCTGGTGTGGTACTGAACACTACAAGTCCTTTCAATTGCAGCTCTTGAGAGAGAAACACACCATTATGCATACCATTATGCTTGCATTTTGGTAAAACAGTGGAAAACATACTTACATATTTGTGGGGCATGCCCAGCTCTTGCCTCTTGGACCAAGGTGTCCAAGGTTCCCATCTTTCTCTGCTTCAGGTAATCATAATGGTGATGACACTGCACACCAGTGTGGAGGATACCAGTAGCACTAGTAAGTTCCCTGGCCAACTGCCCTTCATCAGCCTGGGTTCATAATTCTTTACCAGGAGCCCAGCAAAGACCCTGGACTCCTGTACAATAAATCTCTGCACCTAAAAGGATGCATCCTCTCCAACACCACCTGGCATATCAGCAGATAAGCAGACTCAAAAGAATGGTGCAGAATTCCCATCTAGTATAGTCTGTGTTTATGCCCCTACATGTCACAGGCAACATTCAGAAAAGCACTATGTTGCTTAGCAGCACGCAAACCAGTTAAACAGACCAAAGCAGCACAAAAACCCATACAACCAAAGTTTTAGTGAAGCTTAGAACCACACAAACAGTAGTAGCTGTTAGCATGTTTAAGCAGTGGTGGCTCATGATATCAGACTGCAGCCCCCCCCCCCCCAGCTGTGAACCACAATGTACAGTCCTACAAATCCTCCATACAAAGTGAATCCAGACTGTTGCCTTACCAGTCCAGATTCAGGAAGCAGACTGCTGATTCTCCAGAAGTCTATGCAGTGCTAACTACATAGACTGGAAGGGGATTGGACTGCAGAGTCAGCAGTCTTGGAACGTCCCCAGGAAAGAGCCGAGAAACCGGAAGTGTGCATTTTGGTGCAAATGCAGGATTACTGAAGCTGTGGGTTTATCGTTATGATGTTTCAATTGAAGAGAAAGCTGAAGCTGTGGGTTTACCATTAGGATTGCAGGTATGGGTAGGGTTACCACCTGTCCCACTTTGAGAGGGACAGTCCCTCTTTGGTCAGTTGTGTCCTGCAAACAAATTGTAAAAATGGCAAATGTCCTGAGATTTTAGGACAAAATTATTGCCTATATTTTATGTAATAGTTGCATAAAACAGTTATTCTGTATCAGAAACACCTAAATGTTATAAGAAACAGAATAGGCAACTAAAACACTACAAGAATAAGCTTTTATTTAGGCAAAGAAGTGAAGTTCTGCCTTGTGTACTGGCCGTGGGTATGTTTAGGCCTGAAAAATCTGCCGTTTGTACCAAAAATGTCCCATTTTGGGCATTTGAAAAGGTGACAAACCTAGGTATGGGAGACTCAGGATGAAGAAGGTGTGTGTGTGTGTGTGTGTGTGTGTGTGTGTGTGTGTGTGTGTGTGTGTGTGTTTGCGTGTGAAATGCCCCAGTTGGTTTATACTGGTGGCTAGAGAGATTGCTGGTGGTGGTTAGAGAATACCTCAGGCTTGAACCCTGTACCTTGTGTGCAGGTAACAAGAGCCTGAATTCCCTACCCACCACCATTTGTGAAACTTTTGCAGATTTTTGCCTCATATTTCATTCTGTTCTGCTTCTCATAAAATCTGTGGTTTCTGAGTTTTTAATTCCTTAAATAGTTGATGGTGCAGTGGTAGCATTGTTGTCTCATAGCTAGAGGTTCTTTAGTTTGCTTCTTGGCTGGGGTGCCTTCTGTGTGGAGGCTGCATGTCCTCCCTGTGTTTGTGTGGGTTTGCTCTGGTGTCCTCCCATGTTACAAAGATGTGTCTGCAGTATTTCCCCCTGGACCTCTGCTGAAAATTGGCTTTTGTTCCAAGTCAGACTTTTCTGGTTAACAAATGTTCAATAAATAAAATTGACAGGCATTTGAATTTCAGACTTCATATTCTTCAGAAAGTACATAGTAACACAAAATATTTTATTCTAGCAATTTTCTAAGTTTATAAGATGAATGTTTGAAATTTGTCCCTATTTTTGGGACTGTATTCCCCCATTATTGGCTTCTTCCAGATTTTGTGTGCTAAGGTTGAGAGCTATGGTGAGAACTGAATTCATTGAATATGTCTGAGGGCTGTACTCCCTCATTACTGGCTTTGTCCGGGTGTTTTGTGTTAAGAGGTTGACAGCTATGGTGAGAACTGAATTCACTAAATGGTAGCCATTTAAGTTTCAGTCTTCCTCTCTTTCACAAAACAGCTGATTTGGCATAGTGCTATGTTACTCTGACTGTTTTGCACAGCGTCCTGGGTTCAAGACCTGGCATTGAAATGCATGGTGGTAATACACCATTTTATTCTAGCAATTTTCCAAGATTATACATGCAATGTTTAAAATGTGTCCTTGGTTTTTGGGCTTTTGTCCTTCCCCAATACTTTTTGGCTTTTTGCAGATTGCTTGTGCTGCAAAGTTGAGAGATACAGCTGAGTGTTGAGTAGATTTTACAAAGAGCTGAGAGCTGCAAGGGAAGAGAAGTTTAGTGCTGCTTACTTGCATTATTAATAGCACAGCAGGTAGTGTACTTGCTTTTGATGCAGAAGGCTGTGGGTTCTACTCCCACAGTATGTAGATGCATTGCTGATATTGTACTGTGTTGTAAACGGGGTGGATGCTGCTGTCTTGAGAATGCCCTCTTTGGCAAAGATACCTAGTAACTATGAACCCGTCTGTTATTTGCCATCCATTGCCTATTGCAATATTACTAGCTTATCATTTTTTAATGTAATATAGGCAATTTATTCCTCAAGGGCAACAGGCACTTTATTTGTAGATGAAACAATGAAATATAAAGTTGTTTGCTAGCAGCAATCTCTTCATTAGTTACAGATCTTTTTAATGTGGAATTATTTAGATGACTTTTACTTCTGCAGAGATTGTGCATATTTACTGATACTGGTGGACTGTAGAAGTTTGAATAGACTTTTATGATGGAAATTGTTTGAATTGGGCAGTTTTGTCATTATTGGTGCATGCATTTTGTTTCATTGTTTACTGGAAAAATGTTCAAAACAATAAATTTAAAACACCTTTGAACAACTGTACTGCATTATACAAGGAATATAATTTAATGCAATCAGGAAGGTGCATCACAGAACACATGTATGTTTTGTGTGCAAGGGGCCTATCATTTGAAAATAGCCCACAGTTAATCTTTATCTGCCACTAGCCAAATGTATTTTCTTTGAATGTGGGTTTCAATGAATGTGAGTTTCAAGGGCAGACAAGTTTTCATGCCAGGTCTGCTTTCACTGTGAGACTGCATTGCTTTGTTTAGCAGATGTCTTAGTGTTTGAGCTATAAAATGCAAAATAAAACTTTCAAATGAAGTCCAAATCATCATAGAAGTAAAGCAGTATCCACATTAGTGTTTATGGTAAATGGGGTAAAATAGTCAAGTAATAGTTCATTGCAATGGCTGCAGGTGGGAGGCTCCATTCAACCATGTTTTTGTGAGGGGGAAGTGCGTAAAACTCAAAGACAGCCCCGGCTGAATTATACCTCTCAACTGTCCAGATTTTCACAGAATTAATATATTTTTGCTTCTTATTTTTGGTTTGTTCCTCATAAAATTTGTCACTAAATAATGACAGACACTGAGTTTCAGACTTCATAACCTTCAGAAAATTGCATGCTAAAGCAAGACCTGTTATTCTATCAACTGTCTCAGTTTATACAAGTGCAATTTTTAGTACTGTTTATATGTACCCCAATATATTTGTCTTGTCCAAATTTCCTGAATTAACAGGTTGAGAGGTACATGCAAATAAATAGCTTTATGGAATTAGGCATATCCAAACCTCTCAACTGTCCCTGATTTTGGCTCAAAATGTTACTCTTCCCCTAATGATCCCTCCGCAAAATGGCAGTTTTGGAAGAAAACGTAGATTTTTTACAATTAATAAATAACTGTAATAATCAGAGTTATCAATTACTTTTATTTCAGAAATGCATGTAGAGTCTTATTTTGTCAGCTGCTCAAGTTATACTAATATTAAAAAACTGTCCCTTATTTGACATGTTTCCAGCTGTATTGTGTGGCTATTTTATATTTTTGCATCACATTATTTGGTCCATTTTTCATAATTTTTTTTTTTTGGCAAATTAGTGGCAAATCATTAAAGGGGCTGCCACGGTGGTGCAGTGGTTAGCATTGCTACCACACAGCAAGAGGTTCTCCGGTTCGATCCTCTGCTGGGGTGCCTTCTGTGCGGAGTCTGCATGTCCTCCCTGTGGTCATGGGTTTCCTCCGGTTTCCTCCCACATCCCAAAGACATGCTGTAGGTGGATTGGACACTCTAAATTGGCCCTAGATGTGAGTGTGTGGGTGTGTGTGCCTTCTGTGGAAGGTTGGGCGCTGGGCTGGCAACTCAATACTGTAAAACTCCACTGCCAATCATGAGCGGACAAGGTGATCCACTGTGGCGACCCCTAACCAGGAAAAGCCGAAAGAAGAAGAAGAAGAAGTGGCAAATCATTAAAGACTGACGTTAGAAAATAATGAAAGACATTTGAGTTTCAGATGTCATAGCTTTCAGAAAATTCATACTAATGCAAGACCTAATATTCTATTATCTTTCTAAGTTTATAAGAGCAATATTTAAAAAAAGTGTCCTTATTTTTGGCCGTCTCACCTCTATTTATGGCTTTGTCCAGCTTTTTTGCTCTGAGGTGGAGATGTATGACAAATGTGTCAGGGCCATCAGAGTCAGCCAGAGACATTTCAAATTATGACATACTTGTTGCACCCCACTCCCCCATGTAGTGACTCTGGATGTGTCCAAGCAAGGCAAGGAGCAGTTATGCAGTGTAAATGTGCAGAGTACCCCCCCATCCAAGGTACACACAAGTACTACAGTTGCTTTTAATCTGCCATTGATTTTGCAGAATGTTCTGATTTCTGTCATATTTTTAATTTTTATACTGTTGATTTATGCTTATTATTTTTCAGAAAGTGTCTGTTGCTCTGTGTTTAAGTAGCAATGCATTAATGACCATCAGGTAAGCTTGTCTGAGATTGTAAGATGCAAGTAAGTTTTAATAAGCATACTGTTAAAGAATTGCCAACATTGAAAGCCTTTCTGTTGTTGCCATGCAGGGAATACTTACATAACTAGATAACGTATAAGCCTTGGGTAATGAAATGCATATGACAGTATTTGTAATAAAGGACAGGATTACATTATTTTAAGAAGCTCATTACATTTGTTGGAGACTTGCAGTCATATTTGCAGGCGTTACCTGTAAACTAAGCAGAATGCCAATCTATCATGTGGTCCATAACCTGTGCAGTAATCCTTTAAGCAATGTATCATGAGCTTGTTTCTTGTTTGCCTTTTATTTTTTACTTTGATCATGTTTTCCCCATGAAACAAGTAGATAGTTGTTGTCAGGCAG
>NC_056728.1:1572699895-1572757395 GCF_019279795.1 Protopterus annectens | reverse complement strand
TGTCAAACTGCCTACACACAAAAAAACTGATTCTAAATGACAAAAAATACACTGAACCCACAGACATCGCCAATATCCTGGCAGACAGGTTCAGTGCAAACATCTCCACTCCCCCCCCCCAAAAGAGCAAGTATCTATCCCGGCAGAGGGCTGCCTCCCAAACATCTCTGATGCTCAGGTGAAGGCTGCCCTCTCCAAAGCAAAAAACACTGCTTCCATGGGACCAGATGGCGTCCCAGGTTGTGTCCTACATGAACTCCAAGATGAACTAATCCCTCAAATAAAACAGCTATACAATCTCAGCCTCACTACAGGATATGTGCCCACAGAATGGCGTACAGCAACAGTGGTCCCACTCCACAAAGGTGGAGCCTCTACAGACCCTGGAAACTATCCCCCCATAAGCCTGACTAGCTTAGTCTGCAAGACTATGGAGAGGATCATCATGGAGCTCATAAATAAAGACATTGGGGACCTACAGACACTAGATCCTACCCAGTTCGGCTTTGTCAAGGGCAGATCCTGCCTTTTGAACCTAGATGACTTCTTCGAAACAGTCACCAAAGCCATAGATGAAGGAAAGGTAGTCCACACAGCCTATCTGGACCTTGCAAAGGCATTTGACACAATACCCCACTCAGGCATCATAGATAAGCTATCCAGCTTAAATATAAACCCCTATGTCACAAGATGGGTCGCAAACTGGCTCAAAGACAGAACCCACAGAGTGAGAGTTGCTGGAGCCATGTCAGACTCGAAACCGGTCACAAGTGGCATCCCACAGGGTTCTGTCCTGGGACCACTCTTGTTCGGTATATACTTTTCCAAGGTACAGGCAAACGTGGGAGGACTATGGCTCACCAAGTTCGCAGACGACTGCAAACTGGGCGCCATAATCAACTCTCCAGCTGACACAAACATCCTTCAAAAAGGTCTCACAGAGACAAATAACTGGTGCCAGCGCCATGGTTTAAAGCTAAATGCCAAAAAATGTATAGTCATACCCTTTGGCAAAAACAATGTGCCCACAAATTACCACATAGGCGGAAACCCATTAAGCACAGAGAAAGGTATTAGGGACCTGGGGACCCAAGTTGATAGCAATCTCTCCTTTGAAAACCACATTGCCAAAGTGGTTAGAAAGACCTTCTACATAGCCCACCTCATCACAAAGGGTTTCACATCTAGATCAAGAGAGGTAATCGTGCCCCTTTATTCATCCCTCATCAGGCCCATCATAGAATACAATGCCCCTTTTGGGATGTACCTTACCCGACACCTGCAGTAATTAGAAAGACCCCAAAAGTATCTCACCAAGAGGATCAAGGGTCTCAAACAGATGCCATATGCTGCTCGGTTAAAAAAACTCCAGCTCTACTCAGTTGCATACCGCCTACTTCGAGGCAATCTATGCCTGACATACAAAGCTATGTCAAATCCAGAATTAATGGACATGCTCGACCTCAGTAAATCTAAATCCCTTAGAGCCACACGCTCGGGGGACTTGAACCTCAGCACATTAATAAATAGAACTTGCTGGAGGGACAGGTTCATAACCCAGAGGGTCCCTTCGCTCTGGAATAGAATTACAGTTCATGTGAGGCAGAGCACCTCACTGAATCTCTTCAAGAAGAATCTCGATAGGTGGATGGGGGATCGTAGGTTTGTCCCAGGGATTACTCCTGTGTCACTATTCGACAGAGGCACAGCAAACTAAAGCTTAAAAAGGGCACAGTATACTCAAATCAAGGGGTGGCGTAAGTCATACAGAATCGGGCTAGGCTTATAATTGCCCCAGGGCAGATAGCCTAATATGAACCTATGAACCTATGAACCTATGAACTACATAAAATTATATTGGCTGCTGTCTGGAGTAACATGGAATTTACAGTGGAAATACATCTACTTTAGTGTTTATGTTATCTGACTTTGAATATGAACATGCTGCGTACAGTAAAAGGGAAGATGAAGAGCACAGAGTGAAATGAGCTCTAGAACCTGATGATGCTGTTAGAGTGCTGATAGATTCCATGAAGATGCTGGCAGAGTGCTGATTAACAAAATAGTGTTTTATCTAAGATACATGTCTGGATTGCAATAAATGAAATGTCTAATATTGTGAGTTTTGGGAAAAACTTGCTTGAGGCTTTCAGCAGCCACAAGTCAATAATCAAATTCACATATCCTCAGTATTAGATATCTCATTGATAACAATTCAGTTCCCCCATATTACATTTTTCCATTCTTGATTGATTGTTTAAATTCATGTTTCCATTAATTTCCATGGATGCGACTTTGGACTGCTTTGGTGTAGATATGCAACTGTAGTAGTAATGTCCATCATTAGATCACTGTTCCTGTAGCATATGCTATTTGGTTTATATGTTGCCAAGGATATGACCACCCACCAGATTTTCAAATAGTTACGGCACTTTCCATGGTGACTAGCACCACTAGTTTTATTGCCGCTGAAGTGCTCACCCTCTGCAGGCTTTATGGAACTGATGGTCAGCTAGCAATTCTTCAAGGCTGAACAGATAAGTACCCTTCTGGGGAAAATCTCCATTTCTTCATTTTTCAAAGGTAAACTGTATTTTTTCTGTGAAGTGTACTGTTTTTGTGCTAGGAAATGTATCTTGATGGACAACCATTACATGTAAAATATTTTTCTTGATTTAATAATTTTGTGGAAAAGCTAGAAAAACCTGGTTGTTATATTTATTTCTGCAGAGGTTTGTAGAAAAGATCGTTAGGGTAGGATATTGTAGTTTTGGGAATTGCCACTGAGTTTTTTCCTCAAAACTTTATTTTTTTGTGTCAGACCTTGTAACAACTTACCCAGTTTCTACTACCCACCTTTTGAGTTCTCTGTTTCGGCTACCCATGGAGCAGTTCCTAGACCTTTTGGTTCTACCTTTTCCCATCCACAAGAAGAGCATTTCTAGGGAGTCTACTGTGTCACACCAGCTCCCTCACTACCTCAGCTGCTGAAGGGTGACTCTATTTTGGCCATACAAGCTTAATTGGACTGCTCATCACTTTTTCTTGGTTTCTCTGTTGTAGCTCCTAGGGAAGCCACTAACAACCAAGGCTTCCCTCTCAAGCAAGGGGCAACCACTCTTGTTGGTCTTGGTGGAAGGTGTGGATGTATTTTTTCTTCATAAGGCAAGCTATGTGCACCTGATGCCTGGGTTAGTATCTCTGCTATAAGTCAGTCTCTTTCCAGGAAGTCTCCTAGGAAAAGAAAGCAGAAAATTGCAGTATTTCTTCTCCTGTTTCATATTCTAACCACAGAGACTATTCATAGAAATTTGCTATGAGATTGCTCCATACATTAATGTTTTAAATCCTGTTAATTCAGTGACTTATATAAGGAAAGTAAAGGAATCTCCTCTCTTTCTGAAATTCATCCACAGTCAGAAAAGCAAGGACTGGAAGGTAAGTTTTTATTTATTTATTTATTAACATTTGTTTACCGGGAAAGTCTGACTTGGAACAAAGCCCATTTTCAATGGAGGCCTGGGGAGAAATGCACAAGACACATGTCTTTGTAATGTGGGAGGAAACCGGAGCAAACCCATGCAAAAGCAGGGAGGACATGCAGACTCTGCACAGAGGGCACTTCGGCCGAGAAATGAACCAGAAATCCTCTTGCTGTGAGGCGACAATGTAACCACTGCACCACTGCGCTGTCCTTCAGATAATTTTCTTCAAACTGAAGACTCTGATTTTGAGTAAAGTGTTTCTTCATATCTCTATGTACAAGAGTTTTTTGTTTCTCAGATTTTTCTAAAATGAAAGATTTTCCTCATTTCCTCATCCTGCAGCTGGTCTTCCTGTTTTATCAGCTTACAGGATGTTTGCTTAATTGTTTGTCTTTTTGGCTTTTCCCGGTAAAGAGTCGCCACAGCAGAACTCCGGTCTGCTAATGATTGGCAGTAGATTTTTATGGTGCCGAGTTGCCAGCCTGATGCCCAGCCTTCAGTGAAGGCACGCCCATTTACACATGTCTTTTAGGAGGCCACTCGATCGCGGAGAGGACATGCAGACTCCACACAGAAGGCACTCCCCGCACACTAGCTTGCTTAATACATTGCAATATTCACAGCAGTCATTCCCCTGCTTCCAAAAAGGTCTGATATGTTGTACAAAGAACTTCAGATGTTTAAACATCTATCTTGTTTAATTAGTGATTTCCTTATCAAAGCCTTCTGCAGCATAACATGTTCTAAATGCCAAACTATTTCCTTTGACAAGGATGGGAAGGTGTTGATAGATTTGAGAAGAAAGGTTTCCATTCAGCTACTTTAACTTTCAGAATTTTGAATTGCCAGGCTCTCATGTTATAATATTTACTGGATTCTTTTGACAACATGAGAAGGTTAACTTTAACCTTCCTTTTAGAGGTTAAAACACTTTAGAATGTCTTAACTGTGTTGGTTTCATAGGTACCTAAACAATCTTTAAAGTGATTTAAGGATTCTGCTAATGTTGTTTCCTGGGCTACTGCTACTTGTTAATGTTCTCAAAAGTTCTCAATAGAGATTAAAGCTGAGATTTAAAATTTTCTTTTTGCTAAATAAGAAACGACTTTAATTATCACTTATGACATAGGCAATCATGCGTTTATATAAACAAAAACAAACCATTTTGACATACTCTTAGTTGCAAGCATTATACATCATGAACCATAGTTAAATAATTTTAGTTGCAAACATTATACATCGCTTGCAATCTACCCAATCATTGTCAGTCAAGCATTACATAACTTATAGAAATCATGTCTTCTTTTAAACCTAATTCCTCCCCTGTATGCATTGTTCCCACAATTCCCACGTTTTTCTATGCAGTTTGCTCCTACCTTTTTCCAAAGATTCCAATTCCAGTTGCTTTATCTCTGGCACCTATGTATCTGGTGGACAGAAACACTCAGTAAATCACCTACTATATAGATCAAATTTGTGGGTCGCATTTGGGTTGGACGGCTATGCTTACAAGGGCCCTAGTGGTCATTAGTCTAATATTCACCTATGCACTGATATAGTTATTAATCTGGACATTCTGCAAAAATCTGTACAGTTGAGAGGTGTGTGTGTGTGTGTGTGTGTGTGTGTGTGTGTGTGTGTGTGTGTGTGTGTGTGTGTGTGTGTGTGTGTGTGTGTGTGTGTGTGTGTGTGTGTGTGTGTGTGTGTGTGTGTGTGTGTGTGTGTGTGTGTGTGTGTGTGTGTGTGTCTGCCTTACAATGAACTGAAATCCTACCTACAACCACTGGTTCTCTATTTTTGTATTCATTGCTTTCCAGCAGAGCCATAGCTGGCTCATCTAGTATCCGTTTCCAGTCCCCAGTGTATCAGCCCATCCCCATAGCTGTTCAAGTGAAGTGCAAAAAAAAAAAAACCAGCACATAGCAAGACTGCTAAATTGCCATTCTGCACCATTTCAGTACATAGAAAGACATCCTGTAGGAAGTCTCAATCATGCCCCAAACACTTTAATCCCAGGAAGGTTCCTCCTTTGCCTTATCCTTGCTATCAGGATATGCTCCATTTCTGTTGCAGCCATAAATAGGTTAAAGAAAGTTGGAATGCATATTCATCATGATAGCAGCACTGACTTCACCCCAGCCCTAACCTACGCAGCTATGCAGGAGAAATATTTTGTTACTTGTCTTAATGATTCCATGGTAGTAGACAACCTCTGTTGATCTTGCCTGATCTTTAGGAATATGGACAAATGTATATATGTATGAGTATGTAAAAACTCCAAGGACAAAATATGGGAATCAGTTCTTTTTCATATGTTATCAATTTAAAACATTAGAAGATATACATCTAAAAAGAGCATTCATTCGGTAGAGTACTCCCAGCCCTCAAGCCTCAACCAGTCCTCAAAGGAGCAGGGCGACACTTACTACCTTTTTTTTGGGAAATTGCTCCTCTTAGCTGAGTGTTTTGCTGCTCATCCTGCAGCCCTTGTTGTTATTTGAGTCTGATACCCCTGTATAAAGCTCAGTCCCCAGGTTTAGTTTAGCACAATGTAGGTTTCTGATTCCTACAGGTGCACAATGAAGCTCGCAGACAGTCAGGTTAACGTACTTTAATATAAAATCAAATCCATCAACAAGAAACCATTAACGCTCAAAACAATTACGTTTTAGTTTAAAAACTTCCTCAGATGTGGGCTGATGTCTCTGAAGTGCTTATTTATAATAGTTTGAATTGAAAAGATCCAATCACAAACCATCTCCATTAACATAATTAATTAACATAAAAAGTTGAAAAAAGGTTGAAAACGAAGTACTTGCTTGACACATTTGAATAGAAACCCCTTTTTTTAAAAAATACTTTTAAAACTGACATTGAATAAATAAATATACAATGAAATTTAAATAAGTACTTATAATATTTTAAAACAAATTTAATACTTGTTACATTTTGAGTTACTTCTATAAAAATGAAACTTTTGTTACTATAGATTATATCACCATCTTGTGATCATTTTATAAACTACTGTATAATAGTATAATGTCTTAGTGTCTGTCTGCCTGAGTGATCAGACTAGGGTATTAAATAGAGAACTGAAAGTCTGTATGTGTGAAGGTGTCATCTTCTACATATGAGTGTATGTTCGAGTGTTTCTATGAGGGTGATAACAGTGAGTGAGAGCTTGTTTGCTGATGAGTCAGTGATGAGAGGACACGTGTGTGTGTGTGTGTGTGTGTGTGTGTGTGTGTGTGTGTGTGTGTGTGTGTGTGTGTGTGTGTGTGTGTGTGTGTGTGTGTTTGTGTGTATGGATGTCTTGGAGTGAGTATGTGTATCTGAGTGTGGGTGGAGTAATCTACTTGTGGATGAGGACTGAACGTTCAAGCTTCAGTTGCCTGGGATTCAACCCATCGACGAATGGAGTTCTTGCTTAGAAAATCACTGTCTGTGAGTTGTGCCAACAGTGATACCTTTTATGGGGAATTTCCCATTTCTTCAAGTAGGTGCAACCGTGAAGTTGGTATATTTAAGTTCATGGGTGTGGGGGGGCATGCCTCCTACAAAAAACACAAAGCGTTTTTTGGCAGTTTTTTGTCAGTAAATGCAATTTGGGGATTTTGTTCCTCAGAGAATTTGCTTTCAGTGTGTGTGTGTGTGTGTGTGTGTGTGTGTGTGTGTGTGTGTGTGTGTGTGTGTGTGTGTGTGTGGGTGTGGGTTTGTGTTTGGGTGTGGATGTGCGTGTAAAGGGGTACCTTTGCTAAGAAGTCTGACAGCATGAATGCTCTTTTCAGAGACATGATAAACTGATAATGAAGGCTTTCTCATTGTGGCCATACCTGTATCTGAATCACATTTTCTTGTCATCACACTACTTGACTAACCATCATTGGACAGTTAGCAGTAGCAGTGAGGATTTTATTGAATCTTAGAGAGTGTTTTGCTGTTGTGTTTTGTTTTAAAGTAATTTGTATTAACTAGTAAAACAAAATGTGGAAAAAATACCCTCTGTCTCTATGTGTACATTGTTAAAATGCTGAATATTTATATAAATGAGACATTAGTCACTCTATAAAGATTTCCATGCTGAACATTTTTTCCAGTCACAATAACTTATCGGGCAACCATGTTTTGTTTCAAAGTTATTCCTAGCATTTGTTAAAATGCAGAGAAAATATATTTTGTTTTATGTTGCTTATTATCAAAAGAGCTAAATATTTATATACATACAACTTAACTAATTTTATAGATTTCCATGCTGAACATATGTTATAGTCATGGTACTTTATTATCTTGTTTTGTTTTGAAATGATTTACTTTGGTTTGGTATTTGTCATTTCCTGCTTTTCTTTGTCAAACTGCCTACACACAAAAAAAATGATTCTAAATGACAAAAAATACACTGAACCCACAGACATCGCCAATATCCTGGCAGACAGGTTCAGTGCAAACTTCTCCACTCCCTCCCCCCCAAAAGAGCAAGTATCTATCCCGGCAGAGGGCTGCCTCCCAAACATCTCTGATGCTCAGGTGAAGGCTGCCCTCTCCAAAGCAAAAAACACTGCTTCCATGGGACAGATGGCATCCCAGGTTGCGTCCTACATGAACTCCAAGAGGAACTAATCCCTCAAATAAAACAGCTATTCAATCTCAGCCTCACTATAGGATATGTGCCCACAGAATGGCGTACAGCAACAGTGGTCCCACTCCACAAAGGTGGAGCCTCTACGGACCCTGGAAACTATTGCCCCATAAGCCTGACTAGCTTAGTCTGCAAGACTATGGAGAGGATCATCATGGATCTCATAAACAAAGACATTGGGGACCTACAGACACTAGATCCTACCCAGTTCGGCTTTGTCAAGGGCAGATCCTGCCTTTTGAACCTGGTTGACTTCTTCGAAACAGTCACCAAAGCCATAGATGAAGGAAAGGTAGTCCACACAGCCTATCTAGACCTTGCAAAGGCATTTGACACAATACCCCACTCGGGCATCATAGATAAGCTATCCAGCTTAAATATAAACCCCTATGTCACAAGATGGGTCGCAAACTGGCTCAAAGACAGAACCCACAGAGTGAGAGTTGCTGGAGCCATGTCAGACTCGAAACCGGTCACAAGTGGCATCCCACAGGGTTCTGTCCTGGGACCACTTTTGTTCGGTATATACTTTGACAAGGTACAAGCAAACGTGGGAGGACTATGGCTCACCAAGTTCGCAGACGACTGCAAACTGGGCGCCATAATCAACTCTCCAGCTGACACAAACATCCTTCAAAAAGGTCTCACAGAGACAAATAACTGGTGCCAGCGCCATGGTTTAAAGCTAAATGCCAAAAAATGTATAGTCATACCCTTTGGCAAAAACAATGTGCCCACAAATTACCACATAGGCGGAAACCCATTAAGTACAGAGAAAGTTATTAGGGACCTGGGGACCCAAGTTGATAGCAATCTCTCCTTTGAAAACCACATTGCCAAAGTGGTTAGAAAGACCTTCTACATAGCCCACCTCATCACAAAGGGTTTCACATCTAGATCAAGAGAGGTAATCGTGCCCCTTTATTCATCCCTCATCAGGCCCATCATAGAATACAATGCCCTTTTGGGATGTACCTTACCCGACACCTGCAGCAATTAGAAAGACCCCAAAAGTATCTCACCAAGAGGATCAAGGGTCTCAAACAGATGCCATATGCTGCTCGGTTAAAAAAACTCCAGCTCTACTCAGTTGCATACCGCCTACTTCGAGGCGATCTATGCCTGACATACAAAGCTATGTCAAATCCAGAATTAATGGACATGCTCCACCTCAGTAAATCTAAATCCCTTAGAGCCACACGCTCGGGGGACTTGAACCTCAGCACAGAAATAAATAGAACTTGCTGGAGGGACAGGTTCATAACCCAGAGGCTCCCTTCACTCTGGAATAGAATTCCAGTTCATGTGAGGCAGAGCACCTCAATGAATCTCTTCAAGAAGAATCTCGATAGGTGGATGGGGGATCGTAGGTTTGTCCCAGGGATTACTCCCGTGTCACTATTCGACAGATGCACAGTAAACTAAACCTTAAAAAGGGCACAGTATACTCAAATCAAGGGGTGGCGTAAGTCATACAGAATCGGGCTAGGCTTATAATTGCCCCAGGGCAGATAGCCTAATATGAACCTATGAACCTATGAACCTATGAACCTATGAACTACATAAAATTATATTGGCTGCTGTCTGAAGTAACATGGAATTTACAGTGGAAATACATCTACTTTAGTGTTTATGTTATCTGACTTTGAATATGAACGTGCTGCGTACAGTAAAAGGGAAGATGAAGAGCACAGAGTGAAATGAGCTCTAGAACCTGATGATGCTGTTAGAGTGCTGATAGATTCCATGAAGATGCTGGCAGAGTGCTGATTAACAAAATAGTGTTTTATCTAAGATACATGTTTTTATTACTTCACACTATAATGTTCAATGAATAGGATAAATATGGAATTTATGGGGGTCTGGATTGCAATAAATGAAATGTCTAATATTGTGAGTTTTGGGAAAAACTTGCTTGATGCGTGCAGCAGCCACAAGTCAATAATCAAATTCACATATCCTCAGTATTAGATATCTCACTGATAACAATTCAGTTCCCCCATATTACATTTTTCCATTCTTGATTGATTGTTTAAATTCATGTTTCCA
This sequence comes from Protopterus annectens, assembly GCF_019279795.1. Taxonomy (NCBI): domain Eukaryota; kingdom Metazoa; phylum Chordata; order Ceratodontiformes; family Protopteridae; genus Protopterus; species Protopterus annectens. The sequence continues at coordinate 1,572,747,225 of NC_056728.1, read as the reverse complement.
TTAATTTCCATGGATGCGACTTTGGACTGCTTTGGTGTAGATATGCAACTGTAGTAGTAATGTCCATCATTAGATCACTGTTCCTGTAGCATATGCTATTTGGTTTATATGCTGCCAAGGATATGACCACCCACCAGATTTTCAAATAGTTACGGCACTTTCCATGGTGAGGCACATCAAAACAGCGGTTAGAGCACCACTAGTTTTATTGCCGCTGAAGTGCTCACCCTCTGCAGGCTTCATGGAACTGACGGTCAGCTAGCAATTCTTCAAGGCTGAACAGATAAGTACCCTTCTGGGGAAAATCTCCATTTCTTCATTTTTCAGAGGTAAACTGCATTTTTTCTGTGAAGTGTACTGTTTTTGTGCTAGGAAATGTATCTTGATGGACAACCATTACATGTAAAATATTTTTCTTGATTTAATAATTTTGTGGAAAAGCTAGAAAAACCTGGTTGTTATATTTATTTCTGCAGAGGTTTGTAGAAAAGATCATTAGGGTAGGATATTGTAGTTTTGGGAATTGCCACTGAGTTTTTTCCTCAAAACTTTATTTTTTTGTGTCAGACCTTGTAACAACTTACCCAGTTTCTACTACCCACCTTTTGAGTTCTCTGTTTCGGCTACCCATGGAGCAGTTCCTAGACCTTTTGGTTCTACCTTTTCCCATCCACAAGAAGAGCATTTCTAGGGAGTCTACTGTGTCACACCAGCTCCCTCACTACCTCAGCTGCTGAAGGGTGACTCTATTTTGGCCATACAAGCTTAATTGGACTGCTCATCACTTTTTCTTGGTTTCTCTGTTGTAGCTCCTAGGGAAGCCACTAACAACCAAGGCTTCCCTCTCAAGCAAGGGGCAACCACTCTTGTTGGTCTTGGTGGAAGGTGTGGATGTATTTTTTCTTCATAAGGCAAGCTATGTGCACCTGATGCCTGGGTTAGTATCTCTGCTATAAGTCAGTCTCTTTCCAGGGAGTCTCCTAGGAAAAGAAAGCAGAAAATTGCAGTATTTCTTCTCCTGTTTCATATTCTAACCACAGAGACTATTCATAGAAATTTGCTATGAGATTGCTTCATACATTAATGTTTTAAATCCTGTTAATTCAGTGACTTATATAAGGAAAGTAAAGGAATCTCCTCTCTTTCTGAAATTCATCCACAGTCAGAAAAGCAAGGACTGGAAGGTAAGTTTTTATTTATTTATTTATTAACATTTGTTTACCGGGAAAGTCTGACTTGGAACAAAGCCCATTTTCAATGGAGGCCTGGGGAGAAATGCACAAGACACATGTCTTTGTAATGTGGGTGGAAACCGGAGCAAACCCATGCAAAAGCAGGGAGGACATGCAGACTCTGCACAGAGGGCACTTCAGCCGAGAAATGAACCAGAAATCCTCTTGCTGTGAGGCGACAATGTAACCACTGCACCACTGCGCTGTCCTTCAGATAATTTTCTTCAAACTGAAGACTCTGATTTTGAGAAAAGTGTTTCTTCATATCTCTATGTACAAGAGTTTTTTGTTTCTCAGATTTTTCTAAAATGAAAGATTTTCCTCATTTCCTCATCCTGCAGCTGGTCTTCCTGTTTTATCAGCTTACAGGATGTTTGCTTAATTGTTTGTCTTTTCGGCTTTTCCCGGTAAAGAGTCGCCACAGCAGAACTCCGGTCTGCTAATGATTGGCAGTAGATTTTTATGGTGCCGAGTTGCCAGCACGATGCCCAGCCTTCAGCGAAGGCATGCCCATTTACACGTCTTTCGGAGGCCACTCGATCGCGGAGAGGACATGCAGACTCCACACAGAAGGCACTCCCTGCACACTAGCTTGCTTAATACATTGCAATATTCACAGCAGTCATTCCCCTGCTTCCAAAAAGGTCTGATATGTTGTACAAAGCACTTCAGATGTTTAAACATCTATCTTGTTTAATTTTTTAGTGATTTCCTTATCAAAGCCTTCTGCAGCAAAACATGTTCTAAATGCCAAACTATTTCCTTTGACAAGGATGGGAAGGTGTTGATAGATTTGAGAAGAAAGGTTTCCATTCAGCTACTTTAACTTTCAGAATTTTGAATTGCCAGGCTCTCATGTTATAATATTTACTGGATTATTTTGACAACATGAGAAGGTTAACTTTAACCTTCCTTTTAGAGGTTAAAACACTTTAGAATGTCTTAACTGTGTTGGTTTCATAGGTACCTAAACACTCTTTAAAGTGATTTAAGGATTCTGCTAATGTTGTTTCCTGGGCTACTATTACTTGTTAATGTTCTCAAAAGTTCTTAATAGAGATTAAAGCTGAGATTTAAAATTTTCTTTTTGCTAAATAAGAAACGACTTTAATTATCACTTATGACATAGGCAATCATGCGTTTATATAAACAAAAACAAACCATTTTGACATACTCTTAGTTGCAAGCATTATACATCATGAACCATAGTTAAATAATTTTAGTTGCAAACATTATACATCGCTTGCAATCTACCCAATCATTGTCAGTCAAGCATTACATAACTTATAGAAATCATGTCTTCTTTTAAACCTCATTCCTCCCCTGTATGCATTGTTCCCACAATTCCCACGTTTTTCTATGCAGTTTGCTCCTACCTTTTTCCAAAGATTCCAATTCCAGTTGCTTTATCTCTGGCACCTATGTATCTGGTGGACAGAGACACTCAGTAAATCACCTACTATATAGATCAAATTTGTGGGTCGCATTTGGGTTGGACGGCTATGCTTACAAGGGCCCTAGTGGTCATTAGTCTAATATTCACCTATGCACTGATATACTTATTAAACAAACAAAAAAAATAATGGCAGTTGGACTCCAAAATGAAGTGTGGAGCCTCCCAGTGCCAAGGACAATCCAAAAAGTCATAATGACTGCTTGCTTCTTCAGTTTCTCTAACTCTTCCAACCCTGGTAACAACTTAAATTTATGGGCTCATAGTACTAGTGCCCTAAGTTGAAATGGGCAAATGTTTTTGCATTCATCGTTCTTTCTGATGCCCAAGAAAGAGTACACTTGGAGACCAGTCCTAGACCTCATCATTCTCAACCTTTTTGTCAAGGTCCCAAAATTCAAGATGTTATACCAACAAATTGTGTTACGACTCATACCCCATGTGACGAAAGGAGATACCGCCAGCCCAGTTATCTGGAATTTTGCAAATAATTATATTCCATTTGTCAATATCAACATGATTCATATAAGATGCTTGTGTTACAAATGCATATGAACTGCATGTCATGTATATATCATACTAGATTTGTACAGACGTGTGTTGAAAAGATATTTTATAAAGTGCTTGTGCTCAAAATGTAACCACAACATGCCCTACTGGAATAGAACAGAAATGCACATGTACTATTGTAACTGTTTAAATGTATATATTTTAATAGTGGAAAATGGAACACAGGAGGTTAACTTCAGTCCAGCAAAATGTCAGAAAAATAGTTGAAATTAAATTACTTTATGGCTACCCAATAAAAGATGATAGCTTTCAGTTCCAATGCAGCAAGGAGACATGATGTCTAAAACTAGGGAACTTTCTGTATTGTCTTGGAAGTGTTTTATTGTTTTATGACTTCCAACATTGGCCAAAGCTATGAGGAAAAGCTCTTGCCTATGTATTTTTACAGGTATATGCTAAATTTTCCCAGCTGCCATCAATGGTTGTTTTGGGCCTGGGGAATAGAAGTCATATGACAAGAAATTATGTCATTCTGCAAGCTAGCCCAGCAATAATATTTGAGATATTAATTTAAGAAGTCTGTTAGTGAGACACAGCATTCTGTATTCTGTCCTGGACCTGACAACAACAGCTAGAAGATCCATTTACCACATTTGTCTTGCTCTGTAAGTAATTTAACTAGGGTATAGTAATTCTGTTAGATATAGTCAGGAATATAGCAAAGCTTAGTTTAGATATTTTTCTTTATTTATTTGAGACTGTCCTGCAATGCTGTTTTAAATATTCACTGTGATTTTGAACTGTGATGTCACTGTGATTATATACGGGATATTTTCTTGTTCTTATAGGTTCATAGGTTAGTACTAAGCTAACTGTCCTTGCGAGCCATTGTAAGCCTAGCCAATTATCCCTTGTGAGATTCAAACTCTGCACCTTGTGTTTGTAAGGCAAACACCTTTACCATTAGGCCACCCTCCCAACCCTTCTTTTATTATTTATTATTAAATATATTAAAACCTTTCATTGTGGCTGATCTGTCTACAGATATTTAAGTTCTGAGAGTACTTGCATATTTATTTGGTGACACTGTGTAGGCCACCCCTAATAGCCTTGCTGTTGGTCAAACTACCATTTGTATTAATAATAACATTACACAATAAGATTGGACACCCTTTGTTAAGGGCCTTAAAGTAGCTAATAAGGAGCTGCTGGTTGCATTGATAACTGCCTTATAGTCTGGGCAAAAGGGGCATAGCTAGTAAACCTGTGCCAGCCTTTTCCAGAGACATGAAGCACTGGTTGGACAGAGAGGGTGCTGGAGGTCTTGGCTTGGCCTCTCAGCTGAGATCTCAACTCTATAGCTGTGCTAGCGGGGAGTCTTATTGGGGATCTAGAGAAAGAGGGAGAATCCAGCCCCAGATTGACTGTGGTCTCTGTGTGCTCTTAAGGGAAATTGCACTTTGCTGTGTTTGTACTTATTTTCCTCTCAGTCCACGTCCCCCACTGTTGCCAGTGGTAAGGATTGAGGCTCCATGATTACTGATCCAATGGTGGGGTGTCACATCCCCTCATCAGTTTCTAGGTGACATTAGATTTAAAATATGCTAATCATCATATTCCTGACTGCAAGGCATACAGATTTTTTATAACCTTCTGTATCTGGCTTATACTATCAGCTTTGTGTCTTACCTTTTAGTCTATTTGCTGCACCAGGGGGTATTTACAAAGAGTCTGCCTCCAGTAATTGCTTACTGCAGATTTCTTCACTTTCACATTTTTCCATATTTGGGCATATGTCTTATACCTTTTACTCTCTTAGAGGTTCATAAGTAAGTACTAGGCTAGCTGACCTTGCAAGCCATTTTAAGCCAATTTCCCTTTTTGCTCTTGAATTAATCTATCCCATTTGGTTAAAGATTGGCTTTACCCATTATGTTACCCCAAATGATAACAAACAGGATCATACCCTAAATAAATTGAAGGGACTCATACATGAGATAAAGCTTTTAGAAGCTGTTTCGATCCATGAGTAGTAGTATAGGGAGCTGTCCTGGGGTACATTTTCTGTTTCCCATCCATAGATCCGAGATGCACTTGAATATGGACAGTGATTAATTTTGTTTTTTATACCGCGGTGGTGGTACTGCAGTAGCATTGTCGCCTCACAGTAAGAAGATATCCGGTTCGATTCTCAGCTAGATCGTCTTCTGCGTGGAGACATGCGTGAATGGGCATACCTTCGTTGAAGGTTGTGCATCAGGGCTGGTAACTCGGCATGTAAAAATCAACTACCAATCATTATCGGACCGGAGTTCCGCTGTGGTGACCCCTAACTGGGAAAAACTGAAAGACACAAACATGTATGGGGAATCCGTTCCAGAGCTTCTGTATCCTCTGTGTGATACACCTGTCCCTCCAAACAATTCTGTTGATTTTGCAAAAGAGATTTAGATCCATTGACCAGGTTTTTCTGATGTCATTTGACTTGCTGATGTGTGGTAAATCCATCAACAGAGGATGCCTTGCATGCCAGAAACTTGTCACCTCTTTGCAGTCTGTAGGATGCCAAGTATAGTGACAGGGCTTTGAATCAGGCCATGTAGAACATGTTGTTTAGGCCTTGTATCCTTTTAGTAAGGTATTTCTGTTGGTGATCCAGTTATTGCACATCTGGACAGATACTTGCAAAAGGGGTCATTATATTCAATGTCTGGCCTAATGAGGGCTGAGTAATGACATCCCTGGATCTAGACACAATCTAATCCCTGAATCTAGACACATTCTCTTTGTTTATAAGCTGGCAAAATAGAAGAGCTTTCTTACGACAGTGAACACAACTGTCTACATAAGTTCCCAAATGCCAAATAAATGGGTCAACTCTTAGGGGTGCATTATCAATGCAGTTCACTGGCATAGATGACTCCCCAAAGGATACAATAACGCATTTTTGGCATTTAGTTACAGTCCATGGTTTTGGCACCAGTTATTTATTTCGGACAAGCCTTCCTATAAGATGGTTAATTTATTTGGGGATTCAATGACTGCTCTTAGTTTGCTAGTCAGCCAGTGTTCTTTGGTATTGGCTTTTACTTTAAAAAATAGATGCCAAATAGGAGATCCCAACATGAACCCTGGGGAATCCACTGGTGACTGGTCTCTTTGTGGATGTGACTTCCCTATGTTGATTTCCTGTGTCCTATCTTTGAGCCAGTAGGCAATTCAGTGGGTGACATAGGGATTTATTTCCAGTTTATTTAGCTTTTTATTATGATTGTGTCAAGTTGAGGTATATGCTGTGTACTATTTACCAGTTCCATCTGAGTGGAGAGGTAAAATGAAGCTATTTATATTATCTGCTTTGGAGAAGTTTTTTAGTCTAGTTGCTGCTAGTGGAGGGTCGGTTGTGATAGTTACCTTAAATGAGACTGATTTGTGGTCAGATCTCACCAGGGATAAACTCACAGTGGGGGAGCTACAGCGGTCTCCCATATTTGTAAGCACCAGGTCCATGATGTTGGTGCCACTGGTGGAGGTGTGAACCAGCTTGTCCAGGGCATTGGAGTTGACAAAGTCAAGGAACCTTTGGGTAGGTGAGTTTGAGCATGAGTAATTCACCCAGTCAATGCTAGGGTAGTTAAAGTCACCCAAAGCTATGATGTTAGGATGTATCTTGATAAACTCAAGTTGATCCAAATAGGCAGAGTGGGTGTCCTGATTCATAGAGGGGGTTCTGTAGCTATCAATTACTTGAATAGGTGTCCTACCAACAGTTAATTGCACCTGAAGTATATCTAGGACACAACAAAGGCATTTGTAGTGCCAGTATATGGTAATTATTCAATCCAACATGGAGAAGCTATTCAGGAATGTATTACCAGAGTGTGTAAACTCAGTTCTCCCTTTTGCCCTGAAATCTAATACTGTTTGGAATACAACCATGATCACACTTAAAGAAGAAAATGCTGGGGAGGGTGCTGTTGTGATCATTGACCTGTAATACACAGCTGGCTTGAATAGAAGGTGCTGCTGCTGCCAGACCTTAACCTCATAGGGGAAGAGTGTTCAGACCACATTTGACTTATTATGGACTGCATGATTTAGACACTGCAGAGTGATAACAGGTGGATAGGAATCCGCTAGAGGAAATATGAAACCTCTGCTGCTCTCACCTGAGGCCCCAGGGAAATCATGGAGAACCCATCCCAGTAGAAACAATGGTATGTGTAGAGTTATGTATACTAGCTGCAGGTACTTTCCATAGATCCTCAGGGGATATATTAGGGTAGTCACAGGCTTCAGCTTCTAGAATATTGCATCAGTTTCTAAAGTGAAATGCTACAATTTACATGGGATCATATCTGTTTCCTACATGCATGGAAGACAGAGTAAGTACCATGCAACAATTTTATGCAATAGCACACTTCCCTGAAGTTCTGGGAGCCATAGATTGCACACACACAGGGGAAATATGTTCACCAACCCAGTGAAAAGGGAAGGAGGTACATTAGTAGGAAAGGATGCTACTCTGTCAACTGCTGGGTTGTATGTAATACCCAAGGCATCATCCATAATGTGTGTGCATGTAACCCTGGAAGTTTTCACAACTCACACATATGACACACATGTGACCTGTACACATGGTTTGCTAAGGATGACTTTCCACAAGGGTATCTAGTGGGGGATTTAGGTTATGCACTGTAACCTTGGCTCATGACACCCATGAGAAACCCACACAACCCCACTGAGCAAGGATACAGTACAACAATGCCCATGCTCAAACTAGGAATATAACTTAACATGTGTTTGGTTTGCAAAATCAAGGTCCCAGTGTCTAGGCACATCAGTAGGTGCCCTGCAGTACAACCCATCCACCCCAGTCAAAATACTCACAGTCCATGCCATGTTGCACAATATAATTCTCAGGAAACAGCTTTAACAAGGACAACAAAGCCCAGGAGCTCAGTTTCCTGAGCCACAGGCAGGGCCATCAGCTCAAGCAGATGCAGACGAGGAGTATAAGGTCGAACCACCAGCTGCAGATGATGCTGTCAGATGTAGGTGTGCAAAATATGGCCTTGCTCGGGTTAAGAGGCAAAGGACAGCATACACAGTTACTACCTAAGTGAAAACCTAAGATCCTAAGCACATAAAAATATTAAAACTGATGCCTGCAAAAGTCCATAACCTCTACTTAACCATGTACTGGTTATGTTGACTTCGCATCAGACAGAGTCAACCCACAAGAACATATCCAGTAGCTGTAGTATTAACCAAGTGCTGAACCTGAAAAAAGTGATATATAAATGATTATTCTCATATGCAAATATTTATATCACTAAGATGAAATGTCTCAGCTGTACAGTAATGGCAACATTAACTCATGACTGATTTATGCAGTATGCATATATAAGTCTGTCCAATACTATGCATTACACATTTCAGTTGGCAAGTGTACTTAAACCAAAAGTGCGACAGTCAGTGTTAACATCATTTGCACAGATACGGCAGCAAGCAATAATTACCTGTCTAGTATGACTGCATTACTGCTAATAATACAACAAATGCAATGAGGGTCAGAAAGTATATAAACAATCATTTCCAAATGAGCAGCAAAAATAAACTTAAAAGACATATCTTCTGCAACATATTATATTAAAGAAAACTAACTAAGCAAGCATATAGGCAACCCTAAGCCACAAAGAAATATGCAAATGACATAATTTGCATAGAGTGGGGGGTACAGGAGGGCAAACCTAACATCAAAGAAGAGAATGTGCACAAATGAGAAAAAAGTTGTTCATCAAGTGTGCAATTGTCAGGGCCAGTAGCAAGAGATTTGCATCTGTCAGTAGTAATGTTATCTGTGTGTGTGTGTGTTTGTGTGTGTGTGTGTGTGTGTGTGTGTGTGTGTGTGTGTGTGTGTGTGTGTGTGTGTGTGTGTGTGTGTGTGTCTGCATGAACACAATCAAAGCACCTGTGCTAGCACTACATCCTGGCATCTCCAACAGGAGTGAGCCATGCATGGTAGAGTAGTCAGTTCACCATTATTGCCCACAACCATACCTCTCAGCTTCTTAGAGCAAGAAATCTGGACAAAGCCATAGCTAATGGGAGGACAAAGGCTCAAAAATTGGGGCAATTTTTAAATATTGCTCTTACAAACTTATATAGAATAACAGGTTTTGCATTAGCATGAATATTCTGAAGGGTATGAAGTCTGAAACTTAAACATCTGTCATTATTTTCTGACTTAAATCTTCAATGATTTGCCAATAATTTGCTAGAAAACCACGATTTTATGAAAAGCAGACCAAAATATGAGGCAGAAATCTGGACATTCTGTGAAAATCTGTACAGTTGAGAGGTATGTTCACAACAATGAGAACTACTTCTGCCAGGAGTTGCACTACTAATTCCATAGTCCTGGCTAGAAGATGAGTGCTACATGACCATGACTGATGTCTGTTGGATAAGCTGTCATCATAGCAACATCCACAACCAAGACCATGTGGTCTACCCCATCTGGGTGTAGACACCTCAATCACTGATACAGCAGTGGAAGATGGAGTAGTGGATGTAGTGCCACTGTGGGAGTGGAATCTGTCACAGCCCTGCTGGCTAACACTTGATAATGTACCATCTCTCTGGTCACATAGATGCTGACCCTCATTTAATAGGTTCATAGATAGGTACTAGGCTATCGGCCCAAGGGCCTAAATAAGCCTAGCCAACAAGGTTCCCTGGCTTATGCCCCCCAAGAAAGCTATTTTCCTGTGCCCCTGTCGATCACAGCCACAGAAGTGATCCCTGGGGTGTATTTCCTATTTCCCATCCACTTATCAAGATTTTTCTTGAAGAGTGCTAATGAGGAATTTTGCTTGACATAGATCGGTAGCTTGTTCCAGAGTATGGGAAGTCTCTGGGACAGGAATCTATCCCTCCAGCATGTCCTGTTTATTGCAGTGACAGGGTTTAGGTCCCTAGAGCGTGTAGCTCAGAGGGATTGGGATTTCTTTAAGTGTAGCATGTCCAACAACTCTGGGTTTGACATAGCTTTATATGTTAGGCAGAGATCACCTCAGAGTAGGCGATATGCTATGGAATAAAGCTGGAGTTTTTTGAGACAGTCAGTGTAGGGCATCTGTTTGAGACCAGTAATCCTCTTTGTGAGGTACTTCTGTGTGCTTTCCAGCTACTGCAGATGTCTTGTGAGGTACATTCCAAAAGAGGCATTGTACTCTATAAAGGGTCTAATGAGTGTCAAGTCGAGGGGAACAATGACCTTTTTTTTCCTAGATGAGAACCTTTTTGTGATGAGGTGTGCCACATAGAAGGATTTCCTGACTACTGTGATGATGTGATTATCAAAGAAGAGACTACTGTCCACCTGGGTCCCCAGGTCTCTTATCACACATTCGGCATTAAGTAGTCTGCCGCCTATGTGGTACTTCATGTGTACAGAGTTTTTACCAAAGGGGATGACAATGCACTTTTAGGCATTGAGCTTGAGGCCATGGTTCTGACACCAGGCATCTGTCTCAATGAGGCCCTTCTGTAGAATGTCCACGTCATTTGAGGACTCACCTATGGCTCCTAGTTTGCAGTCATCTGCAAACTTCGTTAGCCAAAGGCCTTCTGTGTTAGCCTGTACTTCAGAGAAGTAGATACCAAATGAGAGAGGTCCCAGGACTGAATCCTGTGGTACTCCATTTGTCACTGGTTTGAAGTCAGACATGGAGTCGGCAACTTTTACAGTGTGGGTTCTGTCAGTGAGCCAGCTGGCAACCCATCTTGTGACGTAGGGATTTATACTTAGTTTAGTGAGTTTAGCTATAATTCCAGAATGGGGGATGGTGTTGAAAGCCTTGGCGAGGTCAAGATAGGCTGTGTGAACCACCTTACCCTCGTCTACAGCTTTGGTGACTGCCTCAAAGAAGTCAATCAGGTTCAGGAGGCATGATCTGCCTTTCACAAACCCGAACTGGGTGGGGTCCAGAGTTTGGAGGTTATCAATGTCTTTGTTTATGAGTTCCATGATGATACGTTCTATGGCCTTACAGACCAGGCTCATCAGGCTAATAGGATGATAGTTCCCAGGATCAGTGGTGGCTCCCCCATTGTGGAGTGGGATAACTGTTTCTGTGTGCCATTCATTGAGCACAAAGCCTGATGTGAGACTATGATTGAACATGATGCTTAGGTGGGGAGCCAGTTCGTTCTGAAGTTCATGTAAAATGCAGCCTGGGATGTTGTCCGGTCCCATGGATGCTGTGTTTTTGGCTTTAGAGAGTGCAGCTTTTACCAGCATAGTTGTGATTACAGGGACTCTGCATTCTTCCTGTATAGATATGAGCTCTTTAGGGGGTGTGAGGGGGGTAAAGTTAGCGCTGAACCTATCTGCCAGGACGTTGGCAATATCAGTTGGTTCTGTAATTTTCATGTCGTTGTGCTGTAACTCAAAGCAGATCTGGGTGTTGCCACTGAGATTCTTGACATAGCTATAGAATGCTTTGTGGTTGTCCCTAGAATCAGTGGTGATTTTGTTTTTGTAGCTAGCTTTGGAGGATCTTATAAGGGATATCAGCTTCTTACTGAGGCTGACCAGGGAACTCCTCCACTCATGGGATTTTACTCTCTTTTGCAACAGTTTCTTCCTTCTGTTGTAGAGTTTATTTTTAGCAGGGGACCACCAGATTGGCTTCCTTTTTTTGGAGAATAGCATCTTGGCTCTTTTTGGGATACCATGATCCATGCACTCGTGTAAGTGCTTATAGAGTATATCTATGTAGGATTCAGCAGTTGTAACTGTATTGTCCATCTGCATGGGTGTCATGAAGCTCACCACTTCTATCTTAAGAAGCATGAAGTTGGCTTTGGAGAAGATTTTTACCATGATTTCCTTAATGGAGGGTGGGGGCGGGATGTGGATATCTAGGGTGATTAGTTTATGGTTGGATCTGACCAATGAGGAGTTGACTTCAGTTGTGGAACACCAGTCACTCATGTTGGTAATGACTAGGTCTAAGATATTGTTGCTCCTGGTGGGGGTGTGGATAAGTTGATCCAGGGCATTGCAATTTATGAATTCCAGAAAGTGTTGAGTGAAGGAGTTGGTACATGAGTAGTTTTCCCAGTTAATGGTGGGGTAGTTGAAATCGCCCATTATTAGGGTGTTTGGTTGAACCCTAATATTTTCCAGTATATCAAGAAAAGAGGAGTGGGAATCCTGGGGCATGGTGGGGGATCTGTAGCAAGCTACAATTTGGATTGCAGTTTTGCCCAGAATTAGTTGCACTTGGATAACCTCGGATGCATTATGCTGAGCAACTAGCCTGGAGGTGTGGATATCCTTAATGAATATGGACACACATCCGCCTTTGGTGTTCCGGTCCAAGTTAGGTGGCCAAAAAGTGTGGTATGAGTTATAGCCTGGTAATGCAGGGGTGCTCTCTGGAGCCTTGAACCAGGTCTCAGTCACTGTACAGATATCGATGTTCTCCATTTTAAGGAGTGCCTCGAGGGAGTGCATTTTGAGATTTAGACTTCTAGCATTGAGTAGCATTACCCTCAGCTTTTGCTTGCCTGTTCCTGTTACGGTGGTGAATTTGTCATTTGAACCTTGCCTAAAAAAGGCACTATAGGGGCAGCAAGAGCCTTAGCCAGTATCCAGAATCCCAGGTGTGACAGGTGAAGGCCATCTCTGGCAAAGCATCGTGGTCTGTCGACCATATCATCCCAGGTAGACAGATACTGGATCCCTTTAGAATGACACCAGAAGCTTAGCCAATTTGAAGTCAATCATTGTGTCCTTGTACTGCGGTATCATACTCAAACGATCTCTCCTGAGGCCCTGATGGAATGTACCTGTGCCTCCATGATGGCACTATACATATGTTGCGCGACAACTGCTGATACACCAATATCAGGAAGAGGGCTGACAGCAGGCCTCCTCTGAGCACCTCTTCCAATATCCCTGTGTGGTAAATCACCCTCATGAAGGCCAGAGGAAGACTCAACCAGCTCTGCAACTGGAGTAACCACACACTACCCTGACCAATGGTGTCACCCTCAACCTGTTCTATCTCTGATGGCTCCATGTCATGGGTATGCATAGACATACTGACTGGGTCCAGACTCTGGGCAAGGGATGCAGGAATGCCAACCTCAGTGTCAGACTGACTGACCCATCCCCAAAATGTGCTTCTTCATTACCGCCATAATCATCAGAGACTAGTGATACTTTGATATCAGATGGTAGGATTTCCACAGTTACAGTGGCAGGCTCACCTATAATAAGAATTAATAAACAAAATAAAACTGAGAAATGGAATAAAAATTGATTAAACTTATGTTTTGTAAAACTTAAGTTAAGTTATAATACAGCCAAGTGCATATAAAAAAGAAATTAAGTAAGCCAACTTTATGTATACTCATATAACAAAAGAAAAAAGTATGTGCCTATCATTTGCAGGTGGTCATGGTAAGCCAGTACTAGATGTGCCTAGACAGAAGAAGTGGAGATGAAAGAGAGAAGAACATATTACAGTGCAAATGACACAATAAACAGCAACAAATCCACTTCACTTGTACACATTAGAAAACACCTTATGCCCGTTCTTTCTTCCTCACCTCTCTCCCTTCTCCCCATCCCTACCATCCCTATCACTCACTGTGTGTGTGTGTGTGTGTGTGTGTGTGTGTGTGTGTGTGTGTGTGTGTGTGTGTGTGTGTGTGTGTGTGTGTGTGTGTGTGTGTAAAATAATTATTAATACCTGGATGTACACCAGTAGACACATTTGGCTCGTCCCCACCTGAGCACCTATATCAGCTGTCCAGTGAGAAAATCCCAGATGAGTTGTATGGATCTCTTACAGTGAACATGAACTCCTCTGTCTAGTCAGTAGCGACTTGGTAGAAGGACCACCAGATGTAGCCCTCTATACCCACGCAAGACCAGCTGCACATTTTTTCACTTTGTTGATCATATCACTGGCCAATGTCTGATTTTCACATACTCACAGACATCCTCTAAAGGCCTTCACATCATTGACTACCTGCTCTCAGATACAGTCATGGGAAGACTGATTAGCTCTGCTTCTGTATAACAGCTCTGAGCAGTGGGGGCATAGTGGCTGCACAATCACCTCATTCTCTACATCTGTGAATGGAGGTTCATGGAGTCCAGATGTACTGGAAGCCATATTCCTGTATGTGATGAAAAATAAGAAATAAAAAAATAAATTAAGCCAAGGGACTGGTAACAAAAGAGATATATGAATCCATGTAAACAGCATGAGCCAAAGAAATAAAATGTTTGATTCTCTAGGGCTACACACAGACAATATGGAACTATAAAGATTCCCCCACTCCCAAAAAAATAATTTTTCATAGCAATGATAAAACTCTTCAATGAGGATGATAAGACATTTGTAAATCCACAAGAGATAGCAGCCTTAAAAAAATATTAGTTATTGTGAAAATGAAAGTATGTACGTATGTTTAACATTTGGGGGATATCCCCTTTGGTTGATGTCAGACATGTATCATAGTCTGAACATATTTGTTGGACTGCAGCTGTTATCCTGCCAATGTTAACACAAAATTCTCAGAGAAATGTTGCTTTAAAGGTAGGTAACATTTCACTTGAGTTTACTTAAAAGAAACATATAAGTCATACACATGCTAGGAAAACAACAATGAGAAAACAGTGAGAGAAAACAATTGCTATTGAGAAATATGAAGCAACCAGTAATGTTAACCAAGATATTCCTTTGAAAATAAACATCACATTCCTTTACTGAAAGAATTATCTTTATGAAAGAATGCAATCAACTGCAATTCCAGTAGTGAAACAGTAGTACTGAAGTCAATGGATCCAAACACTCTCCCCTATGATGATACACATGCCTTACCAACATGGTTAGCTTATATAAAGCAGATTCAGCCCTGTGAACACTTGTGAATGTAAAACTCAGGTGTCATCTCATTAGCATTAACGAACAAACCTCTCAACTGTCCAGATTTTTGCAGAATGTCCAGATTTTTGGCTCTCATTTTTGGTCTTTTCCTCATACAATATGTGGTTTTCTGGCAAATTATTGAGGGTTGTAATCACTAAATAATATTAAATAATGACAGAAATTTGGGTTTCAGACTTCTCATCCTTCAGAAAATATATAATAATGTAAATTCTGTCATTCGCGCATATTTCTAAGTTCATAGGAGCAATATTTAAAATCTGTAGCTATTTTTGCACCTTTGCCTCCCATTTCTTTTTCTGACTTTGTCGAGATTTCTTGCACTGAGAGGTTGAGTGGTATATGAATATCACAATCTGCACTAAGTAGGTAAACATGGTGTGAGGATCTATACAATTCTGTGCACTTGCCTTAGCAGTACAAGAAAGAGCATTGAGAACTGTTTCTTGCAAAGGCCTAGCAATTATGATTAGTCTGACTGCTTCACACTCTTTCCTCTTTGATGTACACTTAATGAGGGTGTGTCAGAGACAAGAGACAACAAAAAGTCAGGCATTACATTGACTGACAGCAGATAAATATGGATAAACTTTGTCTGTAATTCTAATTAAATATTTTACCAATTTAAATAGATATAAAAATCAATACAAATGACATTGCAATCATGTTAAAAAAGCATAAGTAACAGAATGGTGCTCAGAAAACAAAGAGAAAAAAACAGCTGTAGTATTGCAAGTACTGTGTTCTATTGTGAGAGGAAGTATTACCTTATCTGTTGCCAATATCCCATCCATCCACACATTTACTGGCTAATTACAAAGGGCAACTTTCAGTAATTGGCTGTGTTGTGCCTTTAATGTCAATGAATACAATCTCACACCTTGAGTACATGTAATCTACTTTTTTTCTCCTTCCTAATATATGTCTGTGTCTGTGAGAAATAGTGAAAATAATCTCAAATACGTGTTGTTAATGCCATGGTTTGATGATTCAAATCCAGAGAGAGTGCTGTTTGTGTGAAAATGATGTTTAAGGAGCATATGTTCATGTTACAAAACAATGAAGTGCAGGAAATATCAGAAATGTATGTTTTAAATCCTTGTTATTTATTTATTTTGTGTGTGTGTGTGTGTGTGTGTGTGTGTGTGTGTGTGTGTGTGTGTGTGTGTGTGTGTGTGTGTGTGTGTTCATCTTTGTGTGCAGCTTGGCAATGGGCACTGTTTACTCTTTGTGGTCACTAGAAGTTTATTACAGTTCACTTTCTAAGGTACAACTCACAAATTTAATTTTAATGCCTTCTGTACCACAAACAGGCTTGGTATTGTTACACTGCCATCAGCACTCTGAATAATACTGAGTGAAGAAAATGCACCTCTGAGCTACCTATCTGTGGAACAAGGTGTAAGTGAAATGAGCTTAGCAAAAGGGCATAGGTAATGTAGGTTTCAAATCTAGTTTGCAGATATCTTTACTGAAGGGATTCTGAATGACATTTGTCATATACTTTCATTAGAAATATAACACTAGGTACAATTGATTATCATAAAAATGATTTTTGCAACAATTATGTCATTAATGGTTTATACATCAGTTTACTGTGATGTGTGAAAGTTATGTTAACCATGACAATGATGATAGCTAATTTAAAATGCAGTTGTGTAGGTATGATGTGCACAGTAGTTTTGTTATAATTGCGACTCATCACATGTGATAACTAAGGGTTTATGAAAGTATGTATGTAACATACCCCGACATGTATTAGTCGTCATGCAACTCAATGCAGCTGAAATTTATTTACAACCAGAAATGCAAATTTTTACATAGAAATGCAGTAACCTGACTACTTAAAGTCACACACATGCAGACATCTGTTAAGTACATATACATTAATTTGTAAACACTTGTAAAGGGAAGCTGTCCTGTGGCACCTCCAGTTGATAACCAAAGGTTAATATTTTATCCTTTTTCTCATGGATTTTACTCTTAATGCTACCATTGTGTAAGCTCCAAAAGATCAAAATATCACAGTTCATATAATTTTCCACCCAGCAGCAATGATTATAACACCATAAAGCATTTCAGTGCATAACACTGGAACATGTGTAAATAGGGTGAGCATCACACATTGGCCATATCTCACTGCCATATTTCACACCTCCATTACTTTTGGATATAATAATTGCCAATGTCTCTACTAAGCTTTTTTGTGTGTTTGTTCAACTGCACAAATGCAGCTGGCAAGGCTGTGTGTCTTTGCACACTGGTTATTACACATGATATCTTAAATGGACCAGTTCAGACACATAGTTCTAGCTGTACTTCTGTAGACATGGCTGATGAAAGTAAGGATGATGTTCCATTTACAGCACAAAGGTGAGATGTTGAGGAGCCTAGGATTTTTGTTGTACTCATTGTCAAGTGCTACGTCCAGCTTGGAATAGTTTGGTCAAGGCCGTCTTCAGTGAAATTGGCATTCCATGCACTGGTGAACAATGTCATCACCATTACAGAGACATGAAGAGGCATAAGCAGGACCTCCTGAGCTGATGAGAGGAGGAATTTAACACAGCAAACACCCCTCAAATTGTGTAAATATAGTGGCCTATCATCAGTCAATTATATAGCATGGATTACCCAAACAAGATAGTTATTCATTATGCTTATCTTTTTTTTTCTCTACTGAACAGCTGCAGAAGAGATAACACAGAATAGTGAGGTGCATCAGGAGGGACTGACTTACCTCAGAGAGGAACAGGGTAAGTATACATCAGGTATGAGTCCAAACCAGATAATACTTTTTAGTCCATCAGCCCTTATCTTGAGTAGGCATACTTAAATTTTATATCAAGCATGCATAATGCTTTAAACTAGCCATAGGTGAGCATGTGCATGCAAATGTGTTGTGTAGAAGAACTACCATGGCAGGACTAGCCACTCAGTGGTGTAAACATTGGCTCTAGATGATTGTCACTGTTGGATTGACACTCTGACCCCTTGTTCAAAAACGGGAAAAAGTGGTTGTTGATAGATGGATGCTTTCTTCTATAGTTCTTGGTGATTGCATTAGGCAATGGGTACACCAGCTTAGTTGTGCATGTTCAATTCCCAAAAGCAGCATTTAGCTTTTATTACAGGATAGTATTTCTAAAATATGAACCATAATACAAAATGACATTAACTATTCAATGTCGGTAACTGTGATTATAAACTTGGAAGCACATATCCAATATGGCATGGTCAAATAAGTGTTTCAGTTTATTATATAAAAGCACTGAGATTGATTTATTTTATGACACATTACTGCCTTAATATCATATCTAGATGTGTCAAAGGTGAACATATTTATGTGTCATATTTGTGAAATAATAAAATAATGTGACAAGCCATTGCGCTTATTCTCTCTGTTTTGTCTCCCCAACCATCTCTATCCCTCTTGTTTTTTTTTTTGTTTTTTTTTTTGAGATACATTGCAACTACTGCAGTTCAGCCCACCATACCTATACAGGTGGCAGTGACAGCACCACCACAGACAGCACAGATACCCAGCACATCTGGGTCACAACCTGTCAGTGCTGTCTCCACAACTCCTGCCCTACATGCTCCACCTGCATCAGGTAGCTCTACCTCTGGGACTGCTGCAGTCACACCCTCTGAAAGGAGTAGTTGTGGAGGTGGTGATCTTGTCACCCATAAGGAGCAGACAGGACTGGTAGAGGACATAATGCACAGGGGCCTCCGAGCCCAAATTGACAGAGTTGAAAAGGTCCTGCACTGGTTTGCCAAATCAATGCCACTTCCAGCACTGACCCAGGAAACTAACACAGGAGACAATGATGGCAGTTCTTAGGGTGAGGACTAGATTCTCAATGTGTTCAAGCTGGATGGACCTCCAATATCCCTTACCTATCCTCAATCATGTCCCCCCATCTTTTGAGTCTATTACTATTCCTGTCTCTCTTGTAGGGCCTGTAAGTCTGCATCTGCAACTTAACCTACCCAACCAAATTGAACTTCTTATTCCTAAGCACATTCCCCAACAGTCTCTCTCTCCCTCTAAAAATAGGCAACTGTCTCCCTCCCCCCAAAAAATACACCTCATACTTAGCTCTCCACTTCACCTATCTGTAATCCTGACACACTTGCTTTGGTCCAAATAGCTATGCAACTATTACTCTGTTGTAACCCTTTCCTGGTGTGGTGACTCCAAATTCATCAAATTCTGTGTACAGCTCTACATATATGTTGTAAATAGCTGGATAGCTATTGTGCTCTTCCTCCACTATCCTGCAAATTCCTGTATTTTTTCACCTCTCCTCTGTCCACCCCACCCCCAATTTTCAACACTGCCCTATCAACCCCTATTTTACATGTTAAATCTGGTTAAGAATTACACAACACATATGGCCAGGAATGGCCCATCAGGAAGCCTTCACTTTTGTTCTCAGCATTTGCACAGACATTGGCATCACACCAATGCTGAATGATGGTGAATGGTGTTTCACACCTGCACTAGTCCAGTTATCTTCAAGCAAATGTGCTTAAACCTGCTGAATTATCAGAATAAAGAGTAAATCCACTACTTTGAAACATTTACTCTAACAATTATTGGGCTGTGTGTAATGAACTAGGAATTCCTAAGGGGTGTGTTGAGATAATTCAAGTTTGTAGACTAATGTTTTTGCATAGTATCAAGGGTGTGATTCTAGACATATGTCAAAATATTATTCTATGTCTTTTTATATTCCTATTATATGTTTAACCATGAATGTCTGCATTCATGTCAAGTTACAACAGATCAAAAACCTAACAGGACTAGGAAAAATATAGCATAGCATTTGAATAGTGCGACAATAAAGTATTTGCAAACACATTACATCCCCAACAGGGACACTTATTAGGCCAGCCTTATCCTAATTATGTCTTAATCCTGTCTCTACTCTCCTACCTTTCTTACTTCCTTTATTGTACAGAGCATGACAGATTAATAATGAGGAAATACCTAAGAGTAACACACCAGAAAGATCCCTGAAAACCCCAAAAAAACAAATTCTTGGTATATATCTCTCTCAATCTTTCTCTCTGTCTCTGTCTCTGTCTCTCTCTCTCTCTCCGCACTCCTTCAGTCTCATCCCTGTTTACTGTTGTACATTTATTAGGCTGATGGAGGCAATGCTCATATCATGGGATTTTACTATTGGCATTACTGTGATAAAGGCTAATGAGTACATGCTCCCTTGCTTAAATAAGTTATCACTGTCCCTTCGAGTGTGTGATTTTTAATTTTGTAAAGCAGAATTTCTTTTGTAGTGTGTTGAGATAACACTCAGATTTACAGACTGATTTTTGCTTGGTGTCAAGGGATCTAACCCAGAATGGGTTCCTATTAGAACCTTGAAATTTTGAATGGCATATGGTCGACACCATATGATTGAAATTTCAAGCGTTCGAAGGTTAAACATAATGGTGCCATTCAGTGCAGAATGGGAGAATTTCCCTTTTCTGCACTGAAGTGCATTCTCGGAGTTGGTATATTTAAGTAGAGGGGGTGTGGGGGGTGCAGGGGGACTTGCCCCCCCTGCCTGCACCATTAAGATAAGTTTTTTTTGTTTTATTATATATTCAAACTTTTAAACTTCGATCATATGTTGTCGAACATATGGGATTCGAAGTTTAGAAAGTTTGAATATATAATATAGACCCCCCAGAACTATGTCAAACTCTTATTGACTATTCTTATGAGATTATTTTATGTTTATCTATTGTTAGAAAATACTTCTGTATTGCACACCTTATAAACAAAGGGATTGTGTCTAGATCTAGAGATGTTATTGTTCCCTTTACTCAGTCTTCATTAGGCCAGTCATACAGTATAATACCCCCTTTGACATGTATCTGTCCAGACACATGCAACCAGAATGCCCACAGAGATACCTTATTAAAATTATACAATGCCTAAGCAACATGTCCTACATGGACCAAATCAAAGCCCAGTCACTATACTCAGTATCCTATAGACTGCTAAGAGGTGACCTGTGTCTGGCATACAAGGCATCCTCTGACCCATTATTAATGGATTTATAGCACATCAGAAAGTCAGATAACATCAGAAATACTTGGTCTAGACTGGTTTGGACGTACAGGTATATTTCACAGAGGATGCCGCTGCTGTGGAACAGACTCCCCATCCACATAAAATAAAGTTCATCCCTATCCATTTTCAAGTGCAAATTAGACCCATGAATAATAAATAGAAAATTAACCCCTTGACTGTTCACTCTCCTACTAATGCAGAGATACAGCTCCAAAATGATTTATCCCATGCATGGGTCCCCTCAAATTATCTGTGGTATGATCTCACTTATTTTCATTAGGGGTAGTATATAATTATCAACCATGGGATGAGTAAGGCCAATCTATAACCAAAAGGGATAGGGTATTTCGAGCATAAAATGGAAATTGCCTAAACTTAAAATGGCCTACAAGGGCAGCTGGCCTAGTACTTACCTATAACCTATGAATCTATGTGTAGCTGTTGCCTACGTATTGTATTCAGCCATCATTATCCTGCTTCTATCATGATCTACTTGTTCCCTGCCCTCCTCTCCCCTGCTCTCTATCTTTCTACCTGTTCCTGTGTTATCAGTCTGAGTCCTCAGAATTTGAGCGATGGCTGGTGCTGAGCAGCACCTGTAACTTAGGGGGAATGGAATTACACAGCTTATGGCAAAATCTTGTGAGTTCTTGCCTTTTGTTGCATTTATCTGATGCCCTCTTTGTTTCTATGCTTAGCCCCGCTGTGCTATTGAAAGACAGGCCAAGAGCAATATGATAATATAGATTATAGCATCTCTTCAAAAGGCTACAGAGTGTAAAGTATACCATATGGGATGTTGCAGTTGTAAACAGTGTAAAGAAAAATGCTGCCCACAAACTTTCTTCTTTCATACTGTTTCCATAGTTCAGGTTTCCACCAGCATTAACTTGCTTGATCCCTCATGTGTTTCATATTCATTCACTAAATGCTCATATCTTCCCATAAATGACTGCAGGATATTAGGTACAGTCAAGGCTTTATATCTTAACAAGCATACTTCAAAAGGCACATTTGGACAATATTGCTAATATACACATATAAGATGATAGTATCAATGTGGTTTCATTTTAATCCATGTGCTGAAGTATATTGATTATGACACATGCACGTCTATTACTGATGTAGTGACTTTTCATTACTCAATCATGTCATACAAATACATACAATTGCATGACAATTGCAACATGCCTCAGAAACATACACAGTTACCAGATATGAGGGGTGAGCAAATATAACACCTGTATCATCTATATAATGAGTAATGTCATATAAGTGTCATGACTTATCTATATAATGAGTAATGTCATACAAGTGTCATGACTTGTCTATATAATGATTAATGTCATACAAGTGTCATGACTTACTTAGAAATCATGACAAACAAAACAGTAGCATAACACATATCTGTTCTGGATTTCGTCACGGTCAGACCTGTTTGTATGTCTATAATTCTTATTTATGGGAAGGTTGGCATGGAGCACCATAGAGTATTGCTAATTCCCATTCTAAGTTCAAAACTTCCAAATGCAATTATGCATGTGCTAATACTTTGCAATCAGCCGAGCAAATGGGATTGTCAGTGGTGCACTTCAGGAAGAGATTTTGAAAAAAATTAAGTATTGTTAGTGGTCTGTATTACTTTTGCAGCGGTAGCATTGTCGCATCACAGTAAGACATTGTCCTGTTCGATTCTCAGCTAAAGCGTCTTCTGTGTGGAGACATGTGTGAATGGGCTTACCTTTATTGAAGGTTGTGCATCAGGGCCGGCAACTCGGCACATAAAAATCTACTGCCAATCATTAGCGGACCGGAGTTCTGCTGTGGCGACCCCTAACCGGGAAAAGCCGAAAGACACAACAACAATGGATTGTTGTAATCAAGATATGTAGATTTACTGTGATGTTGACAGAACACTTCATTCTGTAAAGATATATCTGCACTCCAACACTTACACTTGGAAATAATGTATAGTTTTATGGAGCTTTTTCACAAATGTTTATTCGGTGGTTTGCAGGAATGCATTGTCATATTTTGACCTGCCTTTTTGTATTTACACTGTCCATTGTCCAAGCATGAGGAAATACCATTGATAATGACACAACAAATGATTACTGTTTGCATACAATCATCCTAAGTTGAACAGTCATAAATGCTATGTTGTCAATCTGTTGTTTACAAGTGTGATTGTCATCAAACACCATGATATAAAACAGGTATGTGTCACTGTCACTACTACAATGTACATGAATGACAGCACAGATGATATATGTGAGCAGTATGTCATTACCTGTGAACAGCACCCTGCTGTTACTCCTCACTATCAAGTCTTTTTCACCCAAACATGTGACCCACACTAGGTT
This sequence comes from Protopterus annectens, assembly GCF_019279795.1. NCBI lineage: Eukaryota > Metazoa > Chordata > Ceratodontiformes > Protopteridae > Protopterus > Protopterus annectens. The sequence goes on along the minus strand of NC_056728.1, from coordinate 1,572,723,598 downwards.
CTCTGCAAGTGTTCTTGCAAGTAATACATTGGTCCCTAAATTATGTAAGTAGATAGGAGGTTCAAATCTAGTAATGGTGAATTTGTGTGTGTGTGTGTGTGTGTGTGTGTGTGTGTGTGTGTGTGTGTGTGTGTGTGTGTGTGTGTGTGTGTGTGTGTGTGTGTGTGTGTGTGTGTGTGTGTGTGTGTGTGTGTGTGTGTGTGTGTGTGTGTGCACTGCTCTATTATAAGTTAAGTATGACTTCAGCAACAGACATGCTATGTTCACTTCCACTCAAGAGAAACATTTAAAGTACAAAGGAATCCTCATCACTTTATCACACTTTTAACACAAGCATCTTCTGTGCAATACATTGATGAGGTCATCATTTCAGAAGTGTACTTCCTCACTGTAGAAGTCAGTATTTTCCTGTGGTGCTTGTGGATAAAACTGTGTTTTCTAGATTGTGTGACGAGACAGGTAGGTGGTCCAAATCTAACAATGGTAAACCCATATGTGTGTGCTCGTGTGTCAAGTATCAGGTACTTATAGCTTCATCAACAGAAGTGTTGTATCAACTTTTATTCAGGGGAAACATAAACTGGGAAAGGAGTCCTCCATCCCCTTGTCCCCTTTTTAACACAAACTTATTCTCTGCCACATATTGACATTATCATTTTATAAGTGCACTCTCTCACTGTAGAAGTCATTTTTTCCTGTCGCCCTTGCAGTTAACACTGTGTTCTCTTGATTGTATAATTAGATAGGTAGGTGATTCAAATCTAACATTGGTGAACTCATCACGGTGTTTGTGTGTGTGTCTCTCAAGTGCCAGGTCCATATAGCTTCATCAACAGAAGTGCTGTATCTACTTCCACTCAGGAGAAATACTTCAACTGAGGGGACTCTGCCATTACTTTTTCCCGCTTTTAACACAAACATCTTCTCTGCAACACACTCATGAGTTCATTCTTTCAAAAATGCACTCTCTCACCATAGAAGTCAAATTTCTCCTGTGGCATGTGCAGTTGATACTGTTCTCTTTAGACTGTGTAACTAAATAGGTAGGTTGTTCAAATCCAGTATTGCTTAAATAGTGGGACAGTCTGTACTGTCAGTTAAAATTTATTCCATCCAATACCCATTATGTACACTTCCACTTAGGAGACATATTTTCAGTGGCAGAGGGCTATCCTAAAATTTCAAGCATCCTGAGGCAAAAGCCAGTTTTGGAAACAGATTGATTGCATAATGCTTTCAAAACTGCACTGTCTCATTTCTCCTATGGTGCTGGTTGTTGATACTCTGCTGTTTAAAATGTATAACTAGATAAGTAGGTGGTTTGAATCCAGCACATATTGACTACTGTGAGTGTGTGTTCCTCTCTCTCATGCTGTGTAGGAAAGGTTTCAAATACATAGAGCATGTGTATGTAGATCTGTAGTGTTATTGTGCTCTTCAAACACTTTCTTTCCTTTTTAGCAGAAGCACCAACCTACTAAACAATGGTGATGTCATCCCTTCAAATGTGCACTGTCTCAGTTGTAAACCAACATCTTGTATGGTGTTTGAGATTCAGGTAATCTTCTCTAATTTGAGATCTTAGGTAGTCAGTTCAAATGCTAGTCTTACTCCTTAGACTCAGTTGTGTTAGTATAACTAAATGTACCTGAAGGTAACATTGTTGTCACTCACCTATCTGCTGTGCACATGTATAGCTGGGAATTACTTTTACAAGATGTTCTATTCATTTTTCACACAGAATGCTTTGTTTAATACTGATGATGCAATCTGATGAAATGTACATTTTCTAATAATAGTACTTAGCTCTTTCCTCTGGTATGAAGAAAGTATACGATATTCTGCATGTTGCTGCCTTAGTAAGTCATGTGTTCAAATCCATGATTATCCACACATTGTGTATGATTGGGAGTTGGTCATCATAGTGATGTCTTAATTATGCATCATGTGTGTTTGCGTATCACTGCCACCATGCAATATTGTGTGACAGTGACATGTAACGCACCACTCGTTTAACCAAATTTCAGGCACACACATGCCTTGCAGCAATAAGATAATGTAATGCCGTCAAATACACAAATATCTCACAAGTATAGTAAGAGTTCTCAAATGGTGCATTTCTTCTTCATAATATCATGTAGCCTCTCTGATCACACATATAGGTGTTCAAAACCTGCACTGAGTGACTATAATCATTGTGTGTCACTATACTGGTATGCATGATTGACATCTACTACAGCTGTAATATGTACAATTAATAGTGGGAGAGGACTTCCCCATCCATTTTACCTCAAACAACTGGTCTGCAACACAATCATATGATGTAATGACTGCTCATAGGTGGAGCCTCATATATGTGTAAAGATTTCCACTGTGAGGCATGTAATTTATACTCATTTCATTTTCATGTGGACTTACAGAGGCAGCTGTTCAATTCCAGAAAACAACAACATTATGTGAGTGTACTGGTGTGATACAAACACCACAGCATAACGTTATTTCTGTCCATTTTTATGTTGGGCAAACAACTTTCAACACATTTGAGATTTTGACAGATGCTTTGGTGTAAGCACTCATGTAGCACATGCGCTTAGTAATGATATGTATAGCACTAATTAGTTCTCTGACAGAATAGCTGATGAATGGAACAGACTGCCAAATTATATTAAAGCAAGTACTAGTTTAGATTTTTTAAGAACAGCCTGGACACATTATGGGAACAAGTGTTTTGGTATATTGGCAAGCTAGAAGGGCATCAATGCTCATGCTTGAAATACCTGTATGTATGCATGTATAGCATATCTACACAGATAGAGTGAGGTTTGAAACTGGGACTGTATGAGTACAAAACAATGGGGATGGAAAAGATTGCATTGGCCAAGCAACACTGATCTTGCACTTGTTCACAGTTCTGTGTACATTAACATAACTACATCCTTTTCATCACTCTGACAAATATTTATTGCATAGATTAATATCAAAAGTCCTTTCTTAAATGCCACCTTGATTTCTGTTATTTGTGACAAGCTCCATTACTCTTTCCTGTGGTAGATTCCGCCAATATGCAGCTCTGTAGAGTATGTAGTATGGCTGGCAAGGATTTGAATCTGGTAGCATCTGCCTGTCAGATAATTGTGTCAGACAGGAGTGGCTGAAGCAAAGAAAGTAGTTGTGGCACAATCAAAGGGCCACATTTTTAAGGTCTTCCAGTTTCTGGGATCCATATCCATTACAATAGGAGACTGATGTAATCCTTTCAAGGGTGCTCTTCATGACAGAAATTATATGCTTCTTTCTGTGGTGTCAGTGATTGATACACATCTCTTTGAAATCTGCCTTGGCATGTGTTTGCATCTGACAAGATCCAAATGCTGATTATGTCATTGATTGCTCACAGGCATTGCTTATTTTCCAAATAATAATGCCACGTATTACATGTCTTCATACACTCAATTATTTCCTTCACACAGTAGAACCTTATAGGACACAAGGGCTTTTATCACATTTCCTAATTTATGGCATGCTACAAAATCATCAGAAAGTGTGGATGAGCCTGTGTTATGAGGCTTTTTTGTGTTTGTGTTTTCTACTTGATGTTATGGAAGTGTTTGTTGTAATGTTATATGAGCATTCAGAGTATAATGATGTAGTAGATGTGCACCATTTAGCAAAAAGACCTTTATGTAATGAATGTCATAAGATATTTTTGTCATTTCTTGTTATTTGTCAAGACTTAATTGACTTAGCCTCTGGGATGTTGACTTTGCCAACATCTGCGCAACAGAGGAGGTGAGCTATGATTGGATGATAGCATTTCCCAGTGTACATTTGCTGTATGTGCAATTAAATCTATGACAGGTCACTTAGTAATACATGTTAATGCTTCACCTGTGTGTGTTGTATGCTACTGTAGCAGTTCCTACTATTGTTTTTAACAAGGCTTGTTTGAGGATTATATCTCCATTACAAAATACTGCATTCATATCTGTACTTTACTACACTTATTCAAGTTAGTGTGTCTAGTGTGGCACTTAGACTAGGAATGACACACATAATATTATTAATTACAGTAACATAAAAGTGTCATAGTCACAAATAATTGTAGCATGACATTTACTACATTTACTCATTGGCTAATATATTAACAGCAAAACGCTGGTATGCACTTTTATTTTACCCATGTTTTGTGTGTGCTATGAATCCATTTATGAGATAGACAAAACTACAGCCTATGCAAATTGATATGCATTATGACATTCAAAAAACACAACCCTTTTGTCAGGGAACTGACTACACTTGACTTATGTGCATGTTCACATCTACAACATTAGCATGAATAATTTTGCATATTCATATATTACATCTGCTATGGTTAGGCAAATGGTAATATCTCTACCATTATCACTATACTGGTCAATGTGATACATCTGTGCTATGGGTCAGGTCTTTCTGTATTTTGCTACATACATACACAGCATGCATGCATGTACAGACACTAACTTCCTGACATTCACAACATGCAGGTTGCTTAACAAATGTTTTTTTATTTCATCACTTAATAATGTTATTGCTATGCTTGCACAGGTGAAGATGATTCTTCTCAAAATTCGCACCTTGTCACAGGTGTGTACACTGCTCTAGCAACTGTCAGTATTGTTTCCTTCATACACATATGACAATGACAGCCTTACAATTCTTTAACCTGTATGTATGTTCTAGCATCATTCATGTGGATGTAATTTAGTATCTTTGATCACTCCTACAGGATGCATTCCTATGGCAGAGTACTTCCATACACCTGACACATGTAGCTAGGTATTCTCAATATAATCACGAGTAACACAATGATTAATGAAAGTGACACTGAACATGTATTGTGGCAACCATACATTTAAGTGTTTTTACTTTAATTATATTACTGTTTAGCATTTATATTTATACATAACATATGCTTGGCTAATACACATTTAAAGGTACAATACCCCCTTTCTATGGTTACAAATGACAATAATGTGAAAGACATGTCACTTTCTGATGTGCATGAGACAACAGCTATAGGGTTCATGTACTTTTTTTATACATGATGAAGTGGAGAATGCAGCAGTACTGTCAGTTGTCACAGATAACTTTCTGTATAGAAATCTGATATTCAGTAACTGCAATATATACAAATATTACCTAATATACCTAATGTTCTTACTATGACCTCAACTCAGCATGTTATTAACATTTATTACATTTACTCCCCGTTGTTGCATTGTTGGTTTGTGTCTGTCTCAAATCCTTTGTCAGCATGTCCGTTTTTATTTATGTACATGGGCCAATAAAGTGAACAAGATTACTTTTTGTTAAATCGATGTAAATTATTTATGAGAAAAATGCTCTTTGTGAGTGCATCACATTTTAATTATCTGAGCACGGTTTCTACATTTAGCCTCCCCTGCTTCTTGTGTGGGCACTGATCACAATTATATCTGAGTACAATTCATCCTTTTACTTCCTCTGCCTCTTAATTCCTTCATTAAACTTTCTCTTGCTTCTATTCTGATGTCTATGAGTGCTCATACACTATTTTATTTATTTTATTTTACATTTGTTGACAGGGATAGTCTGACTGAATGCATGTCCATTTTCAGCGGAGGCCCGGTGAGAAAAGCTCCAAGGGTAAGCAGATACAGCATTACATAATGCCAGCATTACATATTACAAGCAGACTATTTACAGTGATTACATAAGTAAGCAAGTTAAACAAGTTCCGCAGGTTAGAGTTAATCCCGAGCGTAAGTCAGGATTAAATTAAATTACACAGTAAACTGGTTAACAGATTTTTACACATTCTAGAGAGAGTTAGCCAGGCTTGATACATTGACATAGCCAGTTAAGTGCCAAATGTTGTTATATTTGGCACTTAATATCTAAAAATATTTGTTTACAGACAACACCTTTTGTTTATATTGTATGCACGAGCCTCTGCACAATGTCATGGCTGCTAACACTTCTACTGGCTGCAAAAAGGTACTGCTGAATGTGTAGGCTTGCTTGGCAACTTGCAGATTCAATGAAAACTGTTGCTAATCATGCCTGTTAATGACTCCTCAGGACTATGTTCAGTGGTTAAGGTAACCTATAATCTAGTTAACTGTACTGCTTGTGAGGCCCAATTCCTTGAACCTAGATAATAATATGGGCATCAACTGCACTGGATAGGTGTAGAAATAGGGACATGACCATTTCACATTGATTTCATCTTTCATGAACATAGTTTATAGATGTTAGTAATGCTATTTCTATGTTCTGTCCCATTTTAAGTCCACACTGTTGTGAAAAGTAATTTGTTCTCTGTTAGGTTGGTGATCAACTGCAGGTGAATACATTTTTCAAGTATTTTAGACAGTGGGGGCAAGAAGGCTATATGTGTGCAGTTTGTCACTTTTGTGTAAGGGAATAACAGGATTGTTTAGAGTTTTGCAAATATAGCTTCTTGGACAGAGCAATTTATATATAGAGATAGTTGGTATGCAATAGCATCTGCAGCTATTTTAAGACATTCTACTGGAAGGTTGTCTGCTGCAAGAGAGTTAAGTTTTGAATATATATATATTTTTTATCATGCTAGTAGGAGTTGTAATATGTGAGTTGCATTGAGGTGCAGTGAGTTTAATATGAAAATGAATGCTTTGTTAAACAACAATACTACATTATCTAAAGGCAATGGTTTAGTGGTTTACAGTTGCTATACATAAAGATAGACAAATAAGTTTCCTTATCAAAAGTGGTTGTATTTTGACTGTTTTATATTGGATTTTTCTATGAATTCTGGTGTGGTTCCATATGATGATGACTGGGTTTGAACACTAATTGTGTGAGGCATACTTCCTGCATTGATAATTTTGGTGTGATCTGATGTCAATATCTAATCAAAGATATTTTATTTTCTAATAACTTTATCCATTTTGTGAAGTCATATGTATTAGCTGTGTTAACCAATATAGATTGATAGTGGGATGAACAGCTTTATGAGTATTCTTGGACAATCTGTATTAAAGTCACATAGGATTATTGTTTTGTAGTTAGCCAAGATACTATGTCTTCAAAGGCCAATTTGTTTGCAGTAGGAGATATATAGAGTATTACTATTTATAATGTTTTTTTTAGTTAATTTTAAGTGTGGTTACTATGATTTCAATCTTATTAATGTTTGGCATATGTATGGGATGCACAGTCAGGTCAAAATCTTTTGAAATTAAATGGCTACACCATCATCTCTTTCATATGTGTTATCATGACGAGCAGTGTTGTAGCCAGGAGGCAGTATTTATTCATCATGTGTGTGATTTAAGCCAAGATTCTGTTACTGCAATTATGTCAGAGTATAGACAGATACTGGCTATGCAGGTCTGTTATTTTATTTTACATACTATGGGTATTTATAATGACATAGTTTTAATACAGAAGGGCTGGTACAGAAAAAGTATAAGGATTGCTTAAAACAGGATTATTCATGGCAGCTCCTGTGTTAAGGTGAATATCCCCACATTTTAGAAATTATTTCTGTTTAAATTATGGAGGAGTCTTGATTTTTTAAGTAATGTTTGGCTATATCTGGCTTGTTTAAATCTACATGTGTTTTGTTGGTAGATTTTTTAAGACTAAAGATCAATGTTCTAGATCTAAATATCTGGAGGTTTAGGCTGTACTGTTAACTGGTTTTATATTGAGTGTTGGAATGTGATAGTTGGTGAGTAGAGACAGAACAGGAAGAAAAATGAATAAGACTAGAACTATTATTTCAAACAAGTATTTTTGGAGTTAAGTTGTATTCGCCCTGCTGTCCCAGTTGAATAGAATGATGCTTTGTTTCCTGTGGTGTAATGTTGAAGGATGATAGTGATGACTAGTTAGTCTTCTAATAGATGTAACTTTCAGTGTAATGTACTGTTGTTAGTTGTAAAGGTATAATGCTGTTGTGTATTTCTTCATTTCGAACTCTGATGAAGGTTAGAAGAAGGACTGCGAATTCAACAAAAGAAAATATTCAAGGCTTCCCCCAGGATGGATAAGAAGTGTAGCTAAAAATGTTGAGATAGTTTTATTCAGCTATACATGAAGGAGACAGTTTGAAAAGATGAAGAGAAAACACTGACTGTGAAGAATCCTGCAGCTGTTCAGTAAAAAGCAGTTCAAGCTCCAGCTTTGGTGCAATGTGACTTCCAGTAATCTAGAGGAAAAAAATAAATCAAATATGCTCAGAGCTGATTAAAATAAAGAAAGCAAAAACCCTGAAGGAATATGTCAACTCAAATAACAAATGTCTTGAAAAAAATAGATGAAGCTTTAAACAGCTACTTAAATGAACTCATAAAAGTGCAAAAATCAGAGGTCAAATGAAGAAAAGGCTGACTTGAGTACAAGACTGCTCAAGAAGAGCTGCTTCAAAAATGGTAGCATTAGAGGACAGGCCACATAGGGAAATCCTGAGATTTTTGCTGCACCAGAGAAACTGGAAGGAACAGACTCTATTAATTTTATGAAAGCTCACACAAGCCACTGGACTGGTATTCCATAGCAGGATTTGCTAATTGAAGGGACACAGACCCCAGGATTCAGCAAGCTCTGCACAGCATGCAGGAATAGTGCAAGAGCTGCTGCATGCAATATGGCCGATGAGCGATCTATGAACGAGCTCCTGGGATGTGCACGAGCGCTCCTACACTATTCCAGCACGGACACAGCTCCTGTATGTTAATTACCCCATTTACAGGTAAAAACCATGCAAATGAGGTGAATTAGTGATCCAGGAAGCAGGCAGGCGTCTGTGCAGGAATAGTGTAACCTGTGGAAATGTATTTGGCTACTAACCGAATACATTTCTGCAAATTACAAAATGGAGGCATGACAGCTCGAAAGAAAGCATGTATTCAATGTAGTAGGCATGCCAATGGTCAAATAATTGGCCTTTGGCATGAAAAATAGTTGCAAAATTATAAAAAATAACTTTTTTTGGCCGATTTTGGCCATTTAAATGCAGCGAAAATAAGGAAAAAAGTTGAAAATAAGCTTATAAACCAAAATCAACATTCTGCCATAATAGTAAATGGCATGCATAAGACAACAACTCCATGAAATAGTGGTTGCTAAGGAGGAAGGCTGAGTGTCAGTTTTATGCAAATGAGGGGACTGATACTGAATCACAGATTTCCCCTCCGTGTTAGCTTGCACCCAACCGTGTAGGTGCAACAACAGCATGATATAAGCATAAGAGGTAGATGACCTCATAAGGGGGAGTGTCATGCATGCTGTAAGCTTACTGTAGCTCTGTGTCCTATGTTTGTCCTTAGCTAAGCGCAGCTAAGGAAGGGGGGGGTGTCTCAGGCTGTCTAGCAGTGTTTACATTGCTTAAATGGGTGTCTGCGCTGCTCACTGGGTTTTAAACAAAAAAAAAAACACAGGAAATAGCAGCTCTGCTCAGATCTGAGCACTTGGTATGTGTGGCGCACCTCAGAGCTTAAACAGGAAGGCAATGGGAAGGGAAAACAGCAGTAGAAAGGCAATCAAGGAGAACTAGAATAGCTGGCAGGTGAAATGTATCAGAATCAGCCAATTACACAGGCAGCAGCCCAGCACACTACTATAAACTATGCAGAAACCTTTCACTCTGGCTTTTCCCACAGACTCTACATGACCAGTGTATACAGACGGGAACATTTTTCCTGACAAAGCTAACAAAATGATAGGGGCTGCTGTCACTCTCATACATCAATATGTGAAAGAGTCTGAGGGTGGTGAGGATGAGAATGCTGATGACCAACCCACAGTGAAGAGAAGGAGAAGACTGTACAGACCCAGGGTAACCTACCAGGGGCTACATGAGCTGGAGATAGTGAAGTGCTATAAGGTGGACAGGGACATCGTACAGCAAATTGTTGAGCTGTGTCGGCCACGCCTCACACACAGAACCAACAGAGGGTGACCATCCCAGTGGATACCAAGGTATGTATAGGCTTAAGAATATTAGCCACAGGTACCTTCCAAAGGCCAACTGGGGATATCATGGGGATCTCACAGACATCAGCATCCAGTGTACTCTACCAGTTGCTGGATGCTATGTCAGCACATGCCAGTAAGCACATATATTTCCTCAACACCCGTGAGACATTGGCCAGCAATATGTGTCTCTTCTACCAAATAGCAGAATACCCTGAGGTAGTGGGTGCTATAGACTGCATGTGCATACACATCAACGCACCACCTGGTGATCAGGGTAGGGTCTACATAAAACCACAAGGGCTTCCCCTCCATCAACTGACAGGTCGTGTGTGATGCCCAGGGCATTATCATGAATATGTGCGCTGACAGCCCTGGAAGCTAGCACAACTCCCACATCTGGCATATGACACAGCTGTACCACAGATTTGTCAGTGGGGACATCCCATATGGCCACCTAGTGGGGGATGCTGGTTACACACTGGTGCCGTGGCTAATGACACCCATCAGGAATGCTCACACACCCGAACAAGAACTCCATAATGAGGCACATGCACAAACCAGAATCATAATACAGCATGTGTTTGGGATGCTCAAGTCATGGTTCCAATGCCTAGACATATCTGGTGGAGCCTTGCAGTACTCTCCAGGTACATGTACACAAATTTTCATTGTATGGCCATGCTACAAAATATGATCCTGTAGAAACAGCTGCAGCAGGAACAGCACGGGGCAGGGCCACACAGCCCCCCACCATTGCCAAGGCCAGCACAGGCACAGAGTGACTCAGAGGAGGAACAACCTGAGCCTGCCCATGTAAGCAGAAGGAGGCATGCACAGTATGCCCAGACTTTGGCAAAGAGGCAATGCATGGCACATACACTGACACGGTAGGGACCCAGGGAATGACTCATCTCTCTGACTTGCACCTACAGTAAAAAGGATGCCAAACATGACACTACCTGTGCTTTACCAAGTATAGGGAGTTTACTATGTTCATCCAACATAGTCAGCCCTCCAGCACCATCCTCAATACTGGCACAGCCAGAAGGTAAGTCACTCTTCCTATCAATTGCTGAATAGAGTAGTATGTTCTGCTAATTGTATCTATGGTATGGATGTGAGCATTCACAGAGAACACAGTTAAACTGATGAAAAAGGCAGCACGCTGAAGGTAAACTCAATACTCCAAAATTTAATCCAAAGTCAAATAACACTTTAAAAGCAAATACACACAATACCAATACTGGTCCTTGTGCACAAACACAAAACACTCTGTTAAAATATCCACAATCCAGATGTCTTTATGGATAAAAAACAACTTTCCCTATGAATTAATAACAATAGCTTAAGCGCTTTCGTCTCTGTCTAGTCAGAAACTTCCTCAGAATAACATCACATTTTTGATGGAGATTTTAAAGTCAACTGCAGCCACGCCTCCAATAAAATAACCAATGAAGGTCACTGTTTAATACAGAGCCATTATCATTCTTTTTAAAGAGACAGTACTACAAATCCACTATAACCACTCACATAATAAAAATTAAAAAATAAACATTTAAAAAAAAAAATACATATATAGATTCAAGTATCTCTCCAAAGCTTTTAGCCTTAAAAAGCATGTTATAGACAGGGATTCATTCAACCCTGGCCATTCTGTTGCATTGGTCCTGATTTGCCATAATGTTGTTTTTCTAAAAGAAGATCCCAAGACCCCCCCGACCCTGTATTCTAATACTTCAATAATAAAAAACTTAAAAGCATGATCACTAAATTCCAAGATATGTTTAGCCAAGGCATTTGTTTACTTTCCATTTCTTATGTCCCTCAAATGTTCATATATCCTATTCTTTATTTTCCTCTCAGTTTTTCCAGTGTAGAATACTCTGCATTTATTACATAAGGCACAATATACCACCCTTTCAGTATTACAATCACATTTGTTTTTTAACTTTACTTGTACATTATTCACAGTGAATTTATTCCCCTCATAAATAAATGGACAATAGTTACAGGCCCCACATTTCTTCATACTACCATTTACTGGATGTTGGTCACCTTGTTTAACTGTCTCAAAAATATTTTTTTAGACACTTCCCCTTCCTATATATGACCATAGGGCACTCTTCCAGTTTAGCATGCACATCTTTATTACTGGACAAGATAACCCAGTTTTTATACAGAATATCCTTATTCAGGTTACTTGATGTATTAAAAGTGGTAATGAAGGCTGTTTTGTAATCCCTTTGTTCTGCATTATCAGATGTTAACCTATTTAATAGTGTTCCTGCATTGTTCTCACTATGCTCATTTGGAAAAGGGAGTGCTAGGTCAGAACTGGCCATATCTATTTGGCCATTACCAGGATGGTCATGTTGTCTAAAGCCTCTTTTTCTCAATAGAGGTTTAAAAAAACAGATTCTCTTTTGTTCGCCACCTCTATCATAATATCCTTCACCATTCCAGCTGGATAACTTGTGCTTTGCGGGCAGCGCAGTGGTGCAGTGGTTAATGCTGTCACCTCACAGCAAGAGGTTCTCCGGTTCGATTCTCCGCTGGGGTGCCTTCTGTGCGGAGTTTGCATGTTCTCCTTGCATTTGCGTGGGTTTCCTCCGGGCACACCAGTTTCCTCCCACATTCTAAAGACATGCGTCTGGAGTATTTCTCCCCAGGCCTCCACTGAAAACAAGATCTGTGGAACCTAGTCGGACTTTCCCGGTCAACAAATGTTAAATAAATAAATAACCTCTATTCAAAAACATCTTTTTTAGCACTTCACGTTCATCCAAAAATGAATCAAAGCAAGATACCATCCTTGCAGCCCATACAAACGGTCCCTTCACTACACCTTTTTTCTGCTTGTATGAGTGCCCACTCTCAAAATGTAAAAAAATATTCGAGTAATTGTGTTTTCTGTAAAGCTCAGCCAGGAAACACGTTGTAGTGAAATCTTTCTTTAATTTTACATCCAAATATGCAATTTCTTGATGGTCTATGATGCTCATGTATATATTCAATAAACTCAGAAATTGCATTAACTGGTCCATTCCAAAAGATAAAAATATCTTCCAAAAACCGTAAGTAAACCTTACAAAAACCATAAAAGGGTGAATTTACAAGGTATCTTTGCTCCCACTCTAACATCACTATGTTAGCATAGATACCACCACACGACGCCCCCATTGCCACCCCTTTGTTTGTAGAAAAAATTCACTATTGAAAAGAATGAAATTGTTCTTCAAAACTATTTCCAGTAAATGTTCAAAAGTATTAATAAATTCTTCCTGTAGGCCTTTCCTTAATAAATAATCACAGAACCATTTTAAACTTATGTCATGGGGGATGGAGGTATACAAAGCCTTTACATCGATAGCAATGAATGTACCATCCTGTACAAATTCCAATCTATTTATCCTATCCAGAAAATCCCAAGAGTCTTTTACTATGCTTGGTTCATCTTTTAATAAGTTCTTCAATTTAGCATCAATAAATTTAGCAATAGGTTGAGTAATGGACCCCCTGGAATACACAATCGGCCTCATAGGTGGATGTTCTAAGTTTTTGTGGATCTTCGGGAGGCCAAAAATAGTTGGCATTTTAGGATAGGTTACATTCATATAGTTATATTCATCAGTTGTGATACTATTCTCAATAAAAAGATCATTTAGTTCATTTTTAATTCTCCTGTGTGCCCCATTCACTTCATTTAGGGACACTACTTGATAAGTACCACTTGTTAGTACTTCCATCATTTTCTCTTGATATAATTTTTTATCCATGATTATAATGCCCCCACTCTTATCAGGTTTAATGATCCTTACATTCTGGTTCCCTTTTATTTTCTCCAAATTAGAGATTTCAGCTTTACTTAAATTTCTACCAGAACAATTTTGGATATCAATCTCACAAAACCTTTCAAATAATAATAAGGCTGGATGAATGGGTGGATTATATGTACTAGATATATGTAGTGGATTACTAACATATTCTACATTCTGGAACAAAAATCTCAAATTTAACTTCCTAATAAAAAGTTTCAAATCAACAATTGTTTCAGCCACATTCAAACTGCTTTCTGGAACAAAAGACAGACCCCTAGCCAAAAGGTCACAGTCAACAGGATTAATAGGCAGAATGGAAAAATTAAACACTTTAAAATCACTACCTTCGTATTAAGATGAACAGTCAAAGAATTATTAGTCTTGTTTTCATTTTGCTGAGTATTCACCAGTGTCCATGGCCATTGCCTCTCCAATTCAACCTGATTTGGCCTCTCGGGGATAATTGCTCTTGCCCCTGCCCCGATGTCCCTGATAACCTCTCTGTTGGAACTCTTCCCTGTTGTTCTTCTCTCTGAGACGCTTTGATTGTCTCAGAACAGAGAATTCCTCCTGTTCGTCTAAAAAAACCTCTTGCTCAACTGTCACATTTCTCCTTTCATGGCCAGACCTCTCACCCCATGTTTGGGATCTCGGTGGTGCAGGGTAAGCTATAGTCTTACTATATTCCATCCTGTCACATTCAATTTTCTTTGACTTACGCATTTTAATACTGTTAACCTTATTCTCAAGACTAATGAACATACGGTCATATTCAAAAGTATTTTGCTCTTGCACATCACAATTAACAATCTCTATTGCGAGCTCAGTGGCTTCTGCCATCAGTTTTTCAATAGTGTGTTCATTATGTTTTACCACGAGTTCGAGATACTCAAAACCATGGCGGTCAAACAAAATCAAAAGTTCTTTATGCAGCAAACTATTAACGACCAAGCCTGTGGGAAACCGCCATATTCTTAATCCCTTAGGCACAATTTTCAATCTTAAACATTCTTTAAAATATAAATTGTCCAGTTGTAATTTCTTGGTCTTCAATAAAATGCTATCTAGCTGATGTAACTTTTCGAAATAGTCAAAATATTGTTAGCGTTACTTACAGCAGGTTGTATAGTGGCAAACTCAGGACGCACTTGTAACCAGTCTTTTAAAACATAATTCCTCCTTCAGTTTCCAAAATTCATGTTATTCCCATGAAAACTGTTTGTACCATTCTATTGATCAACTGCTACCCTTCCACTCTGTGGGTTAGCCTGACGTTGTTCTTGTGTAACATTCGATGCTGTAGAGTTGGGGACGTGGCTGTCCTGCATTTCCTGGTTACCAGCAAGGGTTTCTGCTACTGGTGATCCTTGCTGAGAAGTCTGTACCCTCTCTAAACGGTCGATCCTTTGACACAGCTTTTCTAAAATGTTGTGCAAATCGCCAAGTGACTGTTCTAGAGACTGAGTGAACAGCGAACCTGAGTCACCTTCAGCCATGCTTGAAAAACATGAACAGCAATCACAGAGAACACAGTTAAACTAATGAAAAAGGCAGCACGCTGAAGGTAAACTCAATACTCCAAAATTTAATCCAAAGTCAAATAAGAGTTTAAAGGCAAATACAGACAAGACCAATACTGGTCCTTGTGCATGAACACAAAACACTCTGTTAAAATATCCACAATCCAGATGTCTTTGTAGATAAAAAACAACTTTCCTCATGAATGAATAACAATAGCTTAAGTGCTTTTGTATCTGTCTAGTCAAAAACTTCCTTAGAATAACATCACATTTTTTGATAGAGATTTTAAAGTCAACTACAGCCACGCCTCCAATAAAATAACCAATGAAGGTCACTGTTTAACACAGAGCCATTATCATTCTTTTTAAAGAGACAGTAATACAAGTCCACTATAACCACTCACATAATAAAAATTAAAAAATAAAAAATTTTTAAAAAAAATATACATATATACATTCAACTATCTCTCCAAAGCTTTTAGCCTTAAAAAGCATGTCATAGACAGGGATTCATTCAACCCTGGCCATTCTGTTGCATTGGTCCTGATTTGCCATAATGTTTCTTGTTTTTCTAAAAGAAGATTCCAAGACACCCCCCCCGGCCCTGTATTCTAATACTTCAATAATAAAAAACTTAAAAGCATGATCACTAAATTCCAAGATATGTTTAGCCAAGGCATTTGTTTCCTTTCCATTTCTTATGTCCCTCAAGTGTTCATATATCCTATTCTTTATTTTCCTCTCAGTTTTTCCAATGTAGAATCATCTGCATTTATTACATAAGGCACAATATACCACCCTTTCAGTATTACAATCACATTTGTTTTTTTTACTTTACTTGTACATTATTTACAGTGAATTTATTCCCCTCATAAATAAATGGACAATAGTTACAGGCACCACATTTTTTCATACTACCATTTATTAGATGTTGGTCACCTTGTTTAACTGTCTCAAAAATATTTTTAGACACTTCCCCTTCCTATATATGACCATAGGGCACTCTTCCAGTTTAGCATGCACATCTTTATTACTGGACAAGATAACCCAGTTTTTATACAGAATATCCTTAATCAGGTTACTTGATGTATTAAAAGTGGTAATGAAGGCTGTTTTGTAATCCCTTTGTTCTGCATTATCAGATGTTAACCTGTTTAATACTGTCCCTGCATTGTTCTCACTATGCTCATTTGGAAAAGGGAGTGCTAGGTCAGAACTGGCCATATCTATTTGGCCATTACCAGGATGGTCATGTTGTCTAAAGCCTCTTTTTCTCAATAGAGGTTTAAAAAAAAAACAGATTCTCTTTTGTTCGCCACCTCTATCATAATATCCTTCACCATTCCAGCTGGATAACCTCTATTCAAAAACATCTTTTTTAGCACTTCACATTCATCCAAAAATGAATCAAGGCAAAATACCATCTTTGCAGCCCTTACAAACTTTCCCTTCACTACACCTTTTTTCTGCTTGTATGGGTACCTACTCTCAAAATGTAAAAAACTATTCAAGTAAGTGTGTTTTCTGTAAATCTCGGCCAGGAAACACTTTGTAGTGAAATCTTTCTTCAGTTTTACATCCAAATATGCAATTTCTTGATGGTCTATAATGTGTGAAAATTTAAAAAAACAGGTGGACTCATTTATATATTCAGTAAACTCAGAAATTGCATTAACTGGTCCATTCCAAAAGATACAAATATCATCCAAAAACCGTAAGTAAACCTTACAAAAACCATAAAAGGGTGAATTTACAAGGCATCTTTGTTCCCACTCTAACATCACTATGTTAGGGTAAATACCACCACATGACGCCCCGATTGCCACCCCTTTTGCTTGTAGAAATAATTCACTATTGAAAAGAATGAAATTGTTCTTCAAAACTATTTCCAGTAAATGTTCAAATGTATTAATAAATTCTTCCTGTAGGCCTTTCCTTAATAAATAATCACAGAACCATTCTAAACCTATGTCATGGGGGATGGAGGTATACAAATCCTTTGCATCGATAGTAATGAATGTACCATCCTGTACAAATTCCAATCTATTCATCCTATCCAGAAAATCCCAAGAGTCTTTTACTATGCTTGGTTCATCTTTTAATAAGTTCTTCAATTTAGCATCAATAAATTTAGCAATAGGTTGAATAATAGAGCCCCTGGAATACACAATCGGCCTCATAGGTGGATGTTCTAAGTTTTTGTGGATCTTCGGGAGGCCAAAAATAGTTGGCATTTTAGGATAGGCTTTATTCATATAGTTATATTCATCAGTTGTGATACTATTCTCAATAAAAAGATCATTTAATTCATTTTTAATTCTCCTGTGTGCCCCATTCACTTCATTTAGGGACACTACTTGATAAGTACCACTTGTTAGTACTTCCATCATTTTCTCTTGATATAATTTTTTATCCATGATTATAATGCCCCCACCCTTATCAGGTTTAATGATCCTTACATTCTAGTTCCCTTTTATTTTCTCCAAACTAGAGATTTCAGCTTTACTTAAATTCCTACCAGAACAATTCCTTAGTATGTTAATGATATCAATCTCACATAAGCTTTCAAATAATAATAAGGCTGGATGAATGGGTGGATTATATGTACTAGATATATGTAGTGGATTACTAACATATTCTACATTCTGGAACAAAAATCTAAAATTTAACTTCCTAATAAAAAGTTTCAAGTTAACAATTGTTTCAGACACATTCAAATTGCTTTCTGGAACAAAAGACAGACCCTGAGCCAAACACTATGACAAATTAGGACCAATGCAACAGAATGGCCAGGGGTGAATGTATCTCTGTCTATGACATGCTTTTTAAGGCTAAAAGCTTTGGAGAGATAGTTGAATGTATATATGTATATTTTTTTAAAAAAATGTTTATTTTTTTTTTATTTTTATTATGTGAGTGGTTATAGTGGATTTGTATTACTGTCTCTTTAAAAAGAATGATAATGGCTCTGTGTTAAACAATGACCTTCACTGGTTATTTTATTGGAGGCGTGGCTGTAGTTGACTTTAAAATCTCTATCAAAAAATGGGATGTTATTCTGAGGAAGTTTCTGACTAGACAGAGACGAAAGCGCTTAAGCCATTGTTATTCATTCATAAGGAAAGTTGTTTTTTATCCACAAAGACATCTGGATTGTGAATATTTTAAGAGTGTTTTGTGTTTGTGCACAAGGACCAGTATTGGTATTGTGTGTATTTGCTTTTAAACTGTTATTTGACTTTGGATTAAATTTTGGAGTAATGAGTTTACCTTCAGCGTGCTGCCTTTTTCATGGATGTGAGCATGCAAGGGAATCGGGTGGTTGAATGGGATGGCAGCAGATAGTGGACACCTATATGGGCAGCATGAAATCCATAACAAATACTGGTGTCAACAAAATAGGCAGTACTAGAGAAGATGACAAATCCCACTGCAGTACATGTGGTGTCCCAAATGTGTGTCCAAAGGACACACACATGCATGTCAGTGAGGCTCACCTACTAAAAAACAGCCTCAGCCAGCAGGAAGGTGTAGATGACCATAAAGAAAGCCTGTGCTAAGGCCTCCATTGATGGCAATGGAGAACAGCCCCCCTCCAGACCTACACAGACAGACTACAATAGGTCAGGCAGTTGTATGTTAGTTCTGAAGGATAAGAAGTCTGAAACTGAAACGCAGGTCAATAAAACCTAAGATCTGTACTCTACTGATATGCCTGTAGTCTGCATGATAGGTCAGAATACAAAATGAAATGGAAGCCAGCAGAGTACCTGAAATACCAGTACAGTCATTGCAAATGTTTACAGTTGCCAAGTGTGCTCCCCCACAAGCCTATGTAGAAATGTAGTAACATGTGCATGTGGGTTTGATAACAGTGGAGCACAGATTACCTGAGCTGGCCCAATTTACAGGATAGATTGTTGCATGTGTACAATATGCAGGGCTCTGTGTGTTAGGTTGTTGTGTGTTGTATATTGTGTGGAAGTGGTCAGCATGTAGGCATGGAGGGTTGTGTCTCGGTGGCCTATGGCAAGTACTGTCGATGACAGGTCATATTCTGACAACTGCAGTGCCAACCACAATGCATCCCAGCAATACCCAATTCAGCAGTCATCCATACCCACTGCCCAGATGTCAATATCTGTCACCATATGAAAGATGGACATGCCATGAATGTGAGCACAGACATACACACAGTACACAGGTAAACGTACCCTAGACGGAGTACATAAAATTTTACTGTCAACTGCACACACCTTTGGAATTGTACATACAGGTTAGCAGCACATTAGGTGTCTGTGTAGTATGGAATACTGATGTAGTCTGGCCAATCACTGGTAGACCACAAAAAGCACAGTTATGAAGTAATGAGAAACTGCCTATGACCCCACAGAAGGCAACATAAGGGGAATGTCCCAGGTATATCTGTGAGTCAGCTGCAAGAAGCTTCCATATCACACATGCACTCAGCTCACCCCACCATCAGCCACAGGTTTATCACAGGTCATATCTCTGCTGTTGGGAATGAGTACAGTATGACCCCACTTCTGTATGGGAATACCCACAGCATGCAGCATGCTGAAGAGGTGTCCCATGCAGGTGTGTCCCTAGCTATAAGCAGAACCCTGCCAGCATACAGAACAATGGATTAATATGGAAAGGAAATATTGCCATTAACACCTCACACACTTACCCTGTCACCCCAGGAGAATCCAGTGGCTAGCAGCCTGGGACTGTAGGAGTGACAGAATGCACTGGCCTGCTACAGATGGCCTGCATCACTATCAAATGCCCTACAGTCCCCTGTCAAAGGCCTGTGCCTCACCCGTACTGCCAATGTATGTTATCTCATGGGGTCCCAACTAACAACATAACACAGTCCACAGAACACAAATGCAAGGCCATGTCGAAAATCCCAGTAACATGCTCACCAAGTCCTACTGCATGAACTGTAGACCAACCCCTAAATACCGCTGGGATGAAGGGACAACTATAGGAATACTTCTCAGATATCACTTGCATAATGTTAGAAAGAGGATAGAATAACAGAGTGGGGGTGTAGAAGCATGGACGCCATGGAGTGTGTGAAGTCTGAAACTCTGATATGTGCCCATACTACCCTTGCCTGCAAACCCAGTAATGGGTGGCTACAAACCTACTTGTAAACCACAATGTGAATGGGGAACTGGCCGGATATATGAGCCCTGCCTCTGGGTAACCTGGGTGAATCTGTACAGCTGAGAGGTATGGCCACAGCAGGATATGGCCATTCTGTTATGTCGATAGATGTACAAGCAGGGGATCCTCAGCCACCACAGTACCAAGGTGCTGGACCATTTACACAGACCCATCAGCAAGTGTCTGCAGCTACGCCTCCAGAATGGCAAGTGTCTGCAAGAATATGTAGGCTGCAGACCACAATACTGGACACAGTTTCATTCATCTTGTATTTCCCAGGAAATAACCGTGAGCAAATAGGTATATCTGTCAGTAGTTGATGACATAATACATCACAGTGTGAAACAGTACATATGTCTGAATATCTCTGCTAACACCAACCATGTAACACAAGCAGCACAGACACAATAGTTACAGTATCCCACTATCTTTCGCCCATTGTGACTCAATATTGTCAACCTATCTACAGATATCCTGCAGAAACAGGTTGCTAGCTATAGGTGTAGAACACAAAATCCTGCACTGGAGTACAACCTACCTGGAATGGATTCACACACTCAATACAGAAGGTCATACTTGGCATGCTCCTACACTTAGATATGTATAGTCGACAGTTGTTGTCAGACATGGGCTTCATTTCTCTGTCAGTCACAGATGTCTGTGCACACACACACCACATTGCACACCATTCATGCTTTGCACACACATTGGATACAAATGCTCACACATATCCAAGGCCAACTCACTATAATAGGTCAAATACACACATACACAGATGTGGGGAAGAGAGAGACAGACAGTGACAAAGATATTGCCAATCATGAGGCCTGTCCCACTGACCACACATCCAATTGGCCAATATCGCATGATGTGCCTGTGTTAATCACTGTAGATATTTGTTTTTGGTAGCCCTGAGCCCTATAGTGTCTGTGGTGCTTGTGATAACTGTGAAACATGATAGTACAAATCAGTATTCATCTAGCATCTGTATACCCAGTCCTGCAAATGTGAAGTTGTGTGTGACTGTGTGTTGTGTGTGTGTGTTTCCAGAGGAATGGTTTATGGCCCATTCACACACACTCTCCTTGCGATAACTGCATAATGCTATAGTGTAACACACTAGTTAGGTAGGAGTTCTAATCCCAGAAGTGGCAACTGTGAAACTCTGTGTGTGTAGAGATTAATGATTTTGAGGCCATTCACAGTCACTACACCTCCCATTGCCCTACTTTAGCAAGCCTGCTGATGTCAGTCACCTTGAAATACCCCTTTGGAGAAGGGCCAACCATGTAAGCTCTGTGGTGCATGCCATAAATGCGGACCAATGTAGTAGCAGTAACTATGCAGATATGGCATTGAATCTCATCTGTAGGAAGTGTTTGTGTGTGTACAAATGTATGTGTGTACTCTAAAAGTTTTGGCCCCATTTACAACCAGTGCACATCTCAGAGCCTTACTGTTGTAGTCCTGCAGATATCATCCACCTTACAAGTACCTGTTATCAATGCTAAACCATGTCAGGTTAGTGGTGCATGTGGTAAATGCGTAAAATAATGGTCCATAAAGGTTGTTAGATAGAAGTTTGACCCTCACCCCTGGCAAATGTAAATGTGTTTAGGGTAAAATTATTTTGGGATCTCTCACCCACTACATCACCCAATGCCAGTATTTATAAGGGCTGGTGATGTCCCTCACCTTAGAAGTACCTTGGGACAACATCCATCCTGTAAGCTCTGTGGCGTGTGTGATAAATGTGGCACATTATAGTAGCAATGCATATTTAGGCAGGGGTTTGAATCTCAGTACTAGCAAGTGTGTGTGTGTGTGTGTGTGTGTGTGTGTGTGTGTGTGTGTGTGTGTGTGTGTGTGTGTGTGTGTGTGTCTGTCAGTATCCTGTGTGGAGATTGCTGTGATTGTGTAATAACAGGATGCATTGTGGGGTGGGTTTTGCTAAATTATTATGTTGAGGACCTAGTATATGTCACAATGTCCACCTTACAAGGACAGCAGATGTCAAACACCAGAAAGACTGGTGTAGACAATCCATAGCCCTACATTATGGATTGGTGAGCAATATAGGCAACCCTTCTATTACTCAGAGAACACTCTCCACTCATGTCTCATACACAACCACACTTTGCTAGGCAACAACCACTATATTGGTAGTTCCCTGCATATTGTCTCACAGATAGCAACCACGGTGTGATTGCACTGGACTACATGCCTGTTGACCACAACAGTACCACTGACATCAGAAAGTACTGTGATGTGTTACATCTCCTGACTGAGTGTGTGTTATCCAGCAAGTAAAAGGACATGGTACCCTGTTCCATCCCTACAATAGGCAAATAAATGCTTACAGTGGTCCTTTTGCTATGTCCCCCACTGGATGCCTGCAACAACTGTAGAGTCTGCAAATGTAACCCACAAAGAGAATACCATGCCTTTTACATATGCCCTATATGGAAAGACAGCACTAACTCCACTGAATACCTGTATCATGCTGTCAGTGTAGGTGCAAACACAACCTCAGTTCCATAGCCAGGTCTCACCAAATGAGGTCAGGAATGCTACATCAAAAGATAACAATCTGTCCACACAAAATGCCACAGAGATCTCAAGTATACTTCCACACATCAAAGAATATGCCTGTGGGATATTTGCACAACCCAGACACTGTCCATGTTATGGAATATAGATCACATATATGGGAAGCAGTGCACATCACTGACCACTCATAACAATAACCCAAATGAGTAGATGGTGAATACAAAACCCACCTGTGGGGACCACTCCAGGGACCACACCCCTGAGCCACACTGGAGACCATTGTTATGTGGCCTAATGCCAAGGTATACCCTGTGACTAGCCTTGTACAGCCTTCAGGCGCATTTACCTACTACACACCTGTGAAGCAATGAACCTATGCTTCTCAGGCATTTGTGTGTGTGTGTGTATGTGTGCGTGTGTGTGCGTGTGTGTGTGTGTGTGTGTGTGTGTGTGTGTGTGTGTGTGTGTGTGTGTGTGTGTGTGTGTGTGTGTGTGTGTGGAGATTAATGATCTTGAAGGCATTCACAATCACTACACCTCCCATTGCCCTATTTTAGCACACCTGCTGATGTCATTCTCCTTGAAATTACCCTTTGGCCATTTACCAGCCATATAAGCTTTGTGGCGCTTGTGATAACTGTGTAATACTG
>NC_056728.1:1572677395-1572694895 GCF_019279795.1 Protopterus annectens | reverse complement strand
TTACAATACCCTATGGCCTTGGTTTGGGCAGTGGTATGTTTGTACACAGTGTATACTTCAACTCTCTTATATCTAAATTCTTACATCTCTTACCTGGTAGACCTGTGGAGGGAATGTTTGTTAACACTACCTGACTGTTTCTACATATATTCCCAGATTCAAAGTTAATATTATGCACATACCTCTCAATCTCATAATGCACACACTCTGGACAAAGCTTGATAACATGGGCGTACAAATAAGAACATGTTTTGAATATTGCTGTCATAAACTTGGAGAATTGCATGAGTGACAGAATTTGTTTTAATATACATTTTCTGAAGGTTTTTAACGTCTGAAAATCAAATGTATGTCATTATTTCATAACTACAGTTCTGAGATGATCCCACTGATTTGCAAGGGGGACAGTGGAACAGGCAGAAAATATGAGACAATTAGCTGGACATTCTGAAAAATCTGTACAGTTGAGAGGTATGATTATACATACAGCTTACTACCACTCCCAGGATTCGATCCATGGCTGTGTCTTCTAAAAATACAATAATTTAAGTCACAGTTGAGTGTGCTATTTAGATATTGCTGTCTATTGCTTCAGTGTTTTCTAAGTCTCTCTTAGTTGTACAATCTGACCTTGTAATTGCAACAGTCTTATACAAATGTTCCTACACATATTTTTATGTAGCACTGTGTGTGAAAACGTGGTTGATACAACAGCACTATTCTGATATCAGATGTTACTGAATGCTACATGTCAGGCCATACTATAACAGAGTAAACAATACCAGTCCAGGATTTAAATCTTTATTGGCAGGCACAGTTTTCTTATCTAACAGACCTTTGGAGGGAATGTTTAATACTACCTGACTGTTTTTACACATATTCCCAGATTCCAGCTAATATTATGCACATACCTCTCTATCTCTTAATGCACACACTCTGGACAAAGCTTGACAACATGGGAGTACAAATAGGGACATGTTTTGAATATTGCTGTCATAAACTTGGAGAGTTGCTAGAGTGACAGGATTTGTTTTAATATACATTTGCTGAAGGTTTTGAGGTCTGAAAATCAAATGTATGAGGTACGATCATGCATACAGCTTACTACCACTCCCAGGATTCGAACCATGTCTGTGTCTGCTAAAAATACAACAATTTAAGTCACAGGAGAGTGTGCTATTTGGATATTGCTGTCTATCTCTTTAGTGTTTTCTGTCTAAGTCTCTCTTGGTTGTACAATCTGATCTTGTACTTACAAAAGTCTTATACAGACATTCCTAGACATTTTTTTATGTAGCACAGTGTGGGTAACACTGGTTAATACAACATTACTATTCAGAAAATGCAACAATAAATGCCATACAATACCAGAGTAAACACAACCAGTCCAGGATTTAGAGCTTTATTGCCAGGCAGTTACAGTTTTATTTAAATATGACCTATATGGGACTATTACTGTAATATTGTCTGGTTTATTCAGTACAACCCATACAACAGTTTTTGTACTGCCAGATGACTTTCTACTACTTTATATTTATTTGGTATGACTACTACAAACAGGATTGTTACTCACCAGCCTCGCAACACAGCCTTTACAGCCTACTTGCATTGGCTTCCTGATTCACAGCCCGCTCAGCTGCTGCTATAAAGGAAATAGAGACAGATTTAGGCATACCTATCTATCACATACACATGCTGGACTTTAGTAAACAGCAACGGTATGACTACTTATACACTGCTGGAACATCACCCCTCTGCCTTGCTTCTTGGACCCACGCATCCAAGAGCTCCCTCTTTCTTTGCTTCAAGTTGGCATAGTGGTGCCTGACCTGCTCACCAGTCTGAGGGATAACAGTGGCACTAGTGAGATCACTGGCAAAATGGTCCCAGGCTTACTTTTTATATTGGGAGCCCTGGTACTGGCCCTGCAGCAGTCTCTCATCATGGTTTTTTACCAGGAGTAGTACCATGACCTTGGACTCCTGTATGCCCCAGCGCTGCACCCAGAAGTGCAATCCCTCTCCATCTCCTGCCATCCTGCCTACAGTGGAAAGCTGCAACCAGTTATGAGCTGTATTCTCGCCTGTGGGGTTTAAATATGGCTGATTTCCAACCCTTTGCCATGATTGGACGGTTTTGAATATGCTGAGCTAAGCTAAGCTAAGCTAAGGGCAAACCTGCTTAGCTAAGGTTGGTATTGCTTAAAGAGACAGGTTTAGCACTGCTTACCGATAGGCAAAGCCACTTAACTGGGCTACTCATTGCTTAGCAATCATATTTACACAATGCTTACACCTGGTAAGCAGAGCTGTGCAATGCTTAGCATTGCTTATTTTTCATTTTAAAGACTATCTGCTGTATAGCATTGATTCACCATTCATTACATATTATAAATTTGTTTACTGTCCTTGACATCCCCAATGTGCTTTAATTACGTTTATTCATGTGTGACTATACTGTATGGGGCACTTGTGTTTATACTGGGATTTCACAACTTTATTAAACTGACACCTCACATCTGGACCTAATGCAGTAGTCCGGTTAACAAATGTGTTATTTAGTAGGTAATACTAAAAAAAACATTTATGTACTGCTTTCACATGTAAACTGTGAATTGGTTAGAATAGGGATCAAACCAGGAGTTGTTGCTCGCAAAGCGTATGCTCTAACCACTACGCTATTGCAATACTTCTTATATTGGATGTCTCTTGCTATAACTTCTTGTGCTGTTTAAGCTGGACTAAGCATAGCTAAGCAACGGGCACACCCACACAGCTACACTTAGACTTTATCACATTTATAAAAAAAAAAAGTTTTGTTATGTTATTTTATCTATACCCTTCAGAGTATCCCTGCTAATGCTGAACATGTTATTTTATCAACATTCTGCTTTGTGGGACAATTGTCCCTTTTGGCTTTGTCTACATTTCTTACTCTGATGGGTTGAGATGTGTGTGCTATGTGCTTATGCTACCTGTGTTATCCTAATAACTTTTGGCTTGGTAGCATACCTCTCAACTTCTTAGAGCAAAATATCTGGACAAAGCCTAAAATGATTGGGGGACAAATAGGGACAGACTTTAAATATTGATCTTACAAACTTAAACAATTGATAGAATAATAGGTTTTACATTAGCATGAATTTTCTGAAGGATGTGTGGAATCTTAAACTCAAATGTTTTGCCATTATTTAATGACTTCAATCCTCAGCATACCTCTCAACCTCAGAGCAAGAAATTAGGCCCAAAATAGGGACAGATTTAAATGTTGCTCTAATAAACTTAGACAGTTGCAAGAATAACAAGACTTGTGTTGGCATGCATTTTCTGAAATATATGATATCTGAAACTTAAATGTATGTTATTGTTTAGTGATTTCAATCCTTGGCGATTTGCCAGAAAACCACAATTTCATGAGAAACAGACCAAAAATATGAGTATAAAATCTGGACATTCTGCAAAAGTCTGTACAGTTGAGAGGTATGATCCTCAGCTACTTGCCAGAAAGGTACACATTTTAGAGGGAACACACCAAAAATATTAGGCAAAAATCTGGTCATTCTGTGAAAATCTGTACAGTTGAGAGGTATGCTTGTTAGGCACGATTGTCCCTTATGTCTTTGACCACAGATTTTTGTTTTCCTGATGGGATGGGGGTGTTACGAGTGTTCTCACTCACTTTTAATTGCCGGAAAGCAATTCTGCAGTGCAGGGGGCATGTGTATTATGAGAGCTCTCAGACACACCCCCTGCTTTCATACATGGAACCATGTCCATTTTAGAGCATGGCAGCACACATTCATAAATATGCATGGCGCGCTGCTGTGCTGAACAGGAATGGTCCCTGCCATGCAGAAATAACTTATTCCTGCACAGCTGCTTGCTGAATCCCGGGGATAGTGTGTATGCTCCAAACTAGGCCATGAGAAATCAGCCATGACCTGTATTAATAAAGATGAAATCATGCCAGCAGAAAGAGTTGATCTTGACAGAATTGTGGGAGAAGGGTATAGTATTAAAATTTGGAGACAGTAGAGTGTTTGTGTAAAATGATTATTTGCTGTACACTAGGCAGAAGATAAGCTAATTTATCCCAGCAATCAGGGAATGTCAAAAGGCAGGTGTGAGATTCAAGCAGGTGTACCCAGCTGTCTTCAGAATATTTTTTCCTGGAAGATCGGTAATTTTTTGATGCAGTACAGGCTAAGGAGGAAATACAAAAATTTGTTCAATAAAAAGTATGCCAACAAAAAGAAGAAGGTTCTGCTAATCATTCTTCTGATAATAAATGTCATATAGAGACTTTGGCAGTGAAACCTTTTCAATGTTCTAAAGGAAAATGCTTGAGAGACAGAAAAAAGCACAAGAATAGACTAGAAGAATCAAAAGTACCTTGAACTTGAGCCAGAGTCTGGGGTTGGCAGATGGAGATGAACAGGAAGGAGACCAGCTACACTGAAATTAGTAAAAAATGTGAGATTATAAAGTATCCATTTTGTTTTTTGAAATATGGCTTTGCAAGAAAAAGGGGAACAATTGGACTTTTGTTGATTTCTTTAAATTTGTGGGAGACTGAAAAGTGTATACCCCACTTCTTGTCATTAATGTTT
Organism: Protopterus annectens; assembly: GCF_019279795.1. Lineage (NCBI taxonomy): Eukaryota > Metazoa > Chordata > Ceratodontiformes > Protopteridae > Protopterus > Protopterus annectens. Next base: position 1,572,690,286 of record NC_056728.1, on the reverse strand, counting down.
GTAAGGACACAAAAAGGAAAAATTAGTGACTGTAAGTAAAACAAGTTTTGTTCTTAACAGTATTTATATAAATCATTTCATGATATAAACTGCACATTATATATTAAAACATTTTAAGTTAGTGCTCTGTGTGAAAAAGATACTAAAATAAGTAATTACATTTTTTCTTCTTTTTTTGTTTTAAGAAATGTAAGTATCACAGTGTAAAAAGTTAAGAAATGCTGTGAAAAAAAAATTTAAGTTAATATGCTGTAATCTTGGGTTGCTGAGGTGGGATATAAAAGTGCATATATTATAATATATGTATAGATGATATGTTCTGATGATATGTTCTCTCCTACTTTTGCATAGGTGAATGCGGATTAAGGCCCTTGGCTTAATCGAATAACAAGTGCTTTTTCTGTAAGTAAAGTAAATAAGAGATCACTGAATGTAAAGAAAAGTTTTCCTTTAGCAAATAAATGTTCGATGGGAAAAGTAAGTACCTGAGGGCAGATGCACATTTTATTCTTAGGTATCCATGAAAACAAGCTGACTGGTATGCAATAAAACCCAGACCACTTTTTTAAGGCTAAAAGTTAATGTTTTCTGAAAATATACAGGCTGATTTTCACATCTGTGAGAGGAATAAAGATAAACCATGATCAGACAGCAATTAGTGTAAGTAGGAGCACAGGCTGTAACATGTGCCTTAGCATGGACAACCTAAATCTGAGGTTATTTTTTTTTCATGTGTGTGCAGCTATCTATTTGGGACAATTGTTCCCATCAAAAGGGCTAAATTTCATTATTTGAATATGTACATAGTTTTGTCTGTTTCTTTTACGTTAACAGTTATCCCACTCCACAAAGGGGGAGCCACCACTGATCCCGGGAACTATCGCCTTATTGGCCTTACGATCCTGGTCTGCAAGACCATGGAACGTATCTTCATGAAACTCATAAACAAAGACATTGGTAACCTCCAAACTCTGGACCCCACCCAGTTCGGGGTTGTGAAAGGCAGATCATGCCTCCTGAACCTGATCGACTTCTTTGAGGCAGTCATCAAAGCCATAGACAAGGGTAAGGTGGTTCACACAGCCTATCTTGATCTTGCTAAGGCTTTTGACACCATCCCCCATTCTGGAATTATAGCTAAACTCACTAAACTAAGTATAAATCCCTACATCACAAGATGGGTTGCCAACTGGCTCACTGAGAGAACTCACACTGTAAAAGTTGCAGACGCCAAATCTGGCTTCAAACCAGTGACAAGTGAAGTACCACAGGGTTCAGTCCTGGAACCTCTCCTTTTTGGTATCTACATCTCTGAAGTACAGGCTAACACAGAAGGCCTTTGGCTAACGAAGTTCACAGATCACTGCAAAGTAGGAGCCATAGCTGAGTCCCCAAATGATGTGGACATCCTACAGAAGGGAGTCACTGAGACAGGTGCCTGGTGTCAGAGCCATGGCCTCAAGCTCAATGCCAAAAAGTGCATTGTCATCTCCTTTGGTAAAAACTCTGTACCCATGAACTACCACATAGGCAGCAGTCTACTTAACGCCAAATGTGTGATAAGAGACCTTGGGACCCAGGTGGACAGTAGTCTCTCCTTTGATAATCACATCACCACAGTAGTCAGGAAATCCTTCTACATGGCACACCTCATCACAAAAGGGTTCTCATCCAGGAAAAAAGAGGTCATTGTTCCCCTCTACTCGACACTCAGACCCATTATAGAGTACAATGCCCCTTTTGGAATGGACCTCACAAGACACCTGCAGCAGCTGGAAAGGCCACAGAAGTACCTCACAAAGAGGATTACTGGCCTTAAACAGATGCCCTACACTGACCATCTCAAAAAACTCCAGCTTTACTCCATAGCATATCGCCTACACAGAGGTGATCTCTGCCTAACATATAAAGCTATGTCAAACCCAGAGCTGTTGGACATGCTACACCTAATGAAATCCCAATCCCTCTGAGCTACACACTCTAGGGACCTAAACCTTGTCACCACAATAAATAGGACATGCTGGAGAGATAGATTCTTGTCCCAGAGACTTCCCATACCCTGGAACAAGCTACCCATCTATGTCAAGCAAAATTTATCATTAGCACTCTTCAAGAAAAATCTTGATGAGTGGATGGGAAATAGGAAATACACCCCGGGGGTCACTTCTGTGGCTCTGCTCGGCAGGGGCACAGGAAAATAACTTTCTTGGGTGGCATAAATCAGGGAACCTTGTTGGCTAGGCTTACTTAGGCCCTTGGGCCGATAGCCTAGTACCTACCTATAAACCTATGAACCTATAATAGGTTATGAGGGTCTTCTGGGGGTGTGTTTGTTTTTTTGTTAGAGGGTTTTCATTAAAACAAAAATGCTTGTAAAAGATGCATAGATTCATATGGAGATGACAAGAAACAACTGTATAAAAGATCAACCTACAAAACATTAGTGGGTGCATGTAACACAAAATCTGGAAATAGGCTTTTAAAAATCTGTTGTATATAATAGGTTGGAATAATAATCTCTTATCATAATGGCTACACTAAACACATTATTTTGGAACATGAATGTCCTCACAGGCATAAACAAAAAGGAAAGAGCCCTTAAATGTATTAAAAAATGCAGAGTGTAAATAGTAGCATTACAGGAGACATACTTGGAAAAAAATGAGCATATGAATCTGATAAAGGATTTCAGGAGGGATATTCAGCAGAGTATCAGGGACAAAGGAAAAGGGGAGTACTTATACTAATTGCAAGAGGAATTCCAATAATGATAGAGGAGAGAAAAAGATAATAATGCTAGATTTGTGGTAATAAGGGGCAACAGGCAAAGGAGGAGGATTACACTGGTATGTTTTAAATTCCACCTAAAACAGCTATAATGGAGCTTAAGAAAATTTTGGGAGAAATAATCATTTTTTAGCAGGGAACACTACTTATAGGTGGGGAATGAAACTAGATTTGCAACAGTGAGGATATATCTGGGGGACATATAAGGGAACGTATAACAAAAGAGGATAGCTTTCTAAAGAAATGTATGACAATATTTGGTATGGAAGACATGAATTCAGTAGTAGGAACTCAGAGATTATTTACATATTAATCCAAAAAGTACAATAACTGAGCTAGACTAGACAGAAATTATATTTCACAGGAATATGTGTGTTTAATTGAAGGCTTCAATGCACATCCAGTAACTATTTCCAGTCATGTACTAGTAACAACTAAGAGAAAAATGCAAGGTGATGAAGTAAAACTGAGATACTGGTGGAGTTTAAGAGTAGGGTAGAAATTAAAAGAGATATGGTTAAGAAGTAACATGAATTTTTTAGAGGGGCTGACAAGGTTAAAGTATTGCAGAATAAGGGGAATCTCACAGAAAGACAGCAGATGCAGTTGCAGAGCACTAAAGAGAAAGTAAGCGGGTATCTGGATAATATGTATGAGATTCAAAAGATTTCTGTTAAGCAACTGTTTGTTGATAACTTCTGAACACAAAAATGTTTAGCACAATGACCTAGACAGCATAAAGTGGAAAGGGTTGTTGTCAAACTTAAGAAGCCTATAACAAGAAAAATAACCAGAGATATTATACAGGTATTTGAGATGCTTTGGAAGTTTTATGAATATTTGTATAAAGCAGAGAAATGTGGCAATCTAGAGAGACCACAAATGTAAATCTGTATGGAAGACTTAAGTATTACTAGTTTAGAGGTAGATGAGGTTCAACTATTAACAGTTAAGATAGGAAGAGATGAGATAAAAACAGTGACATATAATCAATCTGGAGAAAAGTCACTAGGAATAAATAGTATTCCTATGTAGGTTTGGAAGCTAGGAGGGGAGAACTTGATAAAGATCTGGAAGGTTTTATTTAACAGAATTTTAAAAGGAGAGCATGCAACAGCACCCCGGAAGAAAGTGGGGGTGGCTGTAATACATAAATATGGTTAAGACCCATCAGACCCAGCTTCATATAGGCCCATTTCAATTTTAAATCATGATTATAAAGTGTTTTAAATAGCTAAAATAATGGCACGAGTATTGCCAGAATTGATAGATATGGTTTAATGTGTTTTTGGAGGGTTGGCAAACATTTGACAACATTAATAGAACAATAATGATCCAGAAGGAAGCATAGTGTAAGAAAATGCAGCTTTTGGTGGTGGTTCCTGATGCAGAGAAAGCATTCAACACAGTAAGATGGGATTTTATGCGTAGAGAAAAGGCAGCATTTGCATTCCCTGATACAAAAATAAGGTTAATTAGGAGGATATATGAGAGATCAGAGACAAAAAGTAAAGTGTAAGGGTTCCTTTCTGACAGGCTGCGTCTGAACAGAGGAATCAGGCAGAAGTGTTCTCTTTCCCTTTTATTATTTGCTCTATATTTAATGCCATTGGCAAAGAAAATAAGGGACTCAGAAATTCAAGAATATAATCAAGAAAAGTTGGTTTTATTTGCTTGAAGTATTATTTTAGACACAATAAAACCAGGAAAGGACATCTCAGTATTGTGGAATATCTTGAGACAGTCTCAAGTCTTTTCTGGATATAAAAGTAATGAAGATAAAACAAAGCCTAAAGTGTAAACTATGTACCCATACATGAACTGGTTCAGCATTATCCATATTTATATGGACGTGATAAAATTAAGTATTTAGGACTATGCATTAAAAAGGATTCTGTTATGACAGCCAAGGAAGCTAAGGATATGTGGAAAAGACTAAACAAAAGCTAATACAACAATGGGAAACTGGAATATATTGTTTATGGATATAGACGGCAAGATTCAAGCAGTGAACATTTTTTTAGTCCCTTTAGTTTTGCATACAGGTCAGGCATATTTTTATCAACCAGAGGAGAATTTGTGGACAGTAATTAACAGAGAGTTAAAGGATTTTTTTCTGGGAGCAGAAGAAAGCAAGAGTCAAGTGGGATAAGCTGATCCTTCCGATATAACAAGGTGGGTTAGGATTACCTGATTTGAAGGGATATTTCAGAGCTATACAATCAAGGCTCATATACATAACACAAGCAGAAAGCTATAATTCAAAGTGGAAAGAGATGATGATGAAGCATGGGGGGAATCCAAGAAATAAGGAGTGGGATTTTGGATGCAGATCCTTAAGGAGAATAACAACAGACACATAGAATATTACATTCATAAAGTAGCAAAAAGTATTCTAAGAATGGAGAAAGGAGATTTTGCCTGTAAGGAAGACTGCAGTTATGGGTACAGACAATAGGCAACAGGGGGGTGGAGTTTACTGGAGAAAACTGGCAAACGAATCAAGGTATTGGGAGAAAATATCTACAGAGTGAAAGGTAATAGAATGGGAAGAAGCCAAAAAGACTGCAGGCTAAAGAGTGCCTCTCCCTTACCAGGGATTGATATCTGAGTACAGGCAAAAAGAAGAGGATACGGGAATCCTAACTGAAAAATCTGCTCTGGTAGCATTTTTAATTGAGTCTAGAACAGAAGCTCCTGTTATAGAAAGGATTATTAGTAGGACATAGAAAAGTACTGCAAAATAATTATAGGAATCAATCAGAGGAGGTAAGAAAAGATTGGGAAGAGACACTGGTTAAGCAATTCACAATGAAACAATGGAAGAACATATATATCGCTCACAACTAAGCAACAAAGTCTGGAAGATTTGGGTTATGTGCTTAGAAGTATTTGCATAGGTATTTTTATACCCCATGAAGACTCCAAAGAATTTTTCCTTGGATAGATGACAAATGTTGGAGGTGTGATGGGGAAGAAAGGGATAACTGGGAACATATGTTTTGGGGATATAATGAGTTGGTAGAATTTAATAATTACCTATAGAGTGCTATGTCAGAAACATTGGGTGAACAAATGGGTGTAAATACAGAATTTTTTTTGAGCTGGGATACAGAATCTGAATTGCCTAAACATAGTAAGGTCTTTTTACGTTTAATTCTAGTGGCTGCCAAAAAACAATTACTAGAAAATGAAAATCAAAGTCTAAACCAACAGTATATGAAGTACTGAATATTGTAGCAGAGATATAAGAACTGACAGCAGGATCTTTAGAAAAGGGAATGAGCAAATTACATAGAAATAAATGGAAATTATGGGAACGATACATGCAGAATAATGTTTTGGAGGAAGAGAGAAGTTTAACTGAAGGCAAGAATTGGTCAATTTATGTAAAACTGAATTGATAAATATACAAAATAATATATATAATGTGATGTATAATGTTTGGAACTGGGAGTTTGTTAATATTTTTTTTATGTAAATGTATGTTTGCCTATGTCTTAATGTCTTAAGTGATATTTCAATAAAGGTGTTAAAAATACAAAAAAGAAGTGAACCTGTTGAGACAGAATGACAGTGAATGGTGGGAGATGGGAGAGCAGACTGGGAAACAGGAAATGAAGTAGAGGGCAGAAACAAATGGGATTAATTATTTAGTTAAGTCAAAGTTCATTACATAAAGATCAAGAAACATTGTGCTTTAACCGGAAATGTAAGAACTACATGCAGTAAATAAAAATGTTGAGGTGTAATGTGTGTCATTTCAAACTTTACACAGACAAGTACACACAGAAATACTGAGATGTGCACAAGCCCACACACACACACACACACACACACACACACACACACACACACACACACACACACACACACAAACACACATAAATTCACAAAGTAATGGTACTATGATAATACATGATACATGGTGATATGTAAAAAAGCATAACAGCAGTGAAAATTGAGAGAGTCCTAGAATCTGGAAAGATAACAGCATAATTTTACAGCTCCCAGGCATTACATGCAAACTAAAGTTAAAAAAACTATACTATCCAAATAAGTCTTGAAACACCTATATTGTTTTTTCACTGATCTCATATGCAGATGAAGTACCATTTAGATGTATTTTCTCCTTAACCGCATTTCTGATAACTTACCATCCTGCCAGAATTGACAGAAAGCCAAGAAGTAATTAAGCACTGCACATTTTCCTGTTTCCCCTCACACTTATGATATAACCTGTCAGTGATTTGTCTATCTATAGACAGAATCAAATTCTATTTACACATGTTATCACAGACCAGATCAAACATATTCCTTCTACACAGACTTGATGTTCAAGTAGATGGTCTGCTAATAATGAACTTGGACTTACTACAAGGTTAGGTATTCTTGCACTTTGGTAGAGTGGAATCATATATGAAAGGAAATATAGACAGGGTTATGTAGTGGGGTATTCTCTTCATGGTGACTGAGGCTTTGCCCACCACAGAAAAAAGAATAATGACAATGAACAATTTGGTTAGCTGACTTTAACTGAAGAGGCTTTGGTGACTCACACTGCAGTTTAGTCATCCACATTTGTAAGATCTCCACTGATTGTTGGCAGCTGTCAGTGAAACTGCAATCATTAATGCCAGCTCTGACTAACCTAAGCTGTCAAGTGGTCACAACCACATAAGGCCTCAAGTGATTGCACCATACTCACAATTACCTTTTCATAAGTCATAATTCACTGTTCCAAAGACCAACATCACTTTTATGTATATGTTAAATTACATCTATAATTGAAGGAAGTGTACTGCAACTGGAGATTGTAAAGTTGTCCTTATTACTTTGGCTGTTGCTCAGATATTAAAGGACAGAATTGTGAAACATAACAAAAAAAATAACCTAACTACTGCAATATCAGTATACATTTCCTTGTTGCACATTAGATTGAAAGTAACTTAAGGTCAGCAATAAGTGATATCAGCAACTTCAATTAAAGGCAGACAGTGTGAAGAACCAGCCCATATAGGACAATGTAATCTAAGTAAGCCTTAAGGGTGCAGCAGGTAGGAGCACAATACAATTTCATCAAGAACATATCCCACAAGCTCTAAAACTAAATTTAGAACAAATTATTTTACAAAAATCAAAACAATTTTAAACTAGCAAACAGTGTTTGTTTGTGTCTTTCAGCTTTTCCCGGTTAGGGGTCGCCACAGTGGAACTCTGGTCCACTAATGATTGGCAGTTGATTTTTACATACCGGCTTGCCAGGCCTGACGCACAACCTTCAACGAAAGTACGCCCATTCACGCAGAAGATGCTCTAGCTGAGAATTGAACCAGACAGCATCTTACTGTGAGGCGACAACGCTACCGCAGCACCACCACCGCGGTAAACTAGCAAACAGTGTAACCCATGTAAATCAGGCACATATTGATAAAACTTAGCTACAGAAACAAGGACTAAATTCTTAAACCTAATAGGGAACATAAGTCAAGCTATTTGGCAGAAAGAGAAGTGTGCTTGTTCCTCACATTCTCAGCACAGCTGTCTACCAAAATGGAAATTTTCAGAGATTTGAAAAATATTGTACACATGCAATGTCTTCACTAGCCTCATATTTTGCAGCATTGCCTGATAAGAGTTTGTGAATTTAAACAGAGAATTAAGACTATGAGATCCTAACAAGCTTCAGACTATAGTCCTAAATTTGCTTCCATCAGCTGCCACTTGATTATGTTGTGACTGACAAGTCACCTTACCAAACTGCACTTAGTGCTTCTGTTCTGTGTCACCTAGAAAAAGGACACATATACCTAGCGGATGCATTCAATTAACAAACATTTTTTTAAAAAGGGTCAACATATTTCTGAACCTGTAGCAGCACTATTATTTCTACTAGCCAGATTATCTACTACAGTGCTAAGTCTAGAAGAAGATACTTCTTCTTCAGCTATTTTATAACTATGTACCACCATTTAACAACATGAAGTGTGCAGCGGGATCAGACTCTTACAGATGTTGCTTTCCGACATCAGCAGCCGTCACTACAATCTTAACTCATGCAAAGTACTCCCATCACCTAGGAAACTTAGTGCTTAGAGCTTTACTCTGTCTTCCTTCAGCAGATTCCAGGCTCAATAATCACATCCCAAGTCTCAAAACCTTGCAGGCAATGAGCAGGATAATAGTTTTTGTTGTTGCAATGAGCCTCTAGATGTGCAGTCCAATGTATTATATGTCACAGAAACTTCAGATGAAGACTATATCAACAGTGAAGTCTTAAACTTAAGTCCCAAGGAACACAGGCTAATTTGGAGTCACACAACAAGTTGCACTGATTTACACATGGAGCAATAACGTTAATCATTGAAGTATCTATGTATTATGAAATTATATAATTATGCTATGTCCTGGGGATCAGATTATTCCTTTTAAGGACGTTTATGGATTTCACACCCTAGAAATTTAAAATTATAGGCAGGCCCCTGTCTTTTTAGTGTAAGAGCAACAAAGACTAACCAGTTTGCTTCGTTGGATATTTGTAGGTTGACAGTACTGAATTTATTAATTGAATTCCTTTGATAACAGGTTTCAAACTCCTGTGCATTACTTAAAAGGATACTGACACTGAGATTAGATGTTATCTGTACAAGTAACCTTGGGTGCCGGAAGCTGTTGAAGACTGGGGTTGGAGGGTGAGAAGGGCACTTAGGGATCTAAAATTCACAGATTTATAGGAGGTCGCTATACTAAAGGCCATAGGTCAGACCTTTACCAGGTTAGACATGTTATATTTATGTTCTCACAGGCCATGTTCCTTTTACCTAGACTTCAGAGAAATACATTCCAAATAGTAAAGGGTCCAGCATAAATCTATAAACCTATGTAGTAGTACCATAAACACTCAAGAAATAACTAATAAATGAAAACTATAGTGCTGTGGGGTTAAATTCCCCCAAAGACTGCTTCATAGTTTCTCATGTATGCACAACCACCGAAATGAAACAGTTCCCCTAATGACCACCCCCTCAGTAGTCTGTCTATGTATGCACAAAAAGGAGATTACATCAAAATGAATCATTTCCCCAAGGTTCCCTTAAACAGTCTGTCCATGTATGCAAAAACACCAAAATGAGACATTTTCTTGAATGACTTGTTCAATAGCCTGTCCATGCATGCATGGAAGGAGCAAATTACATCAAAATGAATCATTCCCCCCCAAGGATCCCTTCTGTACTTTGTCCATCCATGTAGGCGCAAGCACAGAAATTAAACATTTTTCCCAACAACCCCTTCACTTTGTCTGTGTAAGCACAAGCATAAGCATTAAGCAATGAAATGACACATTTTCTCCAATGTCCCCTTCAGTCAGGTTTGTCCATGTATGCGCAAGCACTAAAATGACACATTTCCCCTAACAATCCTCTCAGTAGTTTGTCCATGTATGCAGAAGCAAAAGCACTACCAAATGACATCAAAATTAATCATTCCCCCCAAGGTGCCCTTCTGTACTTTGTCCATCCATATAGGCACAAGCACAGAAATTAAACATTTTTCCCAACAACCCCTTCACTTTGTCTATGTAAGCACAAGCATTAAGCAATGAAATGACACATTTTCTCCAATGACTCCTTCAGTCAGGTTTGTCCATGTATACACAAGTACTAAAATGACACATTTCCCCTAACAATCCTCTCAGTAGTCTGTCCATGTATGCACAAGCACAACCAAATGACATCACTCAACATGAATCATTTCCCCCAAGGAGAAGGTTCCCTTAATTACTTTCCCACCATGTATGCACAAGCACAAAAATGAAGCATTTTCCATAGTGACCTTTCCAGTATAAGTGAAATCAAAATTACATCAAAAAATGAATACTTTCCCCCAAGGCTTACTTACTTTGTCTACATATACTACGCACGGCACAAGCACAAATTAGAAAGAAACAACAAAATTCAGAATTATTCGGTTCACTTACTCATTCACTCTCGATTGATTGGAGGGAAGGAGGTCTGGATTATTTATAAGGTTACAGAAAGAGCACAAAAACAACAACAGCTTTAACTTCTGGAATCTGGAAATGTTTACACCTGTGACCTGCCACTGAACCCTGACCAGACTAAACTATTAAGTTAGTCCGGCTGAAGCAGGGGGAGGCAGACCAATGCACTTGCTTAGTGCAGTATGCCAAGTCCCCTGAATTTGAAGTTGAACCCCCCCCCGACACACACACACACACACACACACACACACACACACACACACACACACACACACACACGCACACACACAAGTAGAAATTAGTTGGGGGAGCCACTAGCCAGCAGCAGAGGCAGAAGAAGAACATAGGGCAGCATTTAGGCAGTTGAGTATATTTTAACATGATACGAGGTTGGTAAGGGCAACAGCATAAGTTCGGTGTACAAAATATAAATTTCTGGCTGCACCTCTACTTCCGGTTAGGGTTTGCCCTGCAAAATCTCACATTGTGCTAGTTTAGAAAATCTGTATTAATTCATATTCCCTTACTATGTCAATTCAAAGTCCCATGTTAATGTTAATGGTACTAATATTTTTAAACATGTCCCTGATTTGACTAGATTTGTCCCTGATTCATTGAGAGCTATGATCAGGGACACTATTAGCATTTTTTTACTTCAGGAACATCAGGGTCTTTTGAAATCTCTGTCTTTTTCTTCACATGTACATGCACAAGCACACACTTCTGTAATTTAAAAAGGTACGAACTAACATAGAAGTATCTGGACTCGACACAAGTTCTCAGAAGCCGCAGCAACCTCAGAGTTAGAAATAGCACTGTTTAGAGTCTGTTGAGAGTGTACAGACAGTGAATCTAAGGCTGCGACCTGTGATTAAGTTATTGTAAATTATTTTATTTTACATGCTTATGAATGACATCCTCATGTTTACGGCTACAGTTGTTTGTAAGACACACTAAATTTACAACAGCAGAGATGGTATTCTCTTCTATATGAAAAGAATTTCGGAAACAATGTTAGTGTTCACTTCTACAGTCCCTTGATGAAAGCACTGAAATCACTGTATAAGAAGTGTTTCCAAAAAAAAGTTTTTTGCAGGGGGACATAACATGATGCTTTAGAAAGAATAATGGATCAGAATCGGATACAGACATGGGAGCTAGCTAGCATGTGCATGTGCAAAGAAAGACAGCAAATTAGTAGATTTGGTATGGGAATGGTGTCTGTGTCTGTCACAAGTTACTTCATGGGACTAGAACTGAATTATTTAAACTTGACAGTTGGTTATGGTACACAAAGGAATGGAAAGGATTTTATGTTTTTTCATGTTTTGATGTTTAGCTAAGCTTTTGTTGAAAGGTGGGCAAAGCCAAGTTGCTGTCAGGTCACTGCAGCTGAACAGAGAATCTCAGAGATCGCACATTCACACATCGCACTATAGTGGGAGGTGTGGGGATCGGGAAATTTACCCTTTCTTAATCTTTCTTTCCTCACTGTAGTGTGATCTCAGTCAGAGAGTTTGTATATGGACTGTGATTGTGACCGGGACGGGTACGGGTCCATTTGTATATGTTACATGTAAGCTGGAAAGTTGCTGGATCTGCTGCAAAAGTGTGGGGGGGGCCTCCCCCCTCACTCTATGGTTCCAGCGCCCATGCAACTAACTCCATTAGCCTTTGCTTCCTGTCAGTATACAGTGAAGATGTTAGGCTCTTGCAGTAATAGCGGTTTGGTTTAACTACAATAAATAGACAGATATATGGACTGACAGCTCAACCACAACTGCTCAGTTTTTTTTAGCAGCTTTTGTTTGTTTTGAGTGTTTCATCATCCAGTACAAATAATGACTACCTTAGGTCACATCCTCATTTACTTGCAAACATCCTGGTAAACTAATGAATATCCTGGGCCTAAATTCAGGGGCTAAAAGGGTGAACATAGTGGAATATGGATATAGCCAGCTACCAAAAAAAATAGACTAGCCTCATTCCTGAATTGTGGATTATCTAGGCTTTGCATGTTAGGTTCATAAGTCAGTACTAGGCTAAATGCCCTTGTGAGCTATTTTAAGCCTAGCCAATTATCCCCTGTGAGATTTAAACCC
>NC_056728.1:1572622395-1572672395 GCF_019279795.1 Protopterus annectens | reverse complement strand
TGTACTTGTTTAAAAATGTACTACTGGAGTTTTTCTCCTCCGGTCTCCACTGAAAATGGGCCACAAGACCAGTTGGACAAACCCGGTTAACAAATGTCAATAAATAAATAAATAAATAAATAAATTTGGAGAGGTAGTTGTCTCTAAATGCCATAAATACCTGAATAAGTTATCCTCTTAAGCACTTATATGAGATACTGTATAAGTTAGATATTTTTGTATTTCATAATAACTTAAATTTTCACATCCATTTATGCCCTTGGTATATATTTGGGTCTAATGTAACTTACAAGCAGTTATTTCATTTTTTCTGATTTCTTAGACTTTAGGAATCTTTTTTATACAACCTACAGTTTTACAATTATCATTAATGAATTAATTGATATGATTAGAAAATTACCTTATTATATGTTGTTTGAAGAATACCTTCTCAGCCTCTATGATATCCAGAAGAGCAGAGCTACATGTGTGAAAGGGTGGGTATGTACTATGGTATTCCCGTATTTCACCCTTCTTATAGTTTTTAGTTCATATTCTTAAGTAAATAAGAGAAAATCATCCCCTAACCTGCCTCTCACCCTACTTAGCACACCTTACCTTAACACTTCTCTCTTTCCCCACATAACCCTTAACCTACCTATTTCCTCTCGATTAACCTAACCTCTTATTCCCTCCAATTTGTCCATCTGCTCCTCAACACTATACTTTCTCCTAACCTTTGTTTCACCTCTTGCTTCTTAATTATCCCTATCCCACACTATACTCACTAACACATAAGTTCATACTGCCTATTTTCCCTCCTCTGTTATTCCTCTCCTCTCCTCTCTTAACCCTGTTCTACAACACATACAAAATCAGCACACTATAATAAACAAACCTCATTTAACTATCTAGTAGAATATTTCTGTCTGAATGATATAATTGTAAAGTCCACTTGTCTCATGGATATGTTTTCCTTTTAAATATCTAATGTCTGCAACTAATGTGCAAGAATGTTTTAACTAATGTATGTAAAAATGTTTGTTCTATCCATTAACGTGAATTTCTTTGTATATACTAAATGTTCAATATTGCTATGTTAATGTAATTAATGTATAATTGTCTGTGGCATCTATGGAGCTTTTCTCCCCCGGCCTTCACTGAAAATGGGCACCCACCCAGTCAGACTTTCCTGGTAAACAAACATCAAATAAATAAAAATAAATAAAGTAGCCAGTGTGATGGGTCAAAATGGTTTAACAGTATGACAGTATATTTTTTTAGAATTTCAAGATTCCAGTTTTAGATCTCACATTTATAATATGGAACCAATGACTGTAACATAATATGTGTGACCCTGAATGCCAAATCAATACTGCTTCCCTCCAGTAACAAAAAAAAAAAAAAACCTCAGCCTTCTGGATAAAGACTAATTCAAAAATTTCACTAAGTGTAAAAAAAAATTGCTTAGTGTATATTGATGGTATGCAAGTATAAACTCTGTTGAATAGTCTTAAATCAGAATTTGAAAAAACTGTAGTTCAATAAATTAGCCATTATATTATTAATATCATCTGCATTTACTTGTTTTAATTCAACATTTGCTACTTTCTAAAATGTGAATATAATTTACAGAATAAATAAATAGATTAAAATTAAACATAATAGAATATTGTTGGCAGGTTACCTCTGCAAATGTGGTTATGTTTCCAAAGCTAACAATTTGGGTTAAATTTTTGAGGGGTCATTTTGCTAAAGAAGACAAGAAGGAATTTTGAAATGATTGGTTATTTGTGCTGATATAGGTGTCTGATACATTAAAATTTGGTGATAACTATAAATAGGGTCTGTTTTCAGTCATCAAATAACAAATTCAACGAACCTCTGGTCATCGAACGTAAAACATCAAACATTCAATTCAGCAAATGTTTAGTCATTGAATACTTTATCCAGGGAATGGAGTTGGTTGGCCAGGTTTAGGAAATTTGCCCTTTCCTCCACTGTAGTGTGATCTTGGAGTTGGTATATATAAGTGGGGGGAGTGGCATAGCCTACTTGGGTGGGTTTGATATACTGCAGTGTGTGTTTTGGTATGCAAGTTGGTCCACTGTCTCTTTTCCCTAGGTAAAATATTCAGTGACTGAATGTTTGCTGAAGTTAACATTGTATATTTTACCTTCATTGAACAGAGGTTTGATGTACCTGTTATTCAATGACTGAACATAGATTGTTATAAATAGGGACTATTGTATCTGTATATTGGGGATTATTTGCTGAAAGGAATAGGAAAGGATGAGCTAAAACATCTATGTTGAGCTACTTTAGTTGAATTAAAATGGATGTGATTTAAAGATATGGTCAATGCATTTTCTAGTTCTGAAAAAGCTGATTCCACATGGAATGTGCTTGTGCTGGAAAAGGTATGCCTCCTGTTTATAATTTAAGTTTTGGCTGAATTAAAAAAGTGTTGCCAGGTGCCATAATTATATGAATATTGGTTGCACTGAGAAACAGTGACAGTGGATTAGCAAACTGTGGTTGTATGGAAAGGGCTGACATTAGTCTGTCATTCTATCACAGAAGAAGAAGCAGAATTAAAAGCCATTGATGCTATTGACTAAGAGGGCTAAGTGGAATAATTATAGTGGAATTATCTTCAGAAAAAAAGAAAGAAAGAAGGAAGGGAAAAGGGCACAGTATGGATGTTCATCTTCATAAGATTAGCTTTTGATTGTTTCACTATTACTGTTTGTCTTGTGTTTCTTCACTCTGCCCTTTTTTTACATGTATCAACTTAGATATTGTAAAATTATTTGTTTAAGAATATATAAGAATCATTGTGGATTTTTCGTATATCTCTGCATTTAATATAAATTGCATGAAGCATGTTAAGAAATGAAATCATCCCTTTCTAGATTAGAAAAATTGTAGTGATTCTGATATGAATAAAAGTTCCTGTTTCACTAGAAGATGACAAACCAATGCAAAATAATAAGTGGATATTGATTTACTGATAAGTCTAGGTACTGCATACTTGACTGGGGTATCTTTAGTTATAAAAAGATTATCAGTGTCCATTAAATACATGTTTACTGTGGTATTAAAGGTAGAGTTGTGTTTGCATGTGTTAAATATACTACTACTTCCTTTATTGTGCTCTTAACATACATTCCCTATAAAGGCTACAAAGAAGTTTGGATTACATTTCAAATGGAATCCAACTACTTCTTAAAATTCTTATAATATTTTTAGAATGATAGAATATACTATTAGATAAAAAGACAGAATCTCGCCCTCAATCTAGGTAGTATATGAGGACAGACCTGGTGAAATGTTGAAACAATTTATGTATATACATATGATAGTCAAATTCTGGAGAATTAGCAATGGTGAAATTTTACAATATAATAATTTAGCAGCTCAGACAGCTACTTTTATAAGAACTGTTTTGTCCTTTAAATTTGTTTCAGCTACAATTTTTATATACATGTATCTTTCATTTGGAGTTCAATAATTTATATAAAATACAGTACCTTCATCATGGGTAGGAGATAAGCATTAGAACACATTAAGGAAGAAATTAACTATTACATTCAGGGAAATTGTTCTCAGCTTGCATCATTTAGGTTTGCTTCTGTCAAGAAGAATCTCTCAAATGTTCTTTGTACAACTAAATAAGAGCATTGAAAAAAAACAATGATTTAGATAGAGTGTAGAGGAAAATCTTTATCTAAATCCAGTTTTTAAATTACTCCAGTGTTTATGATAAATATATAGGTTTATGGTAAACACTTCTTCAAAAACTTAGAAAGCAACTTGCTAAGCATAAAAAATTAGAACAGACTTGACTCTAAGGTTTTGACTAATAGAAATACAAAGCCACATTCAAGCCATATGAGAGATTTTAAAGCAAAAACATATTTAGCAGTTGTAAGATCAAAATCAGCATCTCACTGAGTCTGATGATCAGATAAATAATTATATTACTGACTATTATCAGACTTTATGCAATAAAAATTGGGCACAAGAAAAAGAGAAACTATTGCTTGTGATTAGTGAAACTCCATAATTGAGTATAGATATGGCATTTATTTTTTTTTCTTACAGTGCTCTGATATAAACCTTGTAGAGATGTAAAAGTAAAAAAAAATGCCTAAGTCTATTTGATCTCCCATTGGAGGCATATAAATATTTTCAAGAATTGTTGATTCCCAAGTTGTTAAAATCATGTGATGTCATTACTATACCTGATTATGTAATGTCCAGTTCTATGAGAGATGCCAGATTAGTAATAAAAAGGGTAAATAGGATTGCAAATTGGATAGTACAGTTTTTTATTCTTACTTATTATTATAAATTAACGATGAAAGTAGTTAATATAAGAATTGTGAATAAGCTACCAAATGTTATATGTTCTAATTAATTTTGCTTCAGCCCCAGAAGTAAGATATGACGTCCTAATTTTGCTTTGGACTGTACCATCCTTCTATGAAGGAAACACATTTACAATGGAAACATCATTTCTGAATTGTAATGCAACAAAATGCCTTTGATATATTAATCAGAGAATTTAGGTTTCATTTCTAGAATATTAACATTTGCCTGTCTATGAAGATAATAAAAGTATTTGCATCAGAATGCAAAATGTTCTTAGAGTCATTATTAGAGAAAAGTGGTTACAAACTAAAAATGAAGCTTTGGTTTATCATATTTTATGTTATGCAGTGGGGTTAATACACTGTTTATTAGACCTGCTTTTCTCTGTAAATACTTTGCATTTATTTATAAAAAAAAAAATCAATAAAAATATATGGAAAAAAGAATACCAAAGCATCAGTCTCTTTGAATGGACAGATCCTCCCCTGATTCCTATTTTTATATAAATGAGACAGAGATGCCCCTTGTCTCCTACATTATTTATAGTAATACTAAATCCATTGCTATACATATTGTTAACTATATTAGTTGAAGTAAAAATAAGGAAAATATTCAATCATTACATATGCTGACAATTTGATGTTAATAGTTATTAAGTATCTCTAGCTGAGCATTTAAATAAAAATGTTTTGGGAATTTATAGCAAGTAGTATGGATTTACATAAACTTTGTGAAACTGGTAAAGATGTTAGTCAATACACGAACAACTAGTTTTTGTAATGACATCCCAGTTTACTCTACACAGTTATAGAATATTGCAATTAAATTGTAAAATTATATTTAAAAATAAAAAGAAAGGATCCAAGGGTATATTCATTTCTACTTTTCCATTCTATGTTCAATCAATGTATTAAGGACATATTTACTTCCAACAGTAACTTTACCTATACAGCATTTGGTTAGATTCTTATTCTAGTAGTTAGATGCCTTCTGTTAGAAAACTCCACCGTTTCTACAAAGGAGAGACTCATCATGAATTCCATACAGGATAATAGTCAGGCCTTTACACTAGCATATTTTAGGCTTCACTGACATGGATGAATCAGAAAAAGAAATTCTCTTTAAAGATTTATTGGAAATTTAGTGCTCTACTATTGAGAGCAATGAATAGATAAAGCGAAGTATAGTAATGATTTAAGTCCTTTAGAATGTTTGAGCAACCATACTCCTCCAACTTTCACCAGTTAAGAACATTTTAAAGCTGTACTCATGCATTCATACTCCTTGTCTCACCTTTTCATTGCGTTCATCTTCCCTTTAGGAAAATATCTTTATCCAAATGTATCAGAAATTCTGCTATATAGATTGTTGGATATTATTGAGGATCCTTGTTTACATTTCTTCTTTCTATTTACAGTAAGGGAAAATCTCAACACTTTTGAAAGCTACTTTGATGAGACAGTTATAAGGCAGTATGCAGACGTCTATTTTCCTTACTTGTCACCTACAGACATACCTTGCTTATCAATTTTTACATCTGAGAGACAAGATTTAAAACTCTGAAAAAACAAGCACTGAGGAAGAAGGCAGGATGGTGAACTAGATAAGCTTTATTAGATAATCTGGGGATTTATTTGGGCAACTTTCAATCTAATATGCACCCCTTAGGAGTATTTTGATTCAATACAAAATATTGCAAGGTATTCATTATATTCTGCTTAGTTTGTACAAGATAGGATTTATGAATAATTCTGTCTGCTGGCACTGTGATATGATGCAAGCTAACAAAACCATTGCAGATATGTTCTCAGGATCATTCTGGTGAAGTTGGAAGAAAGTGATCATAGTGAATGCATTACAAACATTGGCATCACTTTGCTGAAATAATTTATTAATGAGAAATATGAGAAACTGAGTGATATTTCTAAAAAAGGAAATCAGAGACAGTTATGACCACCTCAGGCACTAAGGGTCTCTGTTTAGAATGGAAAACCAGAAAGCTTCTTGAGTATCCTAAAAACAGCGTTAGAAACATTTATTGTTTTTTGCAGTTTACCTTTAAAACCACTTATTTTACAAGGGCAAACAGAAAAATTCCGAAAGGCAGTCTGCAAAGTTTGCAAACACCGAATGGAAAAAGGTTTGAATGTGCAATGAGCAAATGCACAGTGAGATTCGTTTATTGCACATTCGACAGTCTGGGGCAGATTGCACTATAGTGGGGATTGAAAAATGGTTCCTTTCCCACTGTAGTGAGATCTCAGAGTTAGAATAATAAAGTAGGGGGTGGGGGGTGCACCCTCCCACATGCGGGGTGCCCCTCTGCTTTACACTATGTTTTTTTTTTCTTCGACATTAATGTTCGAAAAACAGCGAAGTTGCTTTTCAATTTGCTGTTTTTCGCATGTTAAGGACTGTCAACATTTCCAGTTTCGTGGTTTCCAGTTGCTCATATGAGCACTCGAACCACTGTGATTCGCTGTTTTAAAGGTAAACCTTTTTTTCTGCTATAAGCTTTCTGGTGTTTATGTAATAAATATTTATTCTGATTGAATGAAGACTTTTATAAAAGACATCATTTTGTAAGAATGGTAACGCTTATTCCTTCATAGCTCTTTTAATTATATTCTGAACTAGCATATCTTCCTAAAGTAGACTACTGTTCTCTTTCCTTATGTGGTTTCTTCCCTCATTCATCTTATTATTTACCTTTAATGTGATTTTCCTTTTATTTAGCCATTTTTTACATCTGAGCTATTTTTGTTTCAAGACTCAGAATGTGATTTTCGCAGTAATTCAAGTAAGACACACTATGGATTCAGTAGTATTACATTTCTAGGGGGTACTATAAGATCAGATTGCATGTGACAGCAAGAGTCATTGTTTTTAAATAGTATATTAAAAAGATTGTGACCTTGCAAGCTAGAAGAGGAGAGCATTTCTCCATGAAAATGTTTGTACTAATAAAGGCAAGGGAAAAGGTACCACGGATAAATGGTTGTAAGGAAAAATGTAACAAATATATATATATATATATATATATATATATATATATATATATATATATATATATATATATATATATGGAGTCATTTGATGTTAGAAAGTGAAATACAATAGTGTTTATGAGGATCACCTAAGGTTATAATGCAACACATTTGTTTTATGGTTATTTCAAAAAGGATTAGTGGTTTCTGATGATTCAAGACTGAACAGAAGATGATCCAGTTGTAACACAGGGATTACTAATATTTTGAATATATACAGATGATTTTCTAGAAGAATAAGTGCAAAGACTTTATACAATATATTTATTTGTGTTGCTTCTAAAGTAATGGTGCTGATGGGATCTAATATGATCTATCAAAATGTGCCAGCTCCATGTAAGTCCCTGCAGCTATAAATGTAGATGACTAAGGTTGTGTCACCCTCCTTAATTATGTAATGTCGCTCTGATGGCAGTATAAGTTAGAGAAAGAGCAATTGTTGCTGTAACATGAAAATAATGATCCTCTTTCTCTACTACATGTCAGCTCAAAAACAATCAGCAAATACATTTTGACCCTGACTGCATCATTAGAATAAGTGATGAACAATTATGTCAGGATCAAATATCACCACAAACCAACATGCTCAATGAATGGCAGCATGAATAAATATATATTGAGCATGTCATGGTAAATTGCGTTGGTAAGGTAGGGGAACCACACTGCAGAAAATAAGGAGTTGCTCTTATATAGTTCCTTTTTAGTCATTGGTGGAAATTGCTGGGTTCTTTTTCATTCTTTGTATAATATTAATTAGTGCATTTTTTGTCCTTGGGGATTTTACTGTAAGATTTTAAGTACAGCGTCATTCATGGTGATTATTAATGTCTAATGAAAGATCAGTATTTACTGAGCCCAGGTTTGTGTTACTTTTGAAAATAACAATGTCAGCTACACAGAAGATTGCTGTTGAGTCTCTTATATCTATAGTGAAGTTCCCAATGAAAAGTGAGAGCAGCAGTGGGATGAATACTGAACCTTGTAGGCAGAGAATGCATGTTAGATGTTGATTGTGAATCCTCTTTGTTTTGTAGATAAACTGTGAATCAGCTACATGGTCAATATGAAATGCCTGAGGTAGATAATTGATTCAGATTCCAAGCAGGTTTGAAATGACCCTTTGGGTTGACAGCCTAATATTCCAATCATTCTACTATGAACAGTAAATGATTTATTGTACCAAAGACCCTTTTTTAACTCTGCAGAGATGGCTCCAGTAAATGGGTCTTTCTGATGAAAGCCCTGTTTGATTTATGCTTGATGTTTTCTGGGGATGTCAGGTATCTAGCATGTTCTAGATTTACAGTGGAAGAACAGTATTGTTGCCTTCTGGCCGATGACATATATAGAGTGCAGCTTTATAGAAAATGAAGTGTCTTTCTAGGGATGGGGTAAACGTAATGACACTATTAGAATCTGAGAAAAGTCCTAGTTTCTCTGCAAAAGAGTTGCAGTTTTGCTGTAATGGTGCATATCCTACATATGTCTGTTCTCATAAAATATTCAGAGAACTTGTATTACTATGATTGTTGAAATGTACATCAATCAATGCAGCAGTAACATTTATGAAGCCTGATAAAAATGTTTCATGCTACCCGAATTTCTAAAAATCACTTTGGAGTAGGAGGCCGAACACTGGAACTAGCTATTTTAAAAACTGATGGATAAACATAATTTACATTTTTGTAGCTCTAGTACACCATGTATGGAAAAAAGCAAACATGTTACAAATGAGAAACATTTAACATTCGTTTTCCAGTTTAAAAAAGTTTGTATTTTTTTCATCTACATTTTGTCAAATTTGTTGAGGGGTATCTACTACTCATCCTTGACACATGTGTCAGCAGGATCTGTGGCAGAGCAAGAGGAGCATTGCCACACAAATACCATCCTTCCATCCCTTGTAATTCACTGACTGTCACAATATTCAGTGACATGACCCCCTTTATGATGATAAAAAGAGTGGGCTGCTTTTCTCATTTATGTACTCATGTATCTACTGTGGATATATATTATAGTACTGTATCTTTAAGGAGCCAAGTTTCCCATAATGCTTAGAGTCTGGTTTACCATTTGATCTGGAGTTTGTGATGAGTAATGAAGCTGCTAATAACCTTTCTGCTGTGCTGCCCCTTTTTTTAAACACCTTTATTAAATTATTACTTTTGACATGGGCAAATTTATATTTATACAAAAATAATCTAACTGTATTAACAAATTAAAATTAAATAACGTTGTACTTCACATATATTGCTATATATTATATCATATAACCTAAGCAACATTACATAAATTATTCAATTCCTGCTGTTTTTTAAACAAGAAGCATCTTTATTAAACCATTACTTATGACATAAGCAGTCATGCATTTATATAAATGAAAGCAAACCATAATGACACAATCCTAGTTGCAAGCATTTTACATCACAAACCATACTGACACATTCCCAGTTGTAAATGTTATACGTCACTTATAGTTTAACCAATCATCTTCAGTCAAACATTACATAACTCATTTAAAGTCTTGCCTTCTTTTAAACCTCATTTCTCCCCTGTATGTACTGTTCCCACAATTCCCATTTTTTCCTATGTAGTTTGCCCCTACCCTTTTCTAAAGATCTCAGTTCCAGTTGTTTTATCTCTGTTACTATATTCACTACTTCTAATATAGTTGGTGTAGATTTTGACTTCCATTTTCTAGTAATTGCTTTTTGGCAGCCACCAAAGTTAGATACAGCAAGGCTTTACAGTGTCTAGGCAATTCCGAGTCTGTATCATAGCACAGAATAATCATCTCCATCATCACACCAATCCGCCCACTCAGCATCTCTGACAGTGCATCCTGCAGGGAATCCTTAAAGTCAGTCAACTCACTGCTCTCCCAGAAAAAATGTTCCCAAGTACCTCTTTCATCCCCATCACATCTCCAACATTTGCTGTCTATCTGAGGAAACATTCTCTGGAATCTACTTGGGTTATAAAAATATCTATGCAAACATTTCCAAGCAAAAATCCTAAATCTTCTAGATTTTGTTGCATATTTGGGATATATATATATATATATATATATATATATATATATATATATATATATTTGCTGTTTTCTCCTGGCATTATTCATACTGTGGACAAAGATGACTGGGTAACCTTGGATGTATATCATGACACCCTTCCACTCCACTCCCCCAGCTGATGTCATGTTGTCAGCACAGTTAAGATATAGTGGTAGTATGCCAGATCATCCTCTTGTCATCAATGTTTGCCCACCATTCAATAAAAAAATTCTCTTCTGCCCAACTTCTGGGCAATTCAGCTAATATTATTTTGCCTGCTCCCATTTCCATTGCTAAAACATTTTACACAGCTATGTTTTAAATACTGCAATAATAAAGCAATGCTAATACAATGACGTGCCATAGGTCCTCATTAATGTGGCTTTGTTTCCCTGTCTATAGGTAACACAGAACAGGACTGTGTAATAAATGTGATTCTTATGAAGGATAAGAAGCCGGATTCATACAGCACATACCAGGACTTTTTGGTGCAAGTGACCTCTGAGGTATACCCTTTGACTGTGTCAGTCAATTACATAAAATATAAGCAGAGATCTGTGTATTGGAAAACAAAATGTTAGGAACAGGCTTGTTATTAAGGAGTCATCATCTTTCAAATAGCTGTCCTGTTTTTTTTTGCCGCTACACAGTACTGAAGGTCCATTGCACAGCATTGTCTCAGATTCTTTAAATTTTAAAGTGACTTATTTAGCAATAATGTATTGAAATTACTGTTCCTGAAGAATAGAAGGATATTTTGTCTCTTCTATGATCATAGGAAGTTACTAGGCTAAAGGCCCTATGGTCCTTACAAGCCTATCCAAGTTTTACCCTTATTTCCATGCTCAGCACCTATTGCCCCCTGTACAAGAGGGACATAGGTGGAACCCCTGAGGTGAATTAATGCTTGCACACCCAATCGTCCAGATTGAGTTTGAAGAGGGCCAATGAGTTGCTCTGTTTGACATAAAGTAGGAGTATGTTCCAAATGTGTGGTAACATCTGGGAGACAAATCTGTCCCTCCAGTACGTTCTATTAATATCACATACCAGGTTAAGGTCTTTAGAGTGAGTAACCGTGTACCATTTGACTTGTGGATATGCAGCATTTCCAATAAAGCAGGGTCAGAGATTGCCTTATATGCAAGGCAGAGATCACCTCTGAGTAGCCTGTATCAAACAGAATAAAATGACAGTGATTTCAGATGATCCACATAGGATAGATGCTGAAGACCTTGACTTTTCCTTGTTAGGAACTTTTGTGATCTCCTCAATTGCTGCAGGTGCTTGGAAAGGAACATACCAAAAGGGCCATTGCACTCAATCATTGGCCTGATGAGGGAAGAGTACAGGGAGGTTACAACTTCTTTTTTTCTGGAGGCAATGTCCTTACTTATGAGATGAGCAATATAGAAAGCCCTTCTTACCACTGTGGAGACATGGTAATCAAAGTTAAGGTTGATGTCAATTTGTGTGCCCAGGTCTCTCACTACTAAATGCATACTTAGGGTATTGTTATTGATGTGGTAGTTAGCAGGAACATCACTCTTACCTAAAGGGATGATAATACATTTTTTGTATTGAGTTTAAGGCCATGACTTTGGCATCAATCATTTGTTTGTATAAGACCCTCTTGTAGGATGTTGACATCGTTTGGAGATTCTATGACCATTTGGAGATTCTATGACCACTCCCAGTTTGCAGTCATCAGCAAACTTTGTCAGCCACAGATCTTTTATTTTTGCTTGCACTTCAGAGAAATAAATTCCAAACAGTAAAGGTCTTAGGACTGACCCTTGTGGAACAACACTGGTTACAGGTCTGCTGTTGGAGGTGGATTACCCTATTTTGACTATATGGGTTCTATCAGTGAGCCACTTGGTGACTCATCTAATGATATAAGGGTTGATACCTAGCTGGATGAGTCTGTCAAGGATGTCTGAGTGAGGGATAGTGTCAAAAGCCTTGGCTAAGTCTGGGTAGGCTGTATGCACAGATTTCCCCTTGCCCAGGGCTTTGGTGACTGTCTCGAAGATGTCCACCAGATTTAACAGGCATGATCTCCCTTTGACAAATCCAAACTGAGTAGGGTCAAGTGTTTGGAGATTACCTATATCTTTGTTGATAGGGTCGATGATGATTCACTTCATAGTCTTGCAGATAAGGTTAGTCAAGCTAATAGGTCTATAGTTACTGGGGGTCAGTGGAAGCACCTCCTTTTGTGCAAGAGAATAACAGTAGCCATTTTCCATTCAGCTGGAATGAAACTGGTTCTTAGACTATGATTGAAAAGAGTACACAATGGTGTTGCTAATTCCTGTTGCAACCTATGTAGGACACAGCCTGGGATGTTATCAGATCCCATAGATGCTCTGTTTTTGGCCTTAGAGAGGGCATTTATGACCTGCTCTTTAAAGATACAAGGTAGGGGACAGGTGGTAGAGATGTCACGGGCTACGTGTGGCAATGACAGGGGGAGTGAAATTTTTACAGAACCTGTTAGCTAACAAGTTAACTATGCCCACAGGCTCAGTATATGTGGTATCATTAACTACAAGTTTGCCACAAATCTGGGCTTTTCCTTTTAGGTTACAGATGTAACTAAAGTACGTCTTATGGTTGTCTTTAGTTGAGGAAGCTAATTTGGATTCATAGTTTGCTTTGGAGGATTTCACAAGAAGTCTTATTTGCTTGTTTAAGTTGAGGAGGGAGTATTTTCAGTTTAGGGCTCACTCCCTCTTACTCTTAGACAGCAATTTCTTCCTCTTATTGTAAAGCCTGTTTATGCCAATTATCCACCAGGCAGGTTTCCTCTTCCTTGGGGAGCTTGTTTTGGTCTTATCAGGTACGGCCAAGCCAATACAGTTATACAGGTGTTTGTATAAAGCATTGGTGTAAAACGAGGCATAGCTGCTAGTTCCATCTGAAGGAGGAGGTGTAGTGAAGATATTTATACCATCCCATAAGAGGTTATAATCTGCTTTGGAGACTCTTTAGTTTAGTTGCTGCTGGGGGAGTGTCAGTGTGATATTTACTCTGAATGAGACTCCTTTGTGCTCAGATCTCAGCAGGGAAGACCTCACAGTGGTGTGCTACAGTGGTCCCCCATATTGGTAAACACCAGATCCAGGATGCTGGCACCCCTTGTGGGGGTGTTAGCCAGCTGGTCCAGGGCATTGGAGTTAATGAAGTGAAGGAACCTTTGGGCAAGTGATTTTGAGCACAAGTAAATTACCATCAATGGATGGGCAGTTAAAGTTGCCCAAAACCATAGTGTTCGGATGTATCTTGATAGACTCAAGTAGATCCAAATAGGCAGAGTGGGTGTCCTGATTCATGGAGGGGGCCCTGTAGTTGACAATGACTTATCATCTCTTATTTTCTTCATGACCCATTATTTTTTCTTACTTATGTATGCAAGGATTTCTTTACTATCTTCTTCTGATCTTTTTGCTTCATTGATGTAATGTGTTGGTTAGGACTCAGAAAACTCTGAATGTAGCCACAATGTGAAATTGCAATTAAGTACTAATTAAAACAACCAATAGTGAGTCAGGAAAAATTAAGTTGATCTGAATAATAGCTTAGTATTAAGGTTGCCACTTGTCAAGAAATTTTCCTGAGAGTCAAATCAGGGTCCGAATCATGAAATTTGGAAATCGTGATCTCTGTCAGGAAATTAAGTATTAGTGAGAACACTTGTCAGGTATTTTGAATCATTATGACAGCAATCATTTGTATTTCCCAAAATGCACAGAGTTTCACATAGATTTCATGTTTCCTATTTACATTTAAAATATTTTATCAGAAAAGTTTTTTGCTTGTTTCAACTGCTATCTTAGGTGATATGAAATGTGACCATCAGCAGATGGTTATACTAATCAAAAGAACCTTATCATGATGCATTTTAGAAAAGTAAGAAAAACGTCTGAATGTCCTTTTTTATAAATGTGAAACAATGGACATATCCTCCAGTTAAACTTTATGTTCACTGTGATAAAATTTCATATGTATGTTTGTCTTCATTATAAATAATATTGTAGACATGAATAAAATGTGGATTCAAGAAAACTGTAAAGTATATATTGCAGGAAACAGTATACAAATATTATGCATACTTCTTGTCCTTATTCCTTAATGTGATGTTTTAGAACCCCATGCTCATTTTGTGCAATAGTTTTAACAAACATAACATTTGCCAAAACAATACTATGAATATATTTTAAAATGAGCATCATGTGTATATATTAGTTTATCTGTTGCATTAGCATATTATTTACTGTGACTTATAGCTGTTGCTGGCATCGTTATTAATGTTGAAAAAGAAACAATGCAAATTTATTTAACACAATGGTGGGAGAAAGGGTGGAGCTTGTGTCAGGTTTTTTCCACTTCCAAAGTTGGCAGTCCTACTTACTATACAGTTTGAGTTGAATATCTTAAGTGCCATAAGAACAATTCATAAAGTCAACTCAGCACTGCCTTCCAGGATAGCATGTGTGCCATCAGTGCTGCATGCACAAAATGTACAAAACCATATATAGTACAGCTGCTGTAGCTGACTAGTTTAGTTATAGATAAATGTCTTCTCCTAACCTTACTTTTGCCAGGTCATGTGATAAAGTCCTAAGATGAGTATGCCCACCTCCTGACATCAACATAAGATGAGGTTGATGGGGCCCATGTCTTAATCATGATCTCCAACCCTGGTTAATTATTCATGAGAACTTTATGTGTGAAACATTACTTGCATTTTAGTTATTGCAGTGCAATATAGTGCATAACTGACCTGCAATGCCTAGAATTGCAACTTTAAGATGAGACAAAAAAAATGGAAATAGAAACACAGCTTTTGCTCACCACCTCTTAACGAGCTGTTCTAATGAATAAGCATAAGCTGTTTTTTTTTTTTCATGTACAGGTACTATTATTTGATGAGCTGTTCTTCCATGTAGTACACACACATATACTTTCACAGCAAGTGTGCAATGGTTTAACAAAATGGTTTATTTTTTCACAGTTTTTACATATTTGATTTTATCTGGAATATTCCCTTGATTATGCTTATAAATTCTGCACCCACATGCTGCAGAACTTATCAGCAATGATATTTTACTGTTTTTCTTGTGGCTCTTGTGGCTCATTTAGTCTGTTTTTCTTATTGTCTCATTTCATATTTCTCGACCTACAAACATTGAAAATAGAAACAAGGGCTCTTGAAATGTAGGAACGGCTGGCTAAAATCTGGACATCTAATTAGCATAGCATTTGAGTACTAAACAGCACATAACTCTTCTGCTTCCTGCAGAAATGTGAGATACTGTTCAGTAACACGTGTTTAAAAATAGAGTGACAAAAACTATGGAAAATATAAGCACATTACAGAAGAGACAGGTTAAAATCTATTGACTTTAATGAAATGCTTTGTAAAATTCTACCAATCAAGGTCATTTATTTTGATTCAGAAAAGGGGATACGTAAGATGTGTGTCCTCTTTCTTTAAATTATTGTTGCATTAGTATGTTAGTCATGTAGTGTGGTTTTATATGTACTAGACAGCTTCACAAACTAAATGTGATGAGTGGGAGTCAGAAAAGTGTGTGAACAGGTAAATCAAGTCAGATAATAGGGAGGTGCCTCCAAATACCATGACATCCTGTGCAAGGTTAAATTAAATCTGAAAATAGGAATAGTCCTCCAAAATAGGAGCAGTTAAGAGATCTTTCTTGTTTCTTATTTTATGTGCAGTTTTAGACAATTCTGATTTTTGTATGAACTTTGTTAATTGAGCTAGAGTAAGTTGATTCACATTATAGATATTAGTTACTTTAGTTAATGCCAAATCCATTTCTCACAATAGTCTCCCCTCTGTGTCATCATTTTATACTATGCATGATTTTGGCTGCTACTAATGAAATATAAAGCACATCAAAACCAAGTTGTTTGGTTCATTTCCTAAATTCAGGAAGAACAGCACCAGCACTTGTCATGACTTAGTGCTGTTATAAAGAGTAATAGTGTATATATAGCAGATTTATTCTCATATCACAATTACAATGAAACTTCTATATCAGCACTGGAAATTCTGTTTCTGTCTGACTCAGCATCTAAGGTTATTTTTTTATTTATTTTACATTTGTTGACCGGGATAGTCCGTCTGGGTGTGAGCCCATTTTCAGCAGAGACTCAAAGAGAAAAGCTCCGATAAAACAAGAACATTGACAGGTACAGTGTCGATTTTACATAGAATTTAACAGAAATATCTAGTGACAATAAAGTACAATATACAAAGGAGAAAGTTATTAAAATATAGTAAAGTCATATATATATATATATATATATATATATATATATATATATATATTTTTTTTTTTTTGAGGGCAGGGGTCCATCTTTAGTTGATCATTTGAGTACACGTTAATACGTGTACACATATATATATATATATATATATATATATATATATATATATATATATATATATGTACCTTTACAAAAAAAGAAATGATCAAATTATACTCTTATTGATTGTAGGTAGCTGATAGGTGGTGTTAACAAATGGGAGTGGGATATACATGGAGACTATAAAATTTAGGAGATGAAATTTGATGTGGGCTTATGTGGTATTAGCCTGGCTTGGTGCAGGAGCAGAGCCAGTTGTTAGTGAGGTGGTCTTTGAGCAGAGTTTTGAATTGGTGTAGGTTGGTAGCATTTAGGATGTGTTGAGGGATTGAGTTCCAAAGTTTAGAAATGTTGTGGGAGTTGAGAGCGTCCTCGGCTTTGTTGTTGCTTTTGAATACTTGGGAGGAGTGTTTTCTGCGCGGATCGGAGTTGCCGATTGTTGGTATAGGGTTGGAGTAATTGTTGTAGGGCTGGGGTTCTGTTTGGCTGGTATATTAGTTGGTGAGTAAAGACAAGTTGGGTATAGGTTAGTTGTTGTGGGAATTCTAGCAAATGTATTTGTTGTAGGGCAGAGCAGTGGTGGGACCTATATGGGGAGCTAGTGGCGAACTTGGCTATTTTATTGTAGGCTGATTCAAGTTTGGTAAGGTCAGTTTTGTTAAGGTTTGTAAAGATGGGAGAAGCATAGAGAACAGTAGATAAGAGATAAGTCCTGGTGATGCTTAATCTAGAATGACTAGAAAGGATTAATTCGGTAAAGAGAGACTAGTTTGATGTGTGTTTTTTTAATGGTTTGAGAGAGGTGTAGGTCGAATTTTAATTTGCTGTCAATTGTGACACCTAGTAATTTGGTATGTGAGCTGGTGTTTGTAATTATATTATGTTGTTGGAGTTATAACTTTAAGGGTTTACATCTCTGTGACATGAAGAACTATACTCCATTGTTCTTTTCAGACTCCTTGCTATTCCTATAAATTCAGGAATAAATCAAATCTTTGAATCTACAATTTTCAGTTTTCTGACAAATTGCCCTGCACTATTCTTAAACTAAAGATGAAAGCCTCTGCTTCACTTGTGACATTGGTTTTTACACCATATAACATCTAGCATTCAAAATATGAAATGAATGGAGACATACAGTGTAATGTCAAAGTCCCATCAGTTTAGTTCCAGAATACAGTCTTGTACAGGAAACAAACTGCACAACTTAACATACAGAACTCTGAATCTAAACAAATGCTACAGAATTAACGGTGTCTTTGCAAGGTTTCAGCTTGCAGACTACGGAATTGTGGTGAACTGATTGTTAGAGTGATTTTGGCTTCAAAACAATTATGCTAAATCCAATTGAAAGTGAAATGTTTCTGGTAAATTTAACAGTTTAGATAACCAGGTTTGCAGGGAACAGGACACATCAGGCCCTCCAGTGTCATCTGAGAGACTGTATATTTTATACATTCTGTTATTTCTCTATACTCCCAAGTCACTAAAAGTGTAGAAATTCATGTGCATCATGCATGAAGTTTAATAGCATAACAAAAACAAACTAAAAACTACATGATCTGCTTGTTGGTTTTGTTAACTCTTTTAGTGAAGTCAGATTCTTTCTGACCTCAAGGACTTTAGCATATCACTGCTTCCTGAAGGTCTTGTAAATTTGTATTTTAGTTCAGTAACACTGTATAGACATCATTGTCTTTGCTGACCTTTTCTTCTTTTTTTCTTCAATCTTTCCCAGCATCATTGTTCTATCTAGTGTTTGCAGTCTTCAAATAACA
This sequence comes from Protopterus annectens, assembly GCF_019279795.1. NCBI lineage: Eukaryota > Metazoa > Chordata > Ceratodontiformes > Protopteridae > Protopterus > Protopterus annectens. The sequence goes on along the minus strand of NC_056728.1, from coordinate 1,572,653,759 downwards.
TGTACAAAGTACTTGAGTTTTAGTTTTAGTATCAGACCTTACAAAGAACAGTCTGGGTTTATTTCTTTAAGTTTGAACTGACTTCCTCTTCTTTCTGCCCATGGAATTCTAAAATGTTTTCTCTGAGCACCACAGTTCAAAAGCATCATTTTTTATGAATAAACTTACTTATACAGGCTGATTCAATAAACCCTACTTGGTTCGCTAAAACTGTATAAGCATCACGGCATGATGCTCACACATGGTAGTGCACTGTTTTGTATTCAGTAAGTGGCTCTACATGGTGTGCATAGCTGCGCAACCACTGTGAACACAGTGGCATGCTAATTACAGCATAAGCAGCTGAACTGTATGCTAATCAACTAATCCAAGATGGAGGGGCTATTCAACAAGCTATAAAGCAACCGTGTAGACTCAGTGCTGGTTTTAACTATGAATTCCAAAACCTATTGGAATACAGCCATGGAAAGGAGTCTACACAGAAAGAATGTTAGGGTCTGCTGTTGCTTTAATTCATGTGTATGTGCAACAGGCTGAAGTCTATGCTGTTGCTGCAGCTAATAGACCACAGCCAAGAAAGAGAAGAGTTTTCAGACCACAGTTAATTTGTCACAATCTGCATGATGTGGAAATTGTAGAGCACTACAAGGTGGATAGAGACACACTACAGGAACTCTGCAACCTGTGTCATCCTCAACTCAAACCTAGGGCAAACCCAGGGGTACCAATGCCAGTGGAGACAAAGGTATGTGTAACCCTTAGAATTATAGCTACATGAACCTTTCAGAGATCAGGAGGGGGCATGCTGGGCGTGTTACAGGCATCAGCATCCAGGATCCTCCATCAATTTCTGAATGCTATGCTCCAACATGCCAGTTACCATATATATATTTTCCGCCATACTCCTGAGGACAGGGCCACAAATATGCACACTACCCTGAAGTACTGGGTGCTTTAGAATTTACACATATAGAAATCAAGGCACCACCTGGGGAACAGGGAAGGTTCTACATAAATAGAAAGGGCTTCCACTCCATTAACTGACAAGTTATGGGTAATGCTAAGGGAATCATCTTGAATGTGTGTGCTGGCAATCCAGGCAGTTACCATGACTCACATATCTGGCACACCTCCTAACTGTATTAGATGTTGAGTAGGGGTGATATCCCACAGGGTCATTTACAGGGGGATGCAGATTATGTACTGGAACCACGGTTGATGACACACATCAGAAATGCAGACACAAATGCTGAAAAATGCTATAAAAAGGCACATGCTCAAACCAGAAATATCACAGAGCGTAGGTTTAGGCTGATGAAGTTGCGGTTCCACTGCCTAGATACATCTGGGGGAGCCCTATAGTACAATCCACATACATGTACTGATATTTTCACCATCTGTGCCATGCTTTACAACATCATCTAGAGAAAACAGCTTCAGCAGGATCAACAAGGGGAAGGGGCACACATCCCATCACCAATGGCAAGGTCACCACAGCCACACGCATATGACAAGTCAGAGGAGGAACCAGCAACTGCTGTGGGTATAGGCAGATGTAGTTGTGCTCAATATGTTATTGCACTGGTGCTAAGTGGCAATGCATAGCACACTCACTCACCACCTAAGGTCCAAAAACCTTCATCCTACGTACATACATATAGTAACATTGATGCCAGGCAACACTCGCAACCTTTACTTACCCATGTAATGGCTGTATACTTCTAGCATCAGACACACTCAGCCCTGAACTAAAACTGTAGCAACTGCTGGATTTACAAAGTAAGTGTTGAACATAGAGTGTTAAAAGAGAATTGTGTAATAATACAAATGAATGGCATATCCTTGCATGTTGTTACTTGGTAATGTAAGTAAGTAAAAGGTGGGTGATTTGTACAGCAATGACTTTAACATGTGAAAGCAGAGACTCATATGAATGCATGTGTCTTCTAGCAAGTAATAGGCCTCAGAATCAAAGATTCACACATTCATACCTCTCAAAAGTACTGATGGTCACCAAATGTTCTCAGTTTGGCCTCATACCTTTGTACTGGAAAGTCATTAAAGAGAGAAGTTAGAAAGTAATGAGACACATTTCAGTTTCAGACTTCATAACTCTCAGAAGGTTCTTAACAATGAAAAAAACTGTTTTGATTCAATCAACTGTCTAACTTTGTAAGCCCAAAATATGTCAAAAGTACAATTGACAAAACAACATCACAAACACAGATATACTAATCACTAAGTCAGCTATCCACCCTGACCATCAGACACAAAGTTTATTATTCCTGAATCCAAAAGATAGAAAACAAGGATATGACAGAGTTAACATCACTTACACAGGGTGTTGTATGTGTGTGTTTGTGGTGGGGGGGGGGGCAGGAAGCCTAGTCTGACACAAAAGGTAAGCAAGTGCATGTGAGTAAGAAAGAGAAACAGGCAGACATTTGGATAAAGTAACAAATGGCCACTGAGACAGAATGAGTTTTAAGCCTCACAGCTGAACCATGTAACTATTGTGTGTGTGTCTGCATGGGTCCTCCAGGTAAAATTGGTGTGTGAGCGTCTGCAAGAACACAGCCAAGCTCTGTGCTAGATCTATGTCTTGGTATGTCAGACAGGTGTGAGCCATGCATGGTAGAGATGTCAGTTCATGCTCATAGCACCCAACAACGAAAACTGGCTCTGCCAGGAGTTGCACTGGCATACCCACTCCCACAGTCAGATGCACTGCTGCTACCTGAATGTGACTGATATGTGCTGGATTATCTCTCCTGATGAGGACACCCAGGACCACAACACCTCAACCACTGATGAAGCAGTGGAAGTAGTCCCATTATGGGAGCATGATTGGGCATGGCCACATCGGATAACATCAGATGATATGGCTGACCTACACCCATATGGATGCTGCTCCCCTTCCAGCAGACGTTCATTCACAGACACCACCCATTCCAACATGCCATTCTTCTGATCCATTGAATCAGCAACACAGTGGAAGTAGTCATGCATGTCAGCCTGTGCCACATCTACAACCCTAAGCACTTCTCTGGAGGACCTACTGGAATGTGCCTGTGCCTCCATGATGGCCTTAAACATGTGCTGAGTGTCACAGGAAGACACACATGGATCAGGTGGAGAGTGGACAGCAAGCTTCCTCAGATCACCTCTAACAACCATCTTGCATGGCACCTCACCCCACTTTGGCTATGGCCAGAGTCAATAGGCACTGAAGCTGCTGTAACCACACTACCTTGATCAAGTGTCTCACCCTCCACCTATCCAATATCTGAGCGCTCACTGGAATGGGTTGGTGTAGACCTACAGGCTGTGTCGAATGGAATTACAAGGAATAACTGAATGTCAACCTCAATGTCAGTTTCAACCTCTGCACCCCCTGACTGTACCTTTGTTTGGCCACCACCATCATCAGAGTATACTGATACTTTGACATCAGGTGGTAAGAGTCCTACACTTCCACTATCAGGATCACCTGTGATAATAAGCAACAAACACAGGAAAGAAATTAATACCTGCACTACTATAGTCAAATATAGTTTAACAATCTAACAGTGGTGCCAGTATTACAGACAGTACAGCAATAGATACAACAGCCCTGACACCCACATCACACATATGGATAAAATGAATATTTCTTTGAACTGCTCATTTGTACTGATATAAAAATGTTTGGCTTACCATGTGCAGATGATTGTAGGCTCCCTATGGAGGATGGTCCTGGAATAAGTTAAGCAAAAGGTGAGGACACCATCATCACAATTAACAGTAACACAGGGTGTTAAAATGCTTCCCTTTTATGCATCCATTAATGATACTTTTAACAAGAACTTGGATGATACGTCCACCCCAAGCCCATGTGGAATCAACCAGAATGTGTATCAATCTACAAATAGCCCCCCCAAAAAATTATGTTAAACAGAACTTAAGTATTGCTGTCAATAATTTGCTATAGAAGAAATATTTAACAATTAAGATAAGTAAGCCTACCTAGAAGCTCCTCCTGGGACATACTTGTCCTCCCTGAAACAGCTGCACCAACATCAATCACATGCTGTTGTGCACTTTCCCCTGACCCTGATAGTGGACAGGAACTCTTCATTTGGTGTCAGTGGTGTCTCTGTAGCAGCCCCCCAAGTAGCCATCCAATCACAGGCCACTGCAGCTGCTCTCCTCCATCCTGATGAAATCATGTCAGTGGCCCCATGGCTCACCTGATCACATGTCCTGCTCTGGTCACCTACGGCATTCACATCAACCATTACCTGCTGCCAAATTTGTATTCTGACAGACATATCCCCTCATGCCCTCACAAAAAGGCACCATGTTGCCTAAATACTTCCACAATGACTTAATTCTCAGGGTCACTAAAGGGGGGTTTGCAGGGATTAGAACACCTGGATGCCATAGTCCTAGTTGACATAAAATACAAAAGAAAGATAATACACATAAGTATCACATAAATAAAAGTCCTGCATAGATGTAATCCATGAAAGGTAGTATTTCAATATTACCCACTGGAGAAAAAAAAATCAAGATATTCAAATATAAAAAAGGAATTATGTGGTTATAACATATTACAATCACGCACAAAGCAAGGTTGGATCCAAAACAAGGAAAGTAAAAATAGCAAATTTTGTTTGTGCCAACACAGAAATGGAACTTGGCTCCCCCACCCCCAAAACAACAGGTAAATAACACATTTGCTAACAAACCGTCACTGAACTGCTAAAAGTACTATCAAATAAACTCTCCCAAAACAGGTGTACACACTTACCACAGAGCACTCAAATTTATGCAATTGCCAGTCATGTCAACCTCTGGTCAGCACTCCCCTAGAGGTGTCTGTGGGCCATCTTAGAAGGCTAACACTCCAGTGTCATCGACAATATAGAACATTTACATTTCAGTGAAGTAAAAATAGAAGAGTGTAAAGAGAAAAACAGTGGTAACATTAGTACTTGTGAAGACAGTTAATAAGGCTGTGCATCTGAGAAAGTAAAATGCCTTGACAAAAACACCTTCTGATTCCCTAGCTACATGGTTCCCTTTTTATAGTGTAGATTCAGGGTTGTGAGCACAGTGAAGAAGTAAATGAGGTGTGAACTTATTAGAATTGCTGAATCTCAAGTACTCGGCTCCATGTTTCAAATGTAAACATAGTGCAGTCACTCCCTCAGTGTTTGCTGCTAATGGATTGCAACTGTGGAAGATTACTGTAGGGAAAAGGAAAACACTACAATTCGTACTCCCTTACCTCCACTAGGTATGTCAGCCAGGTTAGACTTACAAAGTGTAGAACTAATCGTATCAAGGTTTGAAATGCAAGTAAGCAGCCCACATCTCACAGTTTCTGTTCAGTAACAGCCAACCTCCCCTTCATTTCTTGGTAACTTTATATTATTGCCATTTAATATGCTCACACATTTTAAGGACAATAATATAAATATGTTACAGACTGCATATCTCAGATTACTGGTCACATAAGAGAGGAATGAGCAACAAACACAGAGAGATAAGACAGAGCTGCATTTCTGCAAGCAATAGTCATAAATGATTGTGTGATCACTCAGTGCACTACATCTGAAATTGTGTATGTGTACAACTATCATATATTTTGCTAATACTGTGGATGATGTTATAGTTCCTTGTATGCACAATGATTTCCATTCTCTGCTGCAAAGCTGTTTCGGTCACAAAGAGGGATACGACATCCTTACTGTGTTTTGAAAGTTCATTGGAGTGAGTGTTCAAATCCAGACCTGTGTAAAAATATTTCATGTATACCAACATTAATTTTGTAGTGTTGTTTATTTAATAGATTTCTTTTCTTCCTTTCTCCTGATTTTCTATTTTTTATAATGGCCAGTATTTCCACAGTGCACAGCTTAGCGCAAACAGGGGAACTGGAGAAACACAATAAATGTCATACTTGTCAGATGACCGGTATATCAACTACACCTGTGAATCACTTGTGTGCAGCATATCTGCTAAACACATGGATCCATACAGCATATACTATATGTACATCAGGGTTCAATTCCCACATTTGTCTTTTAAGAAAGACACCTAATAAACTCTGATCATGTGGCTAAAAACGTTTAGCTTTGTAGGGCTGTAATACAGGAAGTGCAGCATAGCTTTACTGTTGTGACAGTTCAGTTTATAGTAATGAACAGGAACTATACAAGTGCTATTTCAATATTCCTGGGCAACAGGTGTGAGTGTAAGGTTGCCATGCACAGCATTCCAGACATGTTTACTGTTGTTCCATTTCACATTATATTAAATATCACTTATAACAATTTATATATAATTATAAACAGTAGATCTGATATGAATTATATGTATCAGGGATAAGGCACCCTTACTCTGTTTTGAAGGTTCAGATTTATGACTGAGGGTATAATGTTTACTATGTTTCTGAAAGTATAATTCTGCTATCTGGACTTGAATGGCCTTCACACTTAAATAAGACACATACACAAATGAATGCATATGCAAGGACCTTGTCAGGTCACACACATACATAGCTAACACCTCAATCTGTCATCTGTATTTATAAATGATTCATGACTGTTTGAGAAACACTTCTAATGTGGCAAAGATGGAAAATCACTGCTGTGGAAGAAAATGTTTTGTCCATTATGCACAGGTTTGAATCCCACACTGTAGAAATAAATTTTAGCAGTGTATAAAGCCAATCAAATATGTGTCAGGTCATGAAATTTATGCCCGCAGTACATGTATGCAAAGTTAAATCACCTAACAGTTACAGCAGCAGACACCCCTCAAACTAATGTCAAGTGTCAGATTAACCTTCCAATTTCAAAACTTGCTTTCCTTACTATTTGGCACTGTTGCTCTCCAAGTAATATCATGTAAATGTGGGTGGCATCATTGTCCAAGTTTTCGTACTGCAGTAAATGCTATAACAGGAATTGGTGGGAAATCATTATTTGATATTGCACTTCTTTGGGATTAGACATGTCTGGTATTAGAGGGGAAGGTGCCCAATTTAAGGCACAGAAGTAGGGTGTTCAGGAGTCCAGAATCTTTATTGGATTTTATAGGGGGACTATACTGGTTCCGAGTGCAAGTCTGAGGCTTGAAATAGTTAGGCCAAGGCTGTATCCTGTGTGACTGGCATCCCACACACTGAAGAACAGTGTAGACATCATTTTAATGATGTAAAAAGGCACAAGAGGGATATACTCACCCAGTGGTTGGATGAGTTTTGAACTAGCAACATCCCACAAGTATGCTAATAAAGAGAATTTGTAATACATAGAAAGTTAAATATAGGCAAGACTAGCATGCATAATGCTCTTCTGTTCCTTTCTTTTGCTTTCACAGCTACTTCTGAAATAGATGCAAATAGGCAAGCCCATGCTGATCATCTAGAGACAGTAAGGGAATCAAGTGGTATGTATGTAGCACAAGAGAAGTATTATTGTAGCTTTAAAATGTAAAGAAAAATGTTTTCTTTTCTATACAGTAGTAGCAAAGTAAGTATGCATATCTTAACTGTAAAAGCAAATATGCATGCGTCAGTCTGTACCACAAACCAACTTTAGGAATCAAGTGTAAGACTGAAGTCAGAGGTTGTGGGTTCAAATACCATGAATAGCAAGTATAAAACATTGCCAGTTCTTTAATAATATTACATAAATTAAATTCTACACAAGTGGCATAAATGCCCTGCTCTTAACTTTAATCTCTATAACTTGACCAAGCATATATGCAATATCTACACAGTGCAAGGATTACATTCAGCAATCTGTAATTATAGTTTGTAGTTGTTAGGAAGTATACTTAAATGTAAAACTTCAGATAAAATAGTTGCATTATTGTGATAATGCATTGCATGTCACATACAATGATACTAATTTGATCTCTTTTTTTTTCCTCTTACCCCCAACCCTTAACTCTTATTTTATTTTTCTATTATGTGTCATGAAAATGTCTCCATGATATCTCTTTGTAACAAATCACTAAATGCTTCGCAGCACAGGGAGGTAGGCCAACCCCAGGGGCTCAGCTTGCCCCTGCTCCCCTGGCTGCAGCAATGACATCCAGCACATCTGGGACTGTACCTGGGAGTAATGCATCTGCTGCCCCTGCACTACCTGTGCCCTCAGGTAGCACTGTCCTCTCAGTTGGTGTTGTGGTACCCTCCAGGAGTAGTGGTCGAAGTGAGGATTTCATCAACCACCAGAAGATTCCAAGGTTGGTGCCTAGGGTCGTGCACAGCACCATTGGTGTACTGCTACAATGGAAGGAGAAGTTTCTCTCCCTCATGGTCTGCTAAAGGAGAAGATGTCAAGCACTCCAGCAGCCAGCAGAGTAATGGAATGGTGACAACAGTCCTGCAGGTGAGGACTAGATTCTCACTGTCCCCATGTTTGACAGGCATGGGCTTGCACTGTCCCCTCCCTCACCCCAATCATGGTGTCCCTCACCATCCCTGTGTCTTATCTTATTTATCCTGTTTGTTTGCATTTTCTTCCTTATCTACCCAAATTACCTGACCCAGAAATACCAACTTCCCATACCCAGCATTCTTCTGCTGAAGTTAAAAAAACAAAAATGGGCACATGTCCCACAAAAAATATTGTCCCATACATAGCGCTCCATTTTGCACACATGTCTTCTTGACACACTTGATTTGGTCCAATTCGCTATACAACATAATTGCATTGTTGTCACCCCTGTTTATGGAGGTGACAGTCCAAATTCAGCTTATATTCTGTACAGATGTTCACATTGTTAAAGAAATGGATAACTATGGTTCTTTCTTACCCCCCCCCCTCCACATTCATATATTGCTTTTTCTTTATTCTTCTCCCTCCTGGCCCCTCATCCTGACCCCTCATTTTACCCCTTTCCTACTACCCCATTTTAACACCTATAATTTGGTCAAGAAATAGAATCACACACAACACACATAAATAACAAAAAAAAAAAAACAGTGGAGCCCTTCACTTTTTTGCTTCTATATTTGAGCAGAATTTGGTATCACTCACCAATGCCGAGCGATGCTGAATGGCACTGCAGTGGTGCTGCTGCCGACACACAATGCCGCTTAAACACACTGCACTATGTCAACACACAGTAAAAAGCACTGAATGTGGTGTAAAGTATAATTTCACTGCATTATCAGTATTTATTTAAAAGTATTACATTTTTCTTATTTAAAAGTATTACATACACCTGGATTCAAACTCTATGTCATCTGGGCTGCAAAAGAAGCTGCAAAAGAAATGTGTTGATGTATTTACACTGGCTGCCTGTTTCATTCCCTCAGTATTGAGAACACTCAGAATTTTAGCAATGAGGCTCACCTGTGCTCATTGCTTAACTATGTTCAAACAGGTAAAGCATTAGAAATTAGTATCTTGCATGCACAAACAGTTTGACAACCATCACACAAACCTACTGCTCAGCAGTGCGTTATTTTTGAGTACATTTCTGTGTACTGTCCATTATTGTTCATGCCATGAAAATATATGTGGAAACACTAACAAAATAAAGGCACTATCTAAGAAAAAGACACATATTTACAATGCAAGCAATGTGTTACCTCCCCCATGCACTGCAACCTTGGTCTCTCAGTATTTGTTCACAAATATATCAACTACACTACATAAATAAATAAGACATATTGTCTTATATACCATGCATATCTTTAGAATGACAATACACATTCAGATTTTCCAATACTTGTAGTAGTGTGGACACCTGTTTGCATATAGCTTATAGACCAGGCACAAGTCATCTCATCCTATATGATATAGATTACAGTGACAGGAATTTCAGTCTATCCACATATGTCTTGGCATGGTTTGTAGGCCCTGTATTTTCTTGATGAGAAACCCCTGTGGTCTGTTCTACTGCTGCAGGTGACTGGTGAGGTACATGCAAAAGGGAGCATTATACTCTATTAGTGTTCTGATGAGGTTTGAGTACGGTGCTGTTATATCATCCTCAGATCTGGATACAATGGAATGACTTATGAGGCTCACAACATAGCCTTTTCTTACCACTGTGGACACTTGGTAGTCAAAGTTCAGGTTGCTATCTACATGTGTTCCCAGGTCTTGCACCACTGGGTCTGAGAATAGGGGGAGTGTTGTCAATATTGTAGTTAGCTGGGAATTCCACTTTGCAAAAGGCAAAATAATGACACATTTTTGAATTTATTTGTAGACTGTGTGGCTTTGGCACCAATCATTTGTCTGTGTTAGCCTCTCCTGTAGTAGGCTAACATCATTGGTGCACTCTGTTTGCAACTAATATGCAATAATCAGCAAACCTAGTAAGCCAAAGTTCATATACATTAGCCCTGAGTGTCAAGAAATAGATTACAAATAGTCAAGAGCCCAGCACAAATCCTTCCGCAATGCCAGTGGTAACAGCTTACTGGTAAAGGTTCATTCACCAACTTTCATGGTACAGTGTTCTGTCAGTGAGCCAATTGGTTAATCATCTATTGACTTAATGGTTAATCCCCAGTTTTTAATTTCTCCAAGTGTTTTGTGTTTCTAATACCATGATGGGAATGGACCTTATTCCAAAGTCAAAGTATAATCAAAGTTCATGAAATTAGTATTGTTTCAATCTTTGATGTTACCCAAAAGTGTTCTTTGCAGCACCGGCAATGTGCCCAGTAATGACTCCTTTGGCAATACTTACAGAATGACATATTAAGTTGTAAGAATGACTGTAAATTCTTTTTTTATAAGACCTGTTGCTCTTCCTGCTACTGGAACTGTCTGGGTATCTTTCTTCCACATTGCCCTCATTTCTGCCTGCAAATCCTGGTATTTTATGACTTTGTATCTCTGTACACAAAAGACTATAGTCACAGAGCTCAGCTATTTCAATGATCAATGCTACTTTTGGCTTCTTTTCATGGACTACTATATCTGGTTTTCTCACATCTATTTTTGAACTATTGGTAATGGATGATGACATGTGATATAAACTTAATTTTCTATGATGCTTTGTGGCTCATGTTTCCAGTGACTTTCAGCTACTTCAATATTATAATATTTACACAATCCCCAATGCAACAGTCTTGCCACATTATTATGCCTTTCAGTATACTGTATATCACAGACAGCAACAAGATGAGCCACTGTTTCCAATTCTGTTTTCTAAAACTTACATTTGTCTGTTTCCCGCACATGTTTAATGGACTTTGTAAACCATCATGTATGTACTCCACTATCTTAGGCCACCAATATTAACCTTTCATCCTAACCCCCAGCTGGGAGAGTTTATCAATGATACCTGAGTAGGGGATCATGTCCAAACCCTAGGCCAGAGCAAGATAGGCAATATGCACTGTCTTACCTTCATCCAGGTCCATCACACAGAATCAATGAGCTGTAACAACATCACAGATTGCCTATAGAGTGACTCAGAACATGCACCTACCTGACATGGTTGGATACACACTTCAACACACCCTTCAGATGGAATATGTTCCCATAGAAGGGTGTACATCAACATGCATCCATCTGAGCTGGGGGGGGGGGGCAGCATGTAGAGACACATGCTGACTCTCCTCATCTGTGAGGTAGACCAACATGTAATTATGGACCTTTTCTAAATGGACACCAGTAATATCCCAGCTATGTGCAACAGAAATGTGTTAGTTGTTGTTGCTACATCCATCTCTGTTACATCTGTTAGATGTCCTCAAACAGATCATCGAGGGCATGCATGATGTCAACACTATCATCCTGTGGAACTTGACGTGGCCAATGCATTTGACACAAATCCAGACTGAGATATTCACTCAACACTGTCAGAAGTGGCCATAAACATCTATATCACCAGGTGGGTACACCACTAGATCACATATGTGTAATTTAAATATGTTGAAACAGATGTCAAGAATGACATACACATCCTGTGTAACAGCTGTCTGGGGGACTACAGATTGTGGGCAATCATTGACCGTGATATTAGTATAATACAGACAGTACCAACACACACCAAAGATTGCTGCCGCAGCCATGACAGCACATGAGATGAAGTAAAAAACATGGAGGTATTTGTTACATCATGAAAACAAATTAACAACCCAAGGATAATGTAGACATCACACCCTATAAGGAGACCAAGTGGTATGTGGCCTGTGTCCTGGGGTAGATGGTATGGGAACATCCACCAGCATTTGACAATAGTGGTGACTACTCCCTTGTATGTAACACAACTATTGAGTATGTGCAGGACATCTACATCAAAGGCCATAATATCTCCATAGGCTACAGCCTTCATCACACCAATAACTGAGTACAATGCACCCTTCTTCATGTACCTCCCTACACTGAAGTGTATCACCTTTGTCACAGTAAACTCTCACACATCTTATTGGTCATACCTAGGTATTCTTTTTGTTGCATAAACATTACTGTATGATGGTGTGGAACCCCCATGAAGGTGTGACACCAGATGCATATGTTATACCTGTTCTGGTGATGCACCCAGTACATACATAGCTGTCTGACAACATTGATGGCATAGGTTAAGTTTGTGACAGTGTGGATTGTGCTATATATATATATATATATATATATATATATATATATATATATATATATATATATATATATATATATATATATATATATATATATATATATATATGCCATGCACACCAATCAGCTAGCCTGTATTGATCATAATGTCACATACAGGTATAGCAGAGTCCCTCCTAACACCTCCAGCAGATGTTACAGTGTCAGGACGGCATGCCTGATCTCCCTCATAGATTGCTGACATGTCATAATAGTTGTACAAGTGTGTCCATGCAGAACCATCTATTTTCACTCAGAATCACATATGTTATGTCAGACATATAGGATTACTAATAGTAGTATTCTGATATTGTCCATGATTGTGCGTGCTTCTTTTACTGTTGTCTATGGGCCTGTAACTGTGTCACACTTGTTGGAGTCCTCTGCTGACATTACAGTCATATTCAGGCAAATCAGTTTGCACAGCTTCACTATATGCACCTAACCCCGATTGTATATAACATCCTTGATATATGTCCATTCCATTGTTCATGTTAGGATGCTTCTATCACAAAGACATCTTCTCCATTCTTATGTCACCTTTTCTGACAGTCACATAATATACATTTTCACTGTGCAGTCCATACTATACCATGTCGATATGTGAGTGTTTCTGCTACAAATGTCTTCCATTGACATGCCCTCATCTGCTGCATATTACCATGTTTCACCTGTCCTCTTTCCTTGTGTACATTCCTACAGTTCATCTGTGTGTCCCTATTCAATACACATACTTCCCCTGACTGTTTATTTTAAATAGCAGTCCATGTACCCTTACAGATCATTTATACAATTTTTGTACAGAATGCCTGGAATGGGATTCCACAATACTCTTCACTGTATACACTGTCTTGTGATATATTTGGACCATATACATTGCTATATGATAAATCCTGGTAATCATTGTGGAATTCTGTGCAATCCCGCTAACCTAGTCCACTCTGAGGTAAATAGGTTTGCTGTCTGTGTTGCTTTATATGGTTTCCTGGCTAGCAACACTGTTGCCAGCCATGAAACTGTGCTTGTTTACCTTTAAATGTGGTGCGCAGCATGAATATGTAATCGCTGCTGCTGCTCACTGCGTAAACTCTGTATAGATGTCACACAAAGCCTACATTTTATTTATTTATTTATTTATTTTACATTTGTTGACCGGGATAGTCTGACTGGATGCATGTCCATTTTCAGCGGAGGCCCGGGGAGAAAAGCTCCAAGGGTAAGCAGATACAGCATTACATAATACCAGCATTACATATTACAAACAGACTATTTACAGAGATTACATAAGTAAGCAAGTTAAAAAAGTTCCACAGGTTACAGTTAGTCCTCAGCACAAATCAGGATTAAATTAAATTACACAGTAAACTGCTTAACAGATTTTTACACATTCTAGAGACAGTTAGCCAGGCTTGATACATTGACATAGCCAGTTAAGTGACAAATGTCGTTTGAGTCCAGTTTTAAATTGACCTAAGGTGTAAAGTAAGGTAATATCAGCTGGAAGAGAGTTCCAGGATCTACTTACACAGTTTGCAAAGAGAGAATCACCGGCTGTGTTATTAATTTTGCTAGTCTGAATTAGTAGTTTGTTAGAGGATCGAAGTGGTCTAGTATTGTTATAGGGGGTGATAATATTTTTAAGTGCAGGAGTATTGTCCGGATTATAGAGAATTTTATAGGCCATAATCAGTTGGTTATACTGGATTAGGCTGGGTAGTTCAAGCCACCCAAGCTGATTTAGACTGATGCAATGATGTGTCCTAAAAGGCAGCCCAGTGGCAAACCTGGCAATGTGGTTGTAGCAAATTGAGAGCTTGTTAAGGACATTCTTGTTTAAATTCGAGAGTAGAGGGGATGCATACAGAAGGGTTGAAAGAAGGTGAGAGCGAGCTATGGCAATTTTAGCTGGAGAGGTTAGGAAGGCTTTTATTCTGTAAAGTAACCCTAGTTTTTTATTGATGATTTTGATAGTTTGGTTAACATGTAGGTCAAATTTTAGATTATTGTCTATGATAACACTTAATAGTTTTGTAGATGGGTCGGGGGGATTATTGTGCCATCATTTGATTTTATGGTAAAGGTGAAAGCGGTAGACCTACGTGTTGGTGAAAATAACAGCATTTTAGTTTTTTGGGGATTTAGGATCAGATGATGTTCAGAAAGCCAGTTTTCTATTGTATTAAAGGTGGTCTGGGTAGCTGGCCATAACTCTACTGGAGATGTGGCTGAGCAAATCAGAGTAGAGTCATCAGCATATTGGATACAGCTGACTTTTGGGATGACAGTATAAAGGTCGTTAATGAAGATGGAGAACAGCAAGGACCCTAGTATAGAGCCTTGTGGTACTCCAAGGGTGTTAGGTAGAAGGTTCGAGAGTTTGTTCTGCCAGAGGACAGCCTGCTGTCAACCATTCAGGTAGGATTGAAACCATTGGAGGGCTCCAGTATCTAGACAGAATGTTTGCAGGGTGTGGATTAAAAGTTGGTGATCAACCATATCGAATGCCTTGGAAAGATCCAAAAAGAGGGCTGAGGATATATAATTATTGTTGCGATTATGGTTTATGGTGTTAGTAAAGGCTAGGAGGACTGAAGTAGTGCTGTGATGAGGATGCAAGCCATGCTGAGTGTCTGCCATAAGGTGATTTTGGATTAGGTGGTGCATGAGTTGTCTATGAATACATTTTTCCATAATCTTTGCAAGTGGAGAGAGTATAGTTATTGGCCTATAATTGGAGAATTCAGTAGAGCTGCCTCCTTTGTGAAGTGGGATTACATAGGACATTTTCCAGATGGTGGGTATTTTAGCTTCTACTATGGTTCGATTGATTAGTATTGAGATGGGGTAAGCAATAGCATCAGCTGATATTTGTAGGTACTCGGCAGGGAGTTGATCAGCAGAAAGTGTAGTGAGTTTTAATTTTTTGATCAAGGTATGGATAAGTGAAGTGATGACTGATTGGAAGCTGAACACGAGTAGGTTTCTAGGGGTGCTGCTTTCAGGACCAGGGGAGCTAGGAGGTAGTTGGCTAGCTAGGGCTTGAATTGTCTCAGTAAAGAATTGGTTAAAACTATCAGAAACATCTTCAGGGGTTTTATCAATAGTAGCAGCAGGGATTGGGGTTGAAGTTTGTCCAGGATGTAGTAGATTATTTAAACCTGCCCAAAACTTCTGAGGGTTATTTTGATTTACTGTCTGTAAATTACAGTAGTATTGTTTTTTGTCTTGTAAAATTGATTTTTGGTTTTGTTCCTGGATTGCCTGTATTTAATGTGATCTTGAGGGTCTTTAGAAGAACGCCATAAAGCCCATGCTTTGTTTCTAAGGGTAATTTTGAGTTTAGACTCTATAGAAAGCCATGGTGCAGTTTTTGCCTTGGTTCTCTTTGAACAAACAGGTGCATGCAAATCAAGGATCTCAAGGAATTTGTTGTTAAAGTATGCTACTGCTTCCTCTAAGGGAGGTGTTTTAGAATAGGCCAATTACATGAGTTTAGTTCTTGTTGGAATTTGGCAGGGTCAAAGTTTTTATTGTTTCTAACCATTCTGAGTAAGGGTTGTTGGGAATTAATGGTTTTGTGCTTAATTACATATGTGAGAAGGTGATCGCTTAGGCCATTAAGGAGGGTACCAGAGGTGTACAGTTGGGGTGACTGTTTATGAGTACCCAGTCAAGTATACTTTCTTTTGGTTGGGTTTACCTATCCTGGTAGGGGTGGATATGATTTGTTTAAATGCATGCAGGTTAATATGGGTGGTTGGGGATTCTGAGGAACAGGTGCCCCAGTCTATGTTAAAGTCTCCAAGTAGTAGGGTTTCTTGGGGTAGTGACATGATAGCCAGTGCAGGATATCTTTAAATCTAGATATATTGTTACCTGGGGAATGTACATACAGATGATATTAATGCATTTATTTTTATTAAGTTGCAATTTGGTGGCAAGAATCTCTGAGTTATTAATCTGAGGAGGTTGTATTACATCTATGGTGACATTCAACTCAGATTTATAGAGTACAGATACCCCACCCCCTTCCTCAAGCACGATCCAGCCTGTGTATGTTGTACCCAGGTGGTAACACTTCATTGTCTTTAGTGTTAGGTTTTAACCAGGTTTCAGATAAACAGAGAATCTCAGGGGAGTGGACATCCAGAAGTGCATGCAGTTCATATACCTTGTTATTAATGCTTCTAATATTGAGATGACAGACTAGGAGAGAGTTAGTTGGCCTATTAATTGTAGGTTTGTAGCTTAGATTGCAAGTTGAGGGGGTATGTGTATCTGAAGTGAGTGGGCCAGAGTTGGGGTGAATATCACCACCAAGTATTAGGTTGAGTCTATACTTGGTGATGAACTTCAGGAATTTGTTTATTAGTTTGTGGTAGTGTTTGGATCTAGAGCTAATGTGCCTGGGGTTGAGATGTTGATAGACTGAGCAAGATGTTGGATAGGATCTGGTACTGTAAGTATGGTTGAAGGTGGAAGGATTTACAGCTGGGGTTATAGTATGGCCTTTTGGGACCTGAAATCCTGTGAAAAACTGGTTTTCATACAAGGTAAGGAGGTATGGTGTGAACAAGAGGGGTAGTAAAGAGGAGTATATCATTATCTGTGATTCAGCTAGTGAGTTAAGGAACTGTTTTACCTGGTGATGCAACACCAGGAGATAGAGTGGTGAGGTAAAGGTACTGGAAGGGGGATGGGAGAATGCCAGATGAAAGCTAATAGGTGCTATTAAAATGTACGTAGTAGAATGGGGGGTGGGTGGAATTATCCCAGATGAAAGCAGATAGGATCTAGAAAGTGAGGGAGTGCATGCAGTTTATTGAATCATACTGATTGTCTAAATTTCATAGTCACATATTATTAGTGGAAAAATTATTGTTTTAACAACATGGACCTTTATGAACGGTAATATTCATGCCATTGATATCTTCCAATAAGCAGACATCTTTTGATTTCATGGTTATAGTCATCACCTTTAGAAATTTTGAACCCCGAAAATAAAATCTGTCACTGATTCCACTTGTTCCCCACTAATCTGCAAATAATTGATAGGGCAAGATAACATAATCCTAGTTTTTCTTAATGTTGAGCAGCAAACCAACTTTTGTGTTATGTACTTTCATCTTCATTAACATGCTAGTCATATTCTCCTCACTTTCAGCTACTAGACTGATACTCTCTGCATATGTGAGCTTGTTAATATTTCAGTCAACAGGTTTGATTCTGTCACCTGAATCATCCAATCCAACGTGTTGTGGGATATATTTGGCATATAAGTTAAATTACAGGGTGACAATTTACTAGCCTTGTTGCACTACTTTCCCAGTTTTAAACCAGTCAATTATTCTATATTAGGTACCAGCTACAGCCTCTTGATTTGCATACAGATTTCTAAGGATGCAAATAAGATAAACGTACACCCTAGTATCCTAAGTAAATCTGAAAATATTTTAAAGAGCAGTACAATACTTACATCCCACTTTTTCAGTGATAAAATATTCCATGATATTTCTGTCGTAGACATTGAAAATATTTTGCATTTGATGCAATGTAAAACATTCATCATAATTTTTCATTCTGTACACTCATATTATTATTTCATAATGGGCTTCTTTGATAACACAAAGCATATTGTATTTTAGTGGCAAAAATTAACTTACTTTTCTGTTAATCATCTTGGTTATGAACTCTTACTGTAATGAAGTGTAACTTTTATTAAGTATTCCATATCTGATATGTTTGGCATTTGGAGGAAATAGTTATAACACTGTTACTTGATGATGAACCTGAAATAAATTTTCATAACACTGAAACTGATGTCATTTATTCTGGATGCTGTGTCAGCACATGTCTGGGTACTTCAGTAAACTTTATAGAACCACCTGTATCACAGACAATGTGTCTTTGCTCATTGATGTCTCTCAAACTATCATTAGTGTTTTTTTCTCAGTACTTTGTCATCTGATCTTATCACTGCAAATTGTCTTGCTTGCTCTTGCCTCAGTGCAATAACTTTTTTTTCTGGTTGTATCTCATGATAACACTCTTAAATTCGTATCTTCTCTCTTTTCAGCTGTTCAGAAAGAGTCCTGGTTTGTCTGCTGTAATAGAACTTTTGTTTTCAGTGTTTCTGCTTCTGTCTTATACCTGAATTTCAATATCAGAAGTCAGCACTGAACCAGCAGTAACCATGCAGGGAACAGATCAATATCTTGCAGTAGAATTTATACAGAGCAATGTGATAGTCACAGATAGAGCCTTGAAACATATTTCTGCAATTCTTTGAGTTTCCTTTTTGTCATGGGTAATTCCACTGTAATCCAGTTAATTTCTGGTTTATTTCATGAGAGGTCCTTTTGTTCATCTTACAAAATATTAGTAAGTCAGCACATGTGTGATATGCATCTGACGTGGCTTAAACAATCTCATGTCATATGTCTACAAATGTAACAACACTCTTTGCAGTCATGGTAGTGACTAGTGTATTGACTTCTTGAAAATATTCCAGCATAAACTACATAAATCTCTTTTCCATAAATATATTGATGAATCTTCTCACAGCCATACACAACTGTAAGCAATTCCTTCTTGATCTAAGTATATATTTTCTGATAGCCAGCCAGTGATCTCAGACCATAAGCAACTAGTTTCTCTTGTTGCAGAATCACTGTAATAGATCCATTCAAGCTAGGATCAACTTATAAGGTAATGCAACTGGCCTATTTATACCAGAATATTTGAAAGTAGGCATCCTGTTGATTAATACATTTAATTACTCAGACCTATTTTCCTGCTGCACAGTCTGGTACCATTTTGCATCTTTTCAGCAATTTCTTGAATGGCACTGTTATTTCAGACTGATTGGGAATAAATTATCAAAGAAATTACAACAACCTCAAAAATCTAATAAGTGCTTGTTTGTCTTCTTCTGGCATTTATGACACATGAGGTTTTATCTTTTCATCTCCTTTTTAAAGTCTTTTGAAGTCAAAACACGACTGATATAGCTAAACTTCAAAACTTTGATACTGCTTTTCCTCTTGCTTATCATGGTTAAATTGTCTCAACATATTTGGTAATGGAATAAGTCATCTGTTATACTTTTATCTATGCACACTCTTTGCCAGAGTACCATCAATGATGTTAAAAATACAATCAGTATTTTCTCTCATCTGATCTGCAGCTCTCTGAAATACTGGTGGTGCTGACAAAATACCAAGTAGAAATCTATAGAGGTTGCATTTGTCTACAGGTGTACTAAAGTACATAGGCTAGACCTTTCTGCATCTAGTTTGATTAGCCCAAATTCCTAATAAGCATATAGCACATAGAGGTTCATAAGTTCATAGGTCTGCACTAGGCTAATAACCACAAGCCATTTTTAAGCCTAGCCATGCATCCCAAACCTTTAACAAGTTCTGGTACCTTTTGTAAGTGTAAGCAGGGACTTGGGAGATGAAACATTTACAAGCAGGGACATGGGAGATGAATCATTTACAGGCTACCTGTGTCTATTACAAACATAGGTGTCAAAGCGGGATGAATTTCCTGTTCCCCATCTAACTGTCCAGTTTACACTTGAATTGGATTAGGGAGGAACTCTGCTTTACATGGATGGTGGAGTCTGTTCCAGAGGAGAGATAGTCTCTGGGATACTTACCTGTCTCTCCAGCAGGTCTTATTTATATCATAGGCAAGGTTTAAGTATTTAGAATGGGTAATTCTGGTGCTGTTTGTTTTGTGGATATGCAGGAGGTCCATTAGGGTGGGGTCAGACATTGCCTTGTATGCCAGGCATAGATCTTCACTCAACAACCTGTAGAAGACAGATTACCAAGATAGGGGATTGAAGTGGTCTGCATAAGACATGTTACTAATGCCTATATTCTTTTAGTGAGGAACATCTGTGGGCATTCCAGTTGTTAGTTGTGCCTGATTAGGTACATACCAAAGTGGGTACTGTACTTAAAGATAAGTCTGATGAATGCTGAATAGCATAGAACAATGACCTCCTTGGACCTAGATGTCATACCTTTGCTTATAAGTTGCACAACATAGAATGATTTCCTTACTACTGTGGACATGTTAAGGTCAAAGACTAGATTACTGTCTACATGTAACCCAAGTCTGTATGATTAGTTACCAGGGGTGGATGATTTCTCAAAAGATACCATTATGCATTTCTTGGTATTTAGTTTTAGTCCATGGCTCTGGCACCAGTTATTTGTCTGCATCAGTCCTTCCTGGAAAACATTAGTGCCAGCAGGGGATTCTATAACTGCTCCTAATTTCCATTTTTCATCAGCCAGAGATTCTTGATATTGGCCTTGACTTCAGAAAAGTAGATACAAAAAGGATTTGTCCCAGGACTGATCCTTGCGGGACTCCCCTGGTAAATGGCTTTTTTGTAGAGGCAGTCTTCCCAATTCTAACTTCCTGGGTTTTTTATATGAACCAGCTTCCCACTGAGTGACATAAGGGTTTATACCTAACCGCTTGAGTTTGTCAACAATGCTTGAGTGTGATATTGTGTCAAATGCCTTGGCCAGGTCAAGGTAGTCAGCATGAATCATTTTGCCCTCTTCCATTGCTTTAGTGACCGTCTCAAAGAAGTCCACCAGGTTATGTAGGAATGACCTACCTTAATGAAAACAAACTGGGTTGGGTCCAATGTCTGGAAGTTTCCTATGTCATTATCAGTCATGTCCATGATCATTTTCCCATGACTTTGCATATGAGACCAGTGAAAGTTATGGGTCTATAGTTTCCAGGGTTTATAGATGACCCATCTTTTTGCAAGGAGATGATGGTTGCTGTTCTGCATTCATGAGGCATGAAGCCTGTTTGAAGGCAACAGTTAAATAGTGATTCCAGAGGGTCTGATAATATTTTATGCTATTTAGAAGGCATCTTGGGATATTGTTGGACCACATCAGTGCAGTGTTCTTGGCCTTAGAGAGTTCATTTATGACCTGTTCCCTAGTGATATGAAGGTAAATTATATTTAATAGTATTTTCTGAGGGGAGGAGGGGGAAGAGAGAAAAGAAAATTAGAGCTGAATTTGTCGGCCAGTAGGTTTGCTAAATCTTCTGGCTCAGTATACGTGGCTCCATTTACAATGAGCTCTGAACACAATTGTCCATTGCGAATATATCGGAAGAATGGCTTGTGTTTGTCCTTGGCCTGGGTGTCCAAATTTACCTTAAATTTGTCTTTAGTGGACTTTATTTTTCCTTTGAGTTGTTTGTTTAGTTTGATGACATGCTTGACAAGCCACGCTGCTTCGCAAGGGACGGCTTGCACCTGTCACCCCTGGGATTCCGGATATTGGCTAAGGCTCTTGCCACCCCCATAGTGCCTTTTTTAGGCAAGGCTCAAATTCTAAACCTACCACCCTAGAAAACAAAAATGGGAAGAAACTGAGGGTAATGCTGCTCAATGCCAGAAGTCTAAATCTCAAAATGCACGCACTCGAGGCCCTTCTCAGTATGGAGAACATCGATGTCTGTGCTGTAACTGAAACCTGGTTCAAGGCTCCTGAGAGCACCCCGGCACTATTAGGTTTTACCTCATATCATGCTCCGCCCCAAAACCCGGACCACACCACAAAAGGAGGGGTGTATCCATATTCATAAAGGATACTCACACCTCCAGGTTGGTGGCAATGCAAAGCTTCGGAAACCATCCAGGTGCAACTAACCATAGGCAAAGCTGCTCTACAAATTGTAGCATGCTACAGGCCACCCTCTCAAACTCAGGAACCCCACACAGCCTTCCTGAAGACACTGGAGGGTATAAATGTATCTCCAAACACCATCATATTGGGTGACTTCAACTACCCGAATATAGACTGGGAACATTACTCAAGCCCTAACTTTCTAGCCCAACGGTTCCTGGAGTTCATAAATTCAAATGCCATGGAACAGCTAGTCACTGTTCCCACGAGAGGAGAAAATATACTAGATCTCATTGTCACAAACATGGGGACAAAATGCTCCACACCGGAAGTATATCCCTCATTGGTGAGATCTGATCACAAACTAATCTCACTGGAAATCCACATCCGCCGCCCACCCCAAGCAAAAGACCATAGTGAAGAACTTCTCTAAAGCAAACTTCACACTACTCAAGACTGGTGTGGTATCCTTCAAGGCCCCTGAGCCAGAGGAAACCACAACCCAAGCTGCGGAAGCCCTTACAAATGCCTTCTATGAACACCTCCAGGACTGCATGGATCAGGCAATCCCAAATAAAACCAAGACTCTTTCCACAAAGGGCAAACGTCCAGTCTGGTGGACCCCAGCCATTAACAAACTTTACAATAAGAGGAGAAAGCTATTACATGATAGAACAAAATCCATAAAAGGGAAGTCACCCTGATCATTATTAGTAAAAAATACGAGCACTCATAAAATCAACTAAGGCCAATTTTGAGAGAAAAATTGCCATGGATTCAAAGGACAATCATAAGGCCTTTTTCAGCTATGTTAGGAACCTGGGTGGAAACTCCCAGATATGCTCAGAATTAGTCCAAAATGATACAAAAATCACTGAACCCACATACATTGCCAACATACTGGCAGACAGGTTCAGTGCAAACTTCAACCCTCTCCCCTAAAGGAGAGATAACTATCCCAGCCGAGTGTAGCCTCCCGGACATCTCAAATGCGAGGTGAAAGCTGCTCTCTCTAAAGCTAAAAACACAGCATCAATGGGACCGGATGGTGTCCCCGGCTGTGTGCTACACGAGCTAAATGAGGAATTAAACCCGCACATAAGGCAGCTGTTTAATCTCAGCCTTACCACAGGATACGTGCCCAAGGAGTGGCGACGGCAACTGTGGTCCCACTCCACAAAGGCGGTGCCTCACGGACCCTGGTAATTACCGCCCCATAAGCTTAACAAGTCTAGTCTGCAAAGCTATGGAGAGGATCATAATGGAGCTCATAAACAAAGATATAGGGGACTTGCAGACATTGGACCCGACCCAGTTTGGCTTTGTCAAGGGAAGATCATGCCTTTTGAACTTGGTTGACTTCTTCAAACAGTCACCAAGGCCATTGATGAGGGAAAGGCGGTCCATACAGCCTACCTTGACCTTGCAAAGGCTTTTGACACAATACCCCACTCGGGTATTGTAGAAAAACTTACCAGCTTAAATGTAAACCCATATGTCACAAGATGGGTTGCAAACTGGCTTAAGGACAGAACCCACAGGGTTAGAGTTGCTGGCGCTGTGTCAGACTCCAAGCCGGTCACAAGTGGTGTCCCACAGGGCTCGGTCCTTGGCCCCTATTGTTTGGCATCTACTTCTCAGAAGTACAGGCCAACATGGGAGGACTTTGGCTGACAAAGTTTGCAGACGACTGCAAACTGGGCCATAGTGGAAAGTGCATCGGACACGGATATCCTTCAGAAGGGACTCACGGAAACAGATAGCTGGTGCCAGAGCCATGGCCTGAAGTTAAACACCAAAAATGTATAGTCATACCCTTCGGGAAAAACAAGGTAACCCCAAGCTACCATATAGGTGGCAATCCACTAAGCACAGAAGAGGTTATCAGGGACCTGGGGACCCAGGTTGACAGTGGCCTTTCTTTTGACACTCACATTGCTAAGGTGGTTAGAAAGACCTTCTACATTGCCCACCTGATCATGAAGGGATTCACATCCAGATCTAGTGAGGTCATTGTTCCCCTGTACTCTTCACTTATCAGACCAATGATCGAGTACAATGCCCCATTCGGGATGTATCTCACCCGACATCTGCAGCAATTGGAGAGACCCCAAAAGTTCCTCACCAAAAGGATAAAGGGACTCCAAAATCTGTCATATGCTGCCAGATTGAAGAAACTCCAGCTCTATTCAGTCGCATACCGCCTGCTCAGAGGTGACATGTGCCTGACATACAAGGCCATGTCCAAACCGGAATTAATGGACATGCTCCACCTCAAAAATCCAAATCCACCAAAACCACTAGAGCAAGCGACTTAAACCTTAGCACGGATATAAATAGGACGTGCTGGAGGGATAGATTTATCACTCAGAGACTCCCTATGCTGTGGAATAAAATCCCGGTCCATGTGAGGCAGAGCACCTCACTGACTCTGTTCAAGAGAAATCTAGACCTGTGGATGGGAGATCGTAGGTTTACCCCAGGAATCAACTCTGTGTCACTGTTGGACAGAGGCACAACAAACTAATGGGCACAGTATTTTTTCATATAAGGGGTGGCGTAAGCCACAATAATTTGGGCTAGGCTTATAAATGCCTTAGGGCAGATAGCCTAGTATAAACCTATGAACCTATGAACCTATGAACCTATGACAGCACTTTTATCCTGCTAAATGATACACTTCCTAATTTTTGCCATGATTTTCTTCCTTCCGTTATACACCTTACTGATGTGGTGTCACCAGGTTTGCTTGTATTTTGAATTAGTTCTGTACTTATTCCTGGTGGGTACAGCTGCCTTTATGCATCTATTAACATGTTTGTATAGACTTTCTGTGAATAGTTCTGCCTAGGCAGCAGTGTTCTCAGGGTCTAGCAGGTCTTGAAATTTTGCCAGGTTATAACTTAATAGTAAGAAGTTAGCCTTAGAGTAGTTCCTGGAAATTCCAGGGATAGCTGGGGTTTGGGGCTTTATTTTTTCTCCAGGGGTGACCATTTTGAGGTCTGAACTTACCAGAGGGAAATTACACTACAGAATGTGGAGCACTCTCCCATATTTGTGAGGACGGGATCCAGTATGTTTGCGCCTCTTGTTGGTGTATTGACAGCTGGTCCAGGAAGTTTGTGTTTAGCATATAGAATGTCAGCAATGATGTGATCTAGTATAACAGGATAATGTTCTTTTTTTGTAAGTTTTCCAGATTTTTGTGGATCTATACATATATGATTTTTTTTTTCTGTTTTAAGCACGCACCACACTATTTATCTAGTCAGTAGACTCAGTCTATTTTAATGCACACACTCTCTATTCTGTTAAATTTATTTTCAGTTTTACCTCTTAATGCTACTGGAATTTTTTTAATGCATGCATGACTAGTAATATGATACGATCTATCTGAATATGATGCTCACCTGGAAGATATCCCAGACCAACAAATAGATCTTCATAGGTATACAGAAGATCATTATGTCTCATGTGCACACAATGGATTCATTTTCACCTTACTGTCTTTATGGAAAATATAATGTTTCCAAATTAAAGGAGCATCTATTCTCACTATCTGAAACTGAATGTTATATTTCTTATTGTTATATTATTACACAAATAATTTTTGACAAAATGGTTTCACCTGGTGGTCAGAATAAGTAAGTTGCTTCCACATGGGAGGCGTCAGCTTATATTTCAATATTAGTGATTTAAATGTTTGAGCAAGTGTGTACGTCCCTCACTGGTGCTAGTGGTGAGGATTGAGTGTCCTTGATTACTGGGCCAGTGCAGGGGTGTCACAGCAAGCATAGTGTTACCTTCTGTCCCAGTGCCTAGCTTAAACACATTTTGTTTACTCTTAAGCACTTCTGTTCAAAGGTCTGACTGATCCTTTTGCTCCACTGT
Organism: Protopterus annectens; assembly: GCF_019279795.1. NCBI lineage: Eukaryota > Metazoa > Chordata > Ceratodontiformes > Protopteridae > Protopterus > Protopterus annectens. The sequence continues at coordinate 1,572,627,583 of NC_056728.1, read as the reverse complement.
CTTATGAGTAAGCTTGTGTACTATTACATCCTTCAACACAATAGCATATTTTTCTTGTTCCTCCTCTACCATATGGATTAGTTTAAGCTGCAAATTAATTTTTATATTTTCCACAATTTAGCAGAATTATTTATCTCAGCACAGCTCTTAGATAAATAATCTAGCACAGAATATATTCTTTCCTTATGTTTATAACCATACTTCATGCAAACCTTATTAGAGGCATGCTTTTTATGGATCATTTTGTCTGTCTCAATGGGATTTGGCTTCTCTTGAAGAATTAATTCAATGGTCAACTAATTAAGTAACAACCATGTACCCAATGTTGCCTTTTAGTTGCATGGATCAATACAGGAGACTAAACCAATATCAAGACCTTGTGAAAATGAAAGTTGCCTTCTTTGGGGTATGATTAGTTTTTAACTCATTACATCCAAGTGATGTCTCCAGGTGCATCTGCAGTTAACTCCTACTGACACCTCTAGGTGCCAAATATTGCTTGTTCATATTTGCATCAATAATTCCAAGACCATGCTATGTACAAGGTTTTAAATTATTAACTCTTAAAGGTTTTACAATGGCAAACTCAACTGCATTAATATTTGACCTCTGTCTAGTGCAGGTAAATAGATAGTAACTGTTGTTTTTATGATATTCATTTATATAGATATCATTTTCACATTTTTCTAAATATCTCAACAACCAAGTAACACAAACAAATTCCTTAGCATCATATGAAAGCTTTCAGCTATATGAATAAAATGCTGTTGACAGTATGTGTGTAACTTGAGTGGTTTATCGCAAGTTATTTATAAAATTTTACAAATGTAATAGTTGCTGTGTTTACTGTAACTTATAAAATTCAGTTTAAGACCTAGAACCTAAAGGATACCATCACTATAAAAATAGTTTGTGCTGAAGAGTTTGCATTACTTCTGTCATAACCCCTATATTTCCAGAGATATGAACATTTGTTTGAAATGTGAGGACATAATTTGATTCTGTCAAAAGGCTTAGGATCCACACATTGGAAGTTACAATGCAAACTTCCTGAGCTCCACTGGAGTGAATGATTAAGCGAAAAATATTATGTTGTGTTTTAAATGGCTTTCCCCAACATATGACTCCACCCTCCCCCAAATGAAGACCTATCACTAACCACCCCAAAGTCATTCTTGTTTTTAGTGATTTTCAGTCTTTATGATTCCATGGACTTTAGACATGACTTTACTCTTTAGACCCAAATAGAAATGAGCATACAATTGCAGTTTTCCTAGTAATTATCTTTCAGATTACTTAAGCTCTGTGTTACAGGAAATAGTCATTCCTTATCCAGTATTTTGTACAAATGTTCTGACAACACTATATTATGAGCTGTTACAGGTATCCAAGATTGAGATTTTATTTTTAGAAAAGTTGACAGGCATGTTCACAAAATGAATGCTCTTAAATCCAGGGAAAATACTGAATAAACTCTGCATCAGAAAAATAAAAATTTGATGAGGTAATTTGAAACACTGAACGTATGTATGCACTTAATGTAATTGTTAAATAGCAAGTGTGTGTGTGTGTGTGTGTGTGTGTGTGTGTGTGTGTGTGTGTGTGTGTGTGTGTGTATGGATGTACATATGTTTATATACCAGATAGATTTAAGGATAAGGATAGAGTGCTATATGCACTGTAAGCCATTGAGAGTGCACTCTTATGTAGAAGTGTACATCTCAGGGAGTTTTTGAAGTGTGTTTGACTTTGACTTATCATCTGTTTTTGCGTACTACTATAGCAATAACCCACGCCTGGGTGTGGGTAATGCTAAATTTACCCACGGTTGGCATGGTTTGGTCAGGGCGAAGCCCGAGAGACCAAACAAAGCCAACCGTGGTAATTAGCATTACCCACACCCAGAAGTGGGTTATTGCTATTATACCATGACATTATTTAAGAAAAGAAACTATTACTTTTCTTAAATAATGGCATAGTATAATGCCTGTTTACTGCCCTTCCGCAGATGTCTGGCATCTGCGTAGTTCTGATGTACCGCGCTTCGCGCAGTACATCAGAGTTGTAAGCAACGAGAAAGCAAGATCTCCGTTGCTTTTAGTTAGCTATGTTAAATGAGTTTAACATAGCGAGACAGTTTAAAATAAGCAACGGAGATGTCCGCTGTTTATTTTAAAACTGTCTCGCCATGTTAAACTCATTTAACATAGCTATAAAAGCAACGGAGATCTTGCTTTCTCCGTGCTTTTTAACACTGTCCTATTTTAAATGGGTTTAACATAGCGAGACAGCTTAAAAACAACGGAGATCTCCGCTTATTTTAAGCTGTCTCGCCATGTTAAACCCATTTAACATAGCGACAGTGTTAAAACAGTTATACTAATGGAAAAAAGTCCGGGCAACTGGACCTTTTTCCATTAGTATAACTCGATTTACAACGGGCACGCTGGCCAATCAGCGTGCACGTTTTGGGGGGGTCATGGTATAATTTTCATTAATCATTCATCATTTACTCTAAACTCTGTGACTGACATCAGAAAAGTACATACACCTGATATGTTGCAGACACATATTAGTACAGTTTAACAACTCACACTTGTATGTTAGTGCTTATATGTAGTTGTTCTACTACAAAAGATGTGGCTACAGGTTATAAAATGGTAATCCAGTGTTCTTTGTTTTGTCTGTGTGTGAGTGAGTGTGTATGTGTGTGTGTGTGTGTGTGTGTGTGTGTGTGGGGGGGGTGTAGGTCATCAAATGGCATTATTTGTGAATGCATTTTACTTGAAACAAACTTATCGAACAAAATGTTATTCAAAAAGAATTAATGGAAAGAAGGTGTTTTTTGCAGGATCATGTAAAACTGGAGGTGGGGGAATTTTCTTTTTTCTCCAGAACTGTGCAATCTTAGACGTGGTATATTTAAGTTAACAGTGGTATGAGGGGCACAATCGTCCATGTGGGGGTAGCAGAGGGGCTTGTCCCCTGCAAAAAAAAAGCAACAGATTCTTTTAAATAATTTAGCTAATAGTCACTTTCTATGAGTAGTCTGTATTTCAATTATTTTTTTAATAATACAAACTTCTGAGAAAGTGTTCTGAATTACCATACACCAGCTTGTATACAAATATGATAAATATTGTAACAGAATATAAATGTGTCTCTTTCCACCCTACCTTTGCTATTGGTTTTATGTAAGATATCACTTTACAGGTCCTTCATCTTTTTGGAGTTTCCTAGACAATCGCGCATGGTGAATTTGTAGTACAACACTATGAGTGGCAGTAACTTTTTAAACTACCCATGGTTATTACCATAGCAGGACATAGATATGTGTGATAGAACCCCTTTAATCTGAGCAAGCATGGTGTAGTAATGGGGCAGTCCTTTAAGCTATGTGCATGTCCACACAGCAGTAACAGAGAAATGGTAGGAAGTTCATGGATTCTACAGAAAAAAATGGAGTGTGTAACACAAGTTCATTACTTCTTAATAAGGCCGGCTATACAAAATAACTATGAATTTGATCTCTAACTTAGGTAGTGTCAAGGGAAATGTGACACTCAAATTATTTTGACTATATATCACCTTATTACTCTTTTAACCGGAAGTCTAGGTCCACATACCCGAAATAAGAGCCACATAAATTTAAGAGTGATCTTATGCCAGATGGTCCTGTGACTGTGAAAAATCAAATTACTCCTTACATTGTTTTTGTTATTCAAGACAGGATAAAGTACTTACACTTGCCTTGTTTATCAATGGGCCAGGCTATGAACTATCATATAAATGTTTCCACTGCTCTGCACATAATATCAAAGTACTTAGTCTGTATGTTTTTACTTGTAATTTGAAAATACAAGCATGAACACACTGTACTGTTTGCAGTCATTCATCTGTCATTTCCTGGCTATTAGTTTGTCTTTGCCTTCCCTACATAGGGAGCTTATGCTATGACCTTTGTAATTGCTTTAATCTTCCCTTCTGCACTGATACTGTCTTGGTTCTCTTAGGTCTGTATAAGCATTTTTAAAAATTCTCTTTTTTTACATGAGCAAAATTGCTTATTACAGTCTTCTTTCTTTTTTTTCAGCAGGATGTGCAAAATAATCTGATTCGCTTTTGTTAGTAGTATCTGAATTAGTTAATATGCCCAACATTGTTTCAGTTATCTATCAAGAGAAATACCTAATTTAGTTTCCCAAGATTCTGGAATTAGTACCCCTAGTTTTGAATGCCCTTTGTTTTAAATGATTATTGGATTCTTCAGATAGTAACAACACAGTCACCCTGTTCTATGCTGAGATCAATGTTGATTAAAATCTCTATAATTCATTTACTTTCATAGCCGGCCTTAGGCATAGGCCAACTAGGCAGCCACCTAGGGCGCCGCTCTAGCAGGGGCACTTTTCCAGTATTTATTTGGTGTAGGTAGACCAGGATGGTGGCACCAGGTGACGTGGTAGGGGGCGCCGTGGAGCCCTTTTGCCTAGGGCACCAGTTGACCTAAGGCCACTCCTGTTTACTTTCTTAATTGTGACATCAGCTAAAATAGATTCTTATTTTATTTATTAACTTGTTAAGCCCACTGAACACAAGTATCCCTTTTTAGGGATGACCAGGTAAGAATGCATGATTAAATGACTTGTCTAGAGTCACACAGTAGGCAAATGGAGGGTGGAGGAATCACACCTTGGGATACAGAAAGCAGATAAACAGCTCATAACCTTAATAAACTGCATTAATGTCAGAGGTTATTTACAGAATACTGAAATACAGAATGAGTGCATAAGCTGCCACAGAAGTGACTGAATTATGGAATAGGTCTTTCTAAAAAATGGGGTATGGCGGGTATATGTTGATTTGCCCCGAATGATGCATTTTCTTTTTCTTAAATATGTTAGATAAAATTAACTGTCAATAAAAATGTGTTGATAAATTGTGTTTAGATAAAATGTGCCTTAGATATAACACACACACACACACACACACACACACACACACACACACATATATATATATATATATATATATATATATATATATATGGATTCCTATTACAAGAACGAAGGTTCACTACTTCCAACTTGTAATAGGAAGCCTCACTTCTGCGAAAGTTCACTTTAACGAAAGTGAACTTTTGCATAACTGCAATTCACCGAAAACACCGCAGCACAGTGGAGGACAT
>NC_056728.1:1572497395-1572617395 GCF_019279795.1 Protopterus annectens | reverse complement strand
TACCTTTCTCCGCTCACACTCTCCAGCCCACCTACCTTTGCTGTTCCTGTACTTCCTGTAAGGTCCCTTGTTTCTCCTACAGCTGGCTGGTTGGTTTCTGTCAGCCACCTTCTCTCCAGCTCTTCCCACTCCGTTCGCCCTATGGACTCACTCTGCTCCCTACCCTGCCCACAATTTCCTCCCGCCCCCAGTACAACTACATTTATAGCTCTCTAACCACTCTGATATAAACCCCATCCATCAAATTAAGTCCCTCCCTCCCTCTACACCCTATCACTACCCTAGGCCTGTTGTCATACACCAACCCACCACCCACTACTTGTATCACCCTCCATCCTTCTATATCCCTGTAGATACCCCTCTCACACATTCCATTGTAATCCTCACCTCTCATACATATTAACCATCTCTCTTCCTACACATCCCTCTCACTTAACTCACACTCTGTCTCCCACCATGCAAACAAAACCTGCCTATGCTCTACTACCCTTATTTCTAAGCCTAATCCTCTTCTGCCTACTGTATCTTACTAGTTTCCCACACCTTCAGCACTCTCCTCCCTTTCACACAACTGCAATTTACATTAAAAAAGACTTTCCCCTCTACAAACCAAGTCTCCCCCACCTCTACAAACATAATGAATCTTTTCTATTTCAAAGGAAGCTCTTCCTTACTCATAGTAAACCACTTCCCATACCCACCAAACTCATCTCATTAGGTTCCAACATCTACACCTATGACCCATTAGAACACAGATACCTATCCATACTCTACTCTAATTTTATCACCCTCCTCCTCCATTCTGGAGACATACACCCTAACCCAGGGCCTTCACACAATTCCACCTCTAAACCACATTCACATAGCTCTCACCTGCACCACAAATCTCTTCTCCTTGCCACACTTAATGTCAGGAGCCTTGGTAATAAAATACCTTCCTTTCATGCCTGGATCTCTCATAACAAACCAGATATTCTCTCTATCACAGAAACCTGGCTAAAACCACACATAAAAGATACTGAAATTACAACCCCAAACTATAAACTTATAAGAAGTGACAGACCCCAAAAGAAAGGTGGAGGAATTGCCTTACTCTTCTCCTCCTCCTTAACAGTAACACCCTATACTAAGCCCATACCCTCATTTGACACTGCCGAACTAACCCTCACCCTTCTCAAAATAAACAACAATAAAACTTTGTGCATTGCCTACTTGTACATTCCTCCTGGCAACAATATCCCTATACTAGAAGGTATTCTCATCTGGTTCACCTCCAACATAAACAATGAGACAATAATCCTAGGCGATGTCAACATAAACTGGACTTCCATTGACTCATCTACCCCTTCTCAAAGCATCAACCTATATCAATTCACACAGCTAATCAAACCCCTACTAGACCAAATAAAGATTACACCCCAGGTAGCATCCTTGACTGGATACTAGTCTTCCACCCAGACCAAGTTTCTGATAGTGGTACTCTCCCAGACACCCTAAGTGACCATCTCCCTGCCTACATACTCCATTCCCTCCCCACCCTCCTCCTTCAGCACAAACACATTACCACCTGCAACATGCAAAACGTCAACCCCCTAATTTTCTCTAATGTCTTAATACAGATAGACTGGAACCCTCTAAAGTTCCTCCCTTTAGATGCCGCTGTCTCACTTTTCAATAGAATTTTCACTGATATACTTAACCACTTCGCCCCCTGTAGAACCAAAAGACTTAGATCCAAAACAGCCCCCGGGCTAACTAAAGACACAAAACTTCTTATGCATCACCGAGATAAAATCTGGAAATACTATCAAAATGCAGAACCCCCAACTTTCTTGCTGAATACAAGCAACTGTGAAATCAAGTAAAAAACAAATAGCCACTGACCATAAATCATACTACCTAAAACTTCAAAACAATCATAAAACCAACCCCAAACAATTTTGGAATAGTATTGCAACAATACTATCCCCAGGCAAAAAAGAGAACCCTTGCTCTGACCAAGACACATCAGACCTCCACCTAGCTACCCAGTTCAACTCCAGTTTCATTGACTCCATAGGCAAACTCACCTCTTCTTTCCCTAACAACATCCCCCCAACTTAACTGAAACCAAAACCTCAACACCCAAGAACCAAGAGTCATCCCCTTTTACTCTCAAATCCATTCCTACCCACACTATAAAAAAGCTCCTACAAAAGTTAAAACCTTGCTCTAATGACCCAGATGACATCCCATCCAACTTTCTCCAACTAGCTGCTGATGGCATAGCCCTTCCAATCAGCATCCTAATCAATCGCTCCATTCAGAAGTCCTATGTACCATACCTCTGGAAAAAATCCTTTATCACCCCCCTCCATAAAGGAGGTACAAACTGTTCAATCTCCAATTTTCGCCCTATTGCTATCCTATCCCCTATCTCTAAGATACTTGAAAAATGTATTCACCTCCAACTATTACCCTACCTACTGGACAACCAACTCCTAACTCCTATCCAACACGGGTTTAGACCAAGACATAGCACCACTACTGCCCTTCTTTCCTTCCTCAAAATCATTAACTCTGCTCGTGACTCTGGGAACATAGTTCCTACCCCCCTCCTAGACTTATTCAAAGCTTTCGACACTGTCTGTCATGAGCTTCTGCTTTCTAAACTCTCCCATCTTAATCTCTCCTCCTCTTCTATTGAATGGTTCACCAGCTATCTCTCAGCCAGGGAACAAGATGTAAAATGGAAGCATTGCACTTCCTCCTTCCTTCACACCCCAACAGGTGTACCCCAAGGCTCTATCTTGGGTCCTTTACTATTTAACATTTTCATCAATGATTTCCACCAAAAGATCCCCAATGCTAAACTGGTGCAATACGCAGATGATTCCACTATCATCTGCTCAGCCAAAACTCTTCCCTTACTAATAAACCTTACTCAAGAGGCTTTCTCCTCCACTGAGTCCTGGATGCTTGACAATCATCTAGCCCTAAATGCCTCCAAATCCAAAATAATGATCTTTACCCCTTCTAGACATACTGCTGTTGACAAAGACAAAGCATCCTTCTCCATACTTAGCCTAAACAAAACATCTATTGAAATAGTTCCCTATACAAAACTTCTGGGCATCCTTATCGATGACCAGCTAAAATTTGACATCCACCTACAAACCAATATTAAAAAGACTCATTAAAAACTTGAAATGCTTTATTGACACAGACGCTACCTTTCTCTGTCTTCTGGACAACTCTTATCTACCACCTACCCTCCCTTTTGTATGGAGCTCCACTACTCTCCAACCTCCAATCATCCCTAAAAATCTAAAACTCTTATCTACCACCTACCTCCTACCCTCCCTTTTGTATGGAGCTCCACTACTCTCTAACCTCCACTCATCCCTAAAAATCTAAACTTTCCTCATGCTATAATAAAATTTCAAAGTTTGCCCCAGGATCCAAATCCTCTACTCACCATTGTAACTCCCTACATGCTCTAAATTGGTTGGAACTCCCAGGCTACCTAAATTTCATTCAACTAACTACAGCACACAAGCTGATTTTCAAACCGTCTAACTGTCCATTTCTCTCCTCTTTTCTAGAACTTCACCAGCCACATAGAACACTTAGATCCACAAATCAGAACCTCTTAAAACTGTACAAGCCTTTACACGCACCATGGCAACTTCTACTATCATTCTCCCTTGCCAGATTATGGAACTCTCTTCTCCCCCCACATTAGAACCACCCCAAACCTACCGTCCTTTAAACCCTACTCCACTCTCACCTCTCCTTCCTCTGGGAATGCTCCTGTATCCACCCTACCTGATTCCTGACACCTATCCCTACTCTATTCTACTCACAATCTCTGCCACAGCTTCAATTCCTCTCTCTAAAATTCCTTTGCCTAAATACATATATTTGTATTAAATTAACATGAATTTATTGTTTTTGTAAATATCTTATTTGTGTTGTATTAAATGAACATGAATCTATTGTTTTTGTAAATCTCTTATAAGTGATTGACTCAACTCATATAAAATCATGTCCTTCTGTATATTGAATGTTAAACTGTTGTTCTTATATGCTGTACTAATACATTGTATATTATCTTTCTGTCTGGAGCTTTTCTCCTCGGGCCTCCATTGAAAACGGGCTACCTTGGCCCAGTGAACTTTCCCGGTAAACAAATTGAAATAAATAAATAAATAAATAAAAATTAAAGTCATTCAGTAATGCTGACTGTCACATCACACAGACAAATGGCTTCTGTAAAACAAGAGCATAAATCCTCTATAACTCATTCCACAGTGTTTTACTAAATAATGAGTTGCCATATAAAATATATTTTACTAGTGTCTGTTTTAAATTAACTATCCTTAGGAACAGGATTTATATGGTAATATCGCAGGATTGCATAACTCTTACTTTTTAAACAAATCATGATACTGGAGTACCCATTGCAGTCAGTGCTGTCTTTCTCCCACTCACTCTCTCTCTCTCTCTCTCTCTCTCTCTCTCTCTCACACACACACATACACACACACACACACACACACACACACACACACACACACGCACATACTTTTATTCTTTATTTTTTTATGATCTCTATGAAGCAAAGCATGCTTAGCAATTGTAAAAAAAATAGTGGCAGTTGATTTTTAACAGTCCGAGTTTCGCAGCAGCTTAATTTGCTGTCATGAAGATGTGGACTATTTTTTCAGTGTGCATCACCTGTACATTAACATCTTGTTGGAGAATGTTCGTTCTCCAATCAGAGTGGCAGTGTGCAGGTCACCCGTTCTCTAATTAAGCAATAACCCATGCCTGGGTGTGGGTAACACTGGATTCACCCACAGTCAGTGTGGTTTGGTCACAAGGGTGAAGCCTGAGTGGCCAAACAAAGACAACAGTGGATAAATCCAGCATTACCCACACCCAGAAGTGGGTTATTGCTATTATACAATGACATTATTAAGAAAAAAATACTTACTTTTCTTAAATAATGGCATTGTATCATGCCTCCTTGCTGCCCTTCTGCAGCTGTCCAGTTTAACATAGCGGGACAGCTTTAAAAAAAGCAATGGATAAAGGAAGATCTCTGTTGCTTTTTTTAAGATATCTCACTATGTTAAACTCATTTAACATAACGAGATAACAGGAACGGAGCTCTTCTGTTCTCCGTTGCTGTCCAAAAAAAAAAGACTTACACTAATAGAAAAAGTCCGGGAGACCGGACCTGTTTCCATTAGTATAAGTTTGATTTACAACGTGCATGCTGACCAATCAGCGCGCACATTTTGGAATATTAATGGGGAGTCATTGTTTAATATGACTTAAGTTTCTGCCTCTGTTCCTGGTATGCTACTAATAAGATTTTTTTCTGCCATTTTGTAGGCTGTTGCTTTTTATTTAAAGTTATGGGGGAACTGCTGAAAATGATTTTGAAATCAGAAGCTGCTACAACTGAATAACTTAATAAATACCCCTAGAAAGGTGCTTCCCGTGAAAAGCTGACAACAAAGTATGATCTGTAATCCTGCCTGGCAGCATTTGAATGATACACCAATCAAGGAAACTGAGACAGATTTGAAAGGATCAAAATTATGTCATACTGACAGAAGAAGCTCTGAAAACATATGGACATGGTGTGGACTGTTTAGATGGACTTTCAAAACTTAAGAAAGAATTGCTAACTAGAACCTGAATAACTTCTGAAGCGTAAGCCATAATATTTTGTAACGGGAATTTTAATGCTGATAAACTGGAAAGTGTACAGAAGCATAACATAAATTATATTTTAAAGCTTTGGTCAGAACCTGACAGTAAAAGTGATATAAACTTAGTAATTCTAGCAGTGGACAGATTTAAAAGAACTGTATCTTTTACAATAAGAAAGTGAGTGTTGCAAACAGATCTCAAGATCTCTGACAAACTAGTAACTTTAACAGAATACATATTAGCTAATGAGATGTTGTTTAAAAATTAATTTTCTGCTTCAAGTCTAAAGTTACAATGAGAAATGTGCCCTCTGCTGTGAAAAAAATAGAAAGTTATATGTTAACTTATTTCAAATATGGAGGGAGGGGATCACATAACTAAATTATTATTCACTAATACTGAATAGAATGTCAATAGCAGAACTGTGAAAATAACATGCATGCTATAAATGAAATTGTTCCAGTGATGTGTAAGATGACTACAGCAAGTATAAACAAATCAGCATTTTATTGCTACCAAGCTAGTGAACTTGTCTGTAGTTCTGAATGGAAGAGAAGTTCAAGCTCTGCTAGACTCTGGCAGTAGGATTACCCTTGCTAAGGGTCTCTTGTATTTAAGCATAAGATTAATAATAAAACGTGGAGGTTTCCTAATGACAGAAAGCAATATCTCTTCACATATATAGAACTCAAACAGTTCTGGTAAATATTTACATCCTGGGGCTGTAAAACCCTGTCTTGACTAACCAAAACTGTATTAGAAAAACATTATCCAAACTGTAAAACACTGTGGAACATGTGTTAGAAGGGAGCATCTATTAATACTTTGTGGAAGGCTAGTACCCTTAATAAGAAACAAATAACACAACAATGTTATATACTTATTCAATATACGGATGGGGGAACAAGACAGTGATACTCATATATATAGAGGTCTAGAATCAGGGTCTGTATTACCATGTCGAAAGACATGTTTGCCAAACATGCCTTAATCGACACAGTAATATCAACTTTCTAAAACCCGAACGGCCAAGTCAGCAAGTTTTTTCTCAGGGGAAAAAAATCTGTCGGCCATCATCATGGATTTGCCCTTTTCCCCACTGTAGTGCAACCTCGGAGTTGGTATATTTAGTTGGAGGGCACAGCTCCCCAATTCAGGGGGTGTGGGAGTTGAAGCCTCCACATTGTAGGGTTTGAAAGTGTATTTTTTTCTGTATGGCCGAGTGATTTTTTTTTCCCCTGAGAAAAAACTCGCTGACTCGGCCATTCAGGTTTTAGACAATTCGATATTACTGCATTGATTAAGATGTGTTCATCGAACATGTCTTTTGACATGGTAATATAGACCCCCAGAATCATAATCAGGAGAAAGAAATTAGTATAGGAACTACCAATAAGGATAAATCTGGTTGTTTTTCAAAAATAAAGAAGCTATCTTAATCATGGAGAAATAGAAAACCAAATATTGCAAGAGATAGTATATGAACTGAAAGTGATCTGATAAAATCTCTGAAGTAAACACAGGTAAAAGACGTCTGCACAGAGGCTAATAAGGATTTTAAGTACAGAAACAGAGAGGACAAAAATAGATGATGTATACCACTGCTGTGGAACAGACTCCCCATCCACATAAAACAAAGTTCATCCCTATCCATATTCAAACGCAATTTAGTTCTATGGATGGGAAACTAAAAATCTAGTCCAGTACTGCCCTGGTACTATTAATGGACAGAGGCAGCTCCTAAATGCTTTATCCCATGAATGGGTCCCTTCAAATAATCTTTGATATGATCCTGGTTATTCTGATTAGGGTAACATATAATTATGAACCATGGCATGAGTAAAACCAATCTAAATGGAGTAGGTTATTTTGAGCACAAAAGGGAAATTGGCTAGGCTTAAAATGGCCCACAAGGGCAGCTAGCCTAGTACTTACCCATGAACCTATGAACCTATAGTGTTTAAATGAGGGTCCTTACAGCAAAGAAATGACAGTAATTGCTAATAGTGAGAAAGGTAGGAAAATGCACAGTTCTGAATACATTTCTGTTAGTGAAATGCTGAAAAGTCAAGTAAAGGCAGACTCTAGGAAACAAGTATATGTATACAGGAAAAAAGTAAAATTGGAGATGATTTTTTTCCTGAGATACCCTTTGTAGAGGAAAAGAAAACAAGAGGGTGGTATCCACTTATAGTAAGACAACAGAAGAGCAGGCTAAAGAAAATGAGATCTCATGAGTCTTGTTTAGGTTGCAGTGGAATTAAAGCAGACGGGGAAATATAGAAGAATCTGTGGTGCTAGTGTTTTTATCTTTTTTTTTTTTTTTTTTTTTTTTTGAGAAAAAGCTACACCTTCTGCCTTAAGACAAACTAGTCTAGAAAGTAACTCTGAGTTAGCTGACTTACAGGTAGGTCATATAATGTATAAAATTACATAGTGGGAATGAAAGAATACACCCAGGGCTGTTGGGAAGGAAAGCAAACAGGATGCCCTCATAACTTCTTACTTCTACTTTGAGATAAAATATAACCTCCTATATAGAGTAAATAAAGAGAGGGAGGAAATCCTACATCAGTTGTTAGTGCTAAAACCTTGTAGGAGACTAGTGAAAAAGATAGCCTTTAGTCAAATGTTTGGAGATCACCTGGGGATGGCTAAAACTAAGGCAAGAACACTAGCCACATTTTACTGGCTAAGCATAATGAAAGAGTTAAGACAATTTCTGTGTTTCTTTTTCAGAGTGCCAGAAAACTACACCCCCATCAAGAAGACATTTATCCTGGTGCATATTATAGATGTAACAATTGAACATATTGCTGTAGACATTGTGGGGAGACTAGTAAAATCTAGAAACTGGTACCAGTACATACTTGTAATATTAGACTGCTGCGTTTTTTTTTTCAAAAGGAGTGTCACTACACAAAGCTAATGCTTAGGGTATTTCCAGAGAACTGCCATTATTGTTTCCCAGTGTGGGTATCCCTAAAGGAATACTTAAGTCAAGGGTGTTGCCACTGCAAGTTCTACTTTTATCAACAGACTGTGAGCAGTGTAGGTCTATTATAATCTTCTATCTGTGATACTCATACTGATTCTTCTGCTGAGCACACTGCTGGAACCCCCTCCCTTTTCCTCCCATTTACTGTAATAAATATATATATTTTTCCAAAGCTTTGCATTTATTTTATATTCTTATATTTTATTTATCTTTTATATCACATTTCTTTTAAATTCTTATATTTTATTCTCCCATTTATTGTAACAAATTTATACAGTTTCCAAAAGCTTTACATTTATTTTATATTCTACTTCCCTGAAGCTCTACTAAATCTGCTTTTGAATTCACACAGATAAACAGACACCTTTAGGTACTGACCTGGGGTAGCTGGTTGATTGTTTTTCTCTTCTCACAGCTTTCTCCAAGTCCTGGTCCATAGCCTCCCCACCCCCTTTTTCTTGTTCTCCTAACATGATTCTAGTGTAAGTTTCCTAGTCCTGTCAAACATGTTTTCTCACAGCTTTCTCCAAGCCCTGGCTCTTACCCCCCCTTCTCTCAGTCTCCTAACATAATCTTATTGTAAGCTTCCCAGCCCTGTCAATAGTGTCTATTCCCTCCCTCTTCCTCTTGAGAGTTTACTTATTCCTCCCCTGAGCTGCGGTGCCATCTTTAAATATTAAAAACCTCTGCCTGACTACACCTTGTTTCTGTCTGTCCCATGAGCATCCCTCAGTAGTGTGCACAACTGTAAGTACCATTTGTACTTATGATTGTACTTACACATTGAATCAAAAAACCTGATGTAGAAAGGCACCACCGTTTGACTTAGCTTTTCTGCCCTTGCTTCATAGGAATCCCCAGTAGTGTACTCACTTATACCATATTCCATTCTTTTTTAATTAGTACTCTGTTGAGTCATAATTTACTGCATGTCCCTTTCTAAAACCGCTGGCATAACTACATTATTTCCTACTTCTCACTGAACTGCAGCTCCCCATTGGTGCATAAATAATAAAAACAAACAGAAAGGTAACATTCAAACAAAAACGATAGGCTGCCCTATTTCTGTAGTTGCTAACCTTCTCACTGATTGTTTTCAGTTTGGCGACTTCTGCTCCTACGAGAAGTTGTAACCCGCTCTGTTCACCCTTCAGGCTTACTCCGCTCCCCTACCCTGTGCCCAAATTTCACCTGCCCCCACTACCTGTATTTTTATACATCCCCTGACTTCTCCCTACCTAACACCTCTCCAATCACAGTACACCTAAGTCAAACCCCACCCACCTGTAGATCTACATCACCCCAAATATCCAGCCCTCCTACAATGCTCTACATAACATATCTCCCTATAACCCCATTTGCCCTACTAATCTCTCTTTGTTCTCCTATTTATCTCACACTTTTTCCCAACCCTTGTCATAACTCTCACACACACTCCACTACATATACGTAACACAATCCCAGCAATAAAACCTCCAAGGTCCTCACCTCCAAATGCAAAAATTCAAGTAGAGAAAACAGGAATGAGGAACTCCACGATGGTATAGCAGATAAAACACTTCTTTATTATAACAAAAAGAACAGGAACGATGAGCGCTTTCTCGTACACAATGTACGCTTCTTCAGATCTAAATTAAATAGGACTTGATAGTTCTTATATAGTGTGCTTCTAGCCAATTATTCAATAATTAAATAACCTAATTGGCTAGGTAAGATGTGTAATTAAACATTCAAAGCAGCTCTTATCATTTACCAGAAGTCAGAAAATGCACTTCCTGTTACTACAAAAACAGCGGCTGCATTATGAAACGTTTTTCATATATATATATATATTTCAAATATGACCTTTAAATAGAAACATAGCA
This sequence comes from Protopterus annectens, assembly GCF_019279795.1. Lineage (NCBI taxonomy): Eukaryota > Metazoa > Chordata > Ceratodontiformes > Protopteridae > Protopterus > Protopterus annectens. Next base: position 1,572,606,826 of record NC_056728.1, on the reverse strand, counting down.
AATCATAAATACTTAAATATTAGTCATATTCATAGTTTGACTAAGAAAATCCAGAACATGGGCAGCTTAAGTATAATAGATAATCAATCCATATTAGGAATCCATATGTTTCTATAATGACAGACTAGGTGGTTCAAGGACACCTTTGAAACATAATTTGACATTTAAGGAAAGGAAAGCACTTTCTGCCTTACAGAACAATGATATCTTAGTTATCCGACCTGCCGATAAAGGCGGCCGGATAGTTTTGATGGATACTGTCAAGTATAAGAGTGCAATGTACAGGATGCTTGATGATGCAATTTTTTATCAGAAAATCTCAGTCCTTGATGTACATAGAGTCATTGATACAGTTAGGGATGATATAATTGATATTAGCAAAGCCAACTTAGTTCCTGAAGATATGTTCAAGTTCTTAAATGTGGACAATCCTCTGATTCCTATTATTCAGGGACTCCCCAAGATACACAAACATCCTACTGACCCCCCAATGAGACCCATAGTGGCAGGAAATGGTTGGGTTACAGAACCACTCTCCCTTTATGTAAAGAAATATTTACGACCCATAAGTAGTTTGAATCCTACAGTTTTAAGAGACACAAAGCAATTTTTGACAGATCTTTATCAGTATCTAAAGGATGTTTCAGATCCAAGTAATATAGCTTTTGTCACTATGGACGTAATATCCTTATTTACTATGATACCGAAAGACTATGGTGTTCAGTCTGTTAAGAAATATTTGAGTGTACACAGTGATTATTCAAATACACAGATAGATCTTATCTGTTTCTTTTTAGAAACAATACTTAGTAATAACGTGTTTATTTTTGATCAGGATATTTACTTACAGAAACATGGTGTAGCTATGGGAACTTCTTGTGCCAATAGCTACGCCAACATGTTCCTAGCTCAATGGCAGGATGAAGTATTATTTTTACAATCTCAATTTAAGGATAATGTCCTTTTTTATAGACGTTTCGTTGATGATTTGTTTATTTTATGGGGAGGTTCCCAGCAATCGTTCAGTGAATTTTTTGAAGTCGTGAATAGTTTGACTTATTGCCTGAGTTTTACTTATAAATTTTCGTTTGATTTTATTGAATTTTTAGATGTGTTTGTTCAGAAGTTGGACTCAGGCATTATTAATACAGGTGTATTTCGGAAACCCTGTTATAGGAACTCACTTCTTTTTAGGACAAGCATGCATCTGGGTTATGTGTTCAAGAATTTGATTAGAGGCCAAGGGTATTAGAGCCTCAAGGATGAATCCTTTGGATTCAGGCTTTCATTGTGAGTTGTTAAATATTCATGATAACCTCTTAGATAGGGGTTATTCTCATGCAGAGTTACAAAGACAATGGGAAGATATGGTTTCTCTGAGGGAGAAGACAGCAAAACCTTTTTTCAGTTCTAATGTTTTGCCCATTGCACTTTCTTGTGACAGAATTGTTAGGCCTGTTAAAATTCCCTTATATTATTCTAGTGATATTAATTATGTTACTAAACTTTTTCAACAGCATTGGCCGATACTGTTAGTCAATGATGATATAGGGAATATTGTAGGTGAGAATCCGAGATTTAGATTCAAGAATCACAAGAACCTTAAGAGGATGTTATGCTATAGTAATCAGAGTAAGGTGAGCGCAGATTTTGGTCATACTGAACCATGCGGTTCGTGTAAATTCTTTAGTTACATCAATACCAGGGAAGACTTCCCTCATCCTAACCTGCATAAGAGTTTTAGGTTTAGAGGTCATCATAACTGTCTGACCCCACATGTGGTTTATCTTGCTGAATGCAGTTACTGCCAGGCATTTTATGTGGGAAAAACAGATAGAGCCTTACGAGATAGGATGAGGGAGCACCTTTATAACATCAGGAAGAATCTCCCTAATAATGCCCTATCTAAACATGTCAATAGCCTTAGCCCACAACACACCTTTAGTTTTAGAGTCATTGAATCCATTAATGTTAGTATAAGAGAAGGTGATGTTAGGACATATACAGAGTATAGAGAAACTTGCTGGATTATTACACTACAAGCAGATAGGGGTTTAGGGTTAAATGAAAAAGCATCTATTAAGCCTGCTTTAAGAAGGAGGAGATTGCATAAATAGTTTTAATGTAGACATGGTCATATTAGTTTTATATGATGTATTTGTGTGTTTTATTTATATTTATATATATATATATATATATATATATATATATATATATATATATATATACATGTATATATATTCTTATATATGTAGGTTTTTATAATGTATGTATTTTTTCTCATGTATTTATGCATTTCTGTATTTACATATATATTTTTTATATATAGAGATTTTTTACATTTATTATGTTGGGCTTGGGTTGCTAGTTCTATTTCTTATGTTAGAATTGCTTTGATGCATTCTTTACCTTTAAGAATGTGCTTTAATTAATTGATTTTTAGGCGGGCTTGTATATTTATGAGTATAAAAGAGTTTGATGCTTTATGTGGTTACAAGGTCTGATGAAGCTACTTAGCTTAAAGCGCCACCTATGTAAATAAAAGTTGTTCGTTTTTATGTTAAACTCTGCATTTTGGATTTTATTTTGCATTACCTGAATCCTGTGAACTATCCTTTTTGTGATTTTGGTGCCGTGATAGCTCCTTGGTTTGCATCTTTATATAAGTATTTATTTAGTATTTATTTAGCATTTAAGGATTTACTGTAAGAACATTTGGGAAGAAGAAAACCCAGGGAAAAAGTGTAATAGAATATTTTATCATTTTAGAGGCTACAGTAAAGGGTCTATATTAAATCATCAAACGCTTAAAAAAATTGAACAGTGATTGATCGACCCTATGTAAGTGAAAGCTTACAATGTCGAAGTGTCAGAACAGTGATTTTCTCCAAATGCACAAATCTCCCTATAACCCCATTTGCCCTACTAATCTCTCTTTGTTCTCCTATCTATCTCACACTTTTTCTCAACCCTTGTCATAACTCTCACACACACTCCACTACATCTTACCATCAACCTCACTTCCAATCCTACTCATCCATCTCATCTGAACTCTTTACCTCTAACCCAATCTATTTTTTCAAACCAAAATTGCTCCCAACCCAACCCCCCCTGTACTTCCCTCTTAAATGTGGTACCAGAAAATCACTACTCTCACACAACCCAAGCTACCCTTGCCCAACACACTGCCTCACTCTTCTACTCCACCACATCTCTCTCTCACTAGCCGGCGACATCCACCTCAACCCAGGACCCATCCCTAACATCAGTCTCACCAAACCCTCCACTCAACTCATAAACTGAAATCCATTTTCCTTACAACACTTAATGCACAAAGTCTAAAAAACAAAATCCCTAACCTCCATGCCTGGCTCTCCCATAACCACCCTGACATTACCGCCGTTTCAGAAACCTGACTGAAAACCTATATAAAAATAGTGAAATCCTACCACCAGGTTTTCAAATCATTCGCAATGACAGAGCCCACAAAAAAGGAGGTGGAGTAGCAATAATCTACCCCACCTCCCATATCATAACTCCCTCCTCCAATAAAATACCAATTGTTGCCAATGCTGAAATTATAATAGGTTTACTAAAACTAAACAACCACAAGTTCATATGTATCGCTACCCTCTATATTCCCCCTGGTAATAATATCAAAACTCTTAAAAACATCCTGTACTGGTTCTCCTCCAGTATAAAAAATAAAACCTATATACACGGTGATACCAACATCAACTGGAATACTATTAACTCTGAAGCCCCATCCCACACAATCAACTTGTACAACTTCTCCCAACTAATACAATCTCCAACCAGATCAAATAAAGATGGTACCTTTGGTACCATCATTGACTGGATCCTAACAACTCACCCATATCTTATCACCAAAGTCAAAACATTACCTGATCCACTCAGCGATCACCTACCAACCTTCACTGACCATCTCCACTGCATAAACAACACCACTACATCCAAACCCACAACCTCTCATCTTTCAACCCTCTAACTTTCTCTGAATGTTTAAAGCATACTGACTGTTCCCCTCTAAAAACCCAACTAGATGATGCCGTTTCCTACTTTAATTCCTCATTTCTAACCCTTCTCAATCAGCAAGTCTCCCCTTGAACCAAATGCATCAAAACCAATCCCTGCCCATGGTCATCAAAAGATACTAAACTAGCCTTGCACCAAAGGGACAAAAAATGGAAACAATATCAAAAACTTAAAAACCCTAACATCCTCCGAGAGTATATGCAACTATGAAACTCCACAAAAAACTAATAATTAAAGACCCCAAAGCCCACTACTCCAAACTCCAGTCCTTGCACTCAACAAATCCCAAAATATTCTGGGACACCATCTCATCCATGCTGCACCCTGGCAGCAAAGAAAACCCCCGCCCAGACCCCAACCTCTCCAACCTTGAAACAGCCAACCAGTTCAACTCATTCTTCATAGACTGCATAGCTAAACTATCAGCCTCCTTCCCACCCCCTCCTCCACCACCACCTCCTCCTGCCCCAACCACCACCCCAATCATCAACCTTCCTCCTCATCCTTCTGCCTCAAGCCCATCCCCACAAGCACTATAAAAAGACTTCTCCTCAAACTCAAACCCTATTTGCAATGCACCCAACAACCTTCCACCCACCTTCCTCAAACAATCTGCAGACAGCATTCCCTATCCCATCTCTATTCTTTTAAAAAAATAGATCCATACAAAGAATCATACGCCCCCCCCCCCTTTCTAAACTGTAAACATCAACCAAAGGCAAAAAAAATACACAACCAATCTTCAGGCCTTACACATCTCTCCCTCTAATACTCCCAACTCGCAACCAAAACCCTTAATCACTAATCTTCCCCCTATTCCAACTTTACCCCCCACACACTACACCCTCTTTTCCCTCTAACCTACACCTTCTCCCCCCAATTTACCTTTCCAGTCTTGTCCCAAAGGGCCTTTTTCCCCTTAAACCCCCCCAATCCCCTTCCCCCAACCACTTCCCACAATTCTGTTTTCCCTCTTTCAATATCAAACAACTTCCAATCACCCAACCCCTCTTCTCCAAACAGGTGCCCAACAATTTTGCTTGGGCCCCCCCCTCTATCCTAAAAACCCAACTCCCTTTTCCCAAAAAAACCTGGGTCATCTAACCATTGGCATAATCAAATAAACCCCCTTTTTTTCCCTCAAAAAACCCCTTTACTTTTCCCCAACCTAAAAGCCAACCCCCCTTAAATGTCAAACCAAACCTTTTATTTTTAAAAAACTAAAATTTACACCCCCATTCCCCTCCAAACAAAAAACCCCCAAAATTGGTCTCCTACACCAAGCTTCCTTGGGCCCCCTTTAAAAAAAAATTTGACACCCCTCCCTCCCTATGAAACCCCCAAATCTCCTCTTCCGGCCCAAAATTTTCCTGCCCCCAAACCCAAATTTGCAACCAATTCAAAACTCCTCCCAATGCCCTCCCCCTTTTTACCCTCCAAATGGCTTGGTCCCAAAATATCGTTTCCACAATCCCATTTCCCCAACCAAACAAACCTCCCCAAATGCCCCCCTCCTCCCCTTTAAACCCTTAATTTCCCCAACCCCACTCAGTTCCAAAAAAATCCCTTGGCCACAACTCATCCTGCCACCCGCTTACTTCTTAAAAATTACATTTAACTCTCCCAACAAAAAAACTCCTTACCACAAAAACCCCGGCCCTCTCTTTCCCCCTCCTTCAAAAGGGAACCTTCCCCCCCAACAAACCTCCAACCATCAAATTTTAAATCTCACTCCTCTTATCTTTCCCAAAAATCCCTTCCACCCCCAATTCCCCCCATTCCAACTACTCTCCAACTATTACTATTACCTCCCACCCCAAAAAATCCCCCTTAAAAAAAACTAATTTTTTTAATTTATTTTTAAATTAACCAAATATACTTTATTATGTAAATTTTCCCCCTTTTAATGGTTTTTATTTTTAAATTTAAAACAAAGAGTTTTTCAAAAAAATTTATTTTGTAAATTTGTTTTGTATTGAATTTTTTTTTTGAAATTGTGAAAACTTTTTTTCGGGCTTTCTGAAATGTTTTTGCATGAAATTGCCCTTTTTAAATTAAATTAATTGAAATTTTTTAGTTTTTGGGGACTAAACTCTCTTTCCCCTGGGCTTCCCCGACTTTAAATTAAAAAAAAAAATAAATTTGAAGATGTATGTTTTTAAAGGAAAATTGAGAATTTCCCACCTCTATGTAAAAGAGAGTTTAGTAAAAAAGGTTCTTGCGAAATTTTGCAAGTTAGAAGGGGGTTGCTTGACTTTTGACAAAAAAAAAAAAATTTTTTTTATGAACTTTGTAAGGGGCTTTAAATCAATTGAAAAATTTGGGAAAAAAGAAAACACCATTTAAAAAATGTTAAAAAAATTTTTTTTTTTAAGGAAAAAGGGGTTTTAAACAAAAAAAAATTGCTGTTTCACCCTATTAATAAACAAATCAAACAAACAGTGATTTTTTTAAGGAAAAAATTCTTTCCCCCAAAAAAAAATTTCAAAAAAATTCAAAGGGGGTTTTAAAACCCCTTTTTAAAAACCAATAAATTGGAAAAAGTAAAAGTGCCCCGCAAATTTTTCCCCGGAAAGAACATTAAAATGCCAAATTTTCTTTTTTTGTTTTTAGTTAAAAAAATGCATTTAAAGAAAGCACCCCTAAAACGACCCACAAAAGTTGGGCTGATAGTAAAGAAACAAAATCCCCGGAAATAACAAATTTATTTATAGGAAAACATCCCAAAGTCCCAAAAAAACTTAAAAAAAACAATTCAAAAAAAAAATAAAGATAAACCCAAAACTAAACCAAAAAAAAAAAGGAATCCCGGGGTTAGGAATGCAAAAAAAATCCAAAATAGATTTTTCTAAAACAAACAACTTTTTTTAATGGGGAATTTCTAATATTAAATTGTAAAACAAAACATAAATCAAATAATACAATAAAAAAACAATTAAAAATTTTAAATAAAAATATAAAAATTTAAAAAAAAAAACTAAAAACCCCCCAAAAAAAATGTAAAAAACTATTAATTTAAGTAAATAAGTCATAAAACAAAAAAATCTCATTTAAAAACCACAATTAAAATTTATAAAGTTAATAATTTTAAAAAAAATAAAAAACCAAAAACTCATATAAAATTTGGGCCCCCCTTAAAATTTTAGAAATTTTTTTAAAGAGGCTTTAATTTTTTTAACCCCAAACCCCCATCTGGCATGTTTTCCCCAAGCCATACCCGATTTCCAAATACCCCTTTTCCAACATTAAAGGGTTTAAACCTAAACTAAAAGGGTTTGGGGAAGGCCTTGAATGTTTTTAGGGGTTTTAGGGGGGGTGTTTTTGATGAAAAGGGCTCCCTATCCTATTCTAACTCTTTTTTTTCCCAATAAAAACCAGGAATCTTTACAAATAAACCACATTGGGGGGAACAGTTTTTGGCCTCTAAATAAAAATTTATCAAGAATAGGGAATTTTTATTTGTAAAAAGAATTTTTAACATTTAGCAAAAAGGTTTACTCTGTTCTAAGAAAACCCCGGTTTTTGTATTCTTGAATCAAAACTAGATTTCATAAAAAATTCCCCTACATAGCTAACAGATCCCAAGCTTTAAAAATTTGCTAATTAAATCCCGAAAATAAGGGGTTTTCATTTTCCCCAAAAAAAGCCTTTAAAAAAAGGTTTCATTTTCCCCCCTTAAAAACCGATTTTATTTCTTTTAACCTCTAAATAAATCAAGATTTCAGAAATTTAAAATCAAATAAACCTGAATCAAAATTCACCTTTAGGTCTTAAAATTCCTTAATAAATTTTTAAACCTAACCCCTCATGCTTTCCTAAAAAATGAGTTTAAAATTTCCAAAAAATGTATTAAAAGGAGTCCCCCTTCTAACAAAAATCTAAAAATTCAAAAAAATAAACAAAATTTCTTAAAACTAGCTAATAAAATCATTAAAAATTCCCAACAGCTGGGGGCCTAAAAATAAAAAAATAAAACGTCTATAAAAGGCTTTTTTGGTTAAATAATATTATTATTTAAAAATTTTGGGGCCAAAAAAGGCCCCAACCAATGTTTAATATTTTCCCATAAAAAAAATTTTTAAACCCTTTTTTGAAAAAGTAAAAATTTTTGGTGTAAACCTGGTCCTAAAAATTTTAACAGAGAAACCCCCCAATTTGATAAAATAGGAACCCGGGTTATTATTAAAATATCCTTTAAACTGATAAAGATCAAAAAATTTTTTTTTTTTAAAAAAAAAATAATTCAAACCCACTAAAATTTTCGCCCCCCTTTTCCGCCACTAGGGGGTTTATTGGGGGGGGGAGGAGGTGCTTTCTTCCCTAATAATAGGTCAAGGTTTTCCCTTTAAAACTTAACTTCTTAGGAACTAAGGGCTTTGTAATTTTTTCAAACGATCAATACTCAAATAAATAGATTTTCGATTAAAAGCATCATGTTGCATTGCACCTTTTATTTCGATCCTAAAAATGGGTTTATGGGGTAATAACTAAGAATTTTTTCTGTGGAAAAGGTTTCCCTTTTTAAATGTCAAATTATTTTTAAAAGGGGCCTTTAAACCCCTATCGTCAATTTTAAAAAAAAGAAAGATTTTTGGGTAATGTTTTTTTTAAAGGTTAATAAAAGAAAAACTAAAAAAATTAAGATTCCAGGGCAAGGGACAGTGTTTTTTGGTGTATGGAACATGTTATAACGTTTTAACCTAAAAAGTTATTAAATTAGTTTATTTAAATAAGGTGTTTTTTTTGGGAAAAGGGGGGTTCTTTTTTTTGGACAATGTTGAAAATTTTAAAGGGTAGAACCCTCCCCTTTCTACTGTTTTTGAACAGGGAAAAAGGCCCCGTTTTAAAGGGAGGGGATTTTCAAGTTATTAACAGAATTAAAGAAAGCCCCCAACTTTTTAATTAAAAAATCAAGTTACTAAAAAATTGAATTTTTAAAGTTTAAAAGCTTTTTTATACTCCACAAATTGTCGGGTCTTAGAAAATTTTGGATAAAAAAAAATTTTGGTTCCAAAACCCAGAGAAGAAACCAATTTTTTTTTACCTTTCCAATAAAAAAGGGGGGGGGGAAAAGAAAAAAAAAGAGGAATTTCGGGTTTGAACCAGTTTAAAAAAAATTGGGGGTTTTTTTAAACCTCTTCTTAAAGGGAAAGGTATAATGTCTTACATAAAGGCCTGAATTTTATACCCTCTCGACCCAGTTGTTTGGCAGATACTATTTTAGATTTGAAATTATTTTGTAGAGATGTTATGTTAAAATTTATTTATGGTAATTCAACCAGTAATATTGGAGACAGTGCAAGACCTGATTTAGATTTGAGGAGACCGAGTAGCTTTGTACCTCCTAATCATCCATTGGTGGAGGCTTATTGTAAGTTAACTGAAGATGTAATATTTTGTTTCTGTAATGATAGACTAGGTGGTTCAAGGACACCTTTGAAACATAATTTGGCATTTAGGGAAAGGAAAGCACTTTCTGCCTCACAGAACAATGATATCTTAGTTATCCGACCTGCCGATAAAGGTGGCCGGATAGTTTTGATGGATACTGTCAAGTATAAGAGTGCAATGTACAGGATGCTTGATGATGCAATTTTTTATCAGAAAATCTCAGTCCTTGATGTACATAGAGTCATTGATACAGTTAAGGATGATATAATTGATATTAGCAAAGCCAACTTAGTTCCTGAAGATATGTTCAAGTTCTTAAATGTGGACAGTCCTCTGATTCCTATTATTCAGGGACTCCCCAAGATACACAAACATCCTACTGACCCCCCAATGAGACCCATAGTGGCAGGAAATGGTTGGGTTACAGAATCACTCTCTCTTTATGTAGAGAAATATGTACGACCCATAATTAGTTTGAATCCTACAGTTTTAAGAGGCACAAAGCAATTTTTGATAGATCTTTATCAGTATCTAAAGGATATTTCAGATCCAAGTAATATAGCTTTTGTCACTATGGACTTAATATACTTATTTACTATGATACCGAACGACTATGGTGTTCAGTCTGTTAAGAAATATTTGAGTGTACACAGTGATTATTCAAATACACAGATAGATCTTATCTGTTTCTTTTTAGAAACAGTACTTAGTAATAACGTGTTTATTTTTGATCAGGATATTTACTTACAGAAACATGGCGTAGCTATGGGCACTTCTTGTGCCAATAGCTACGCCAACATGTTCCTAGCTCAATGGGAGGATGAAGTATTATTTTTACAATCTCAATTTAAGGATAATGTCCTTTTTTATAGACGTTTCGTTGATGATTTGTTTATTTTATGGGGAGGTTCCCAGCAATCGTTCAGTGAATTTTTTGAAGTCGTGAATAGTTTGACTTATTGCCTGAGTTTTACTTATAAATTTTCGTTTGATTTTATTGAATTTTTAGATGTGTTTGTTCAGAAGTTGGACTCAGGCATTATTAATACAGGTGTATTTTGGAAACCCTGTTATAGGAACTCACTTCTTTTTAGGACAAGCATGCATCCGGGTTATGTGTTCAAGAATTTGATTAGAGGCCAAGGTATTAGAGCCTCAAGGATGAATCCTTTGGATTCAGGCTTTCATTGTGAGTTGTTAAATATTCATGATAACCTCTTAGATAGGGGTTATTCTCATGCAGAGTTACAAAGACAATGGGAAGATCTGGTTTCTCTGAGGGAGACGAGAGCGAAACCTTTTTTCAGTTCTAATGTTTCGCCCATTGCACTTTCTTGTGACAGAATTGTTAGGCCTGTTAAAATTCCCTTATATTATTCTAGTGATATTAATTATGTTACTAAACTTTTTCAGCAGCATTGGCCGATACTGTTAGTCAATGATGATATAGGGAATATTGTAGGTGAGAATCTGAGATTTAGATTCAAGAATCACAAGAACCTTAAGAGGATGTTATGCTATAGTAATCAGAGTAAGGTGAGCGCAGATTTTGGTCATACTGAACCATGCGGTTCGTGTAAATTCTTTAGTTACATCAATACCAGGGAAGACTTCCCTCATCCTAACCTGCATAAGAGTTTTAGGTTTAGAGGTCATCATAACTGTCTGATCCCACATGTGGTTTATCTTGCTGAATGCAGTTACTGCCAGGCATTTTATGTGGGAAAAACAGATAGAGCCTTACGAGATAGGATGAGGGAGCACCTTTATAACATCAGGAAGAATCTCCCTAATAATGCCCTATCTAAACATGTCAATGGCCTTGGCCCACAACACACCTTTAGTTTTAGAGTCATTGAATCCATTAATGTTAGTATAAGAGAAGGTGATGTTAGGACATATACAGAGTACAGAGAAACTTGCTGGATTATTACACTACAAGCAGATAGGGGTTTAGGGTTAAATGAAAAAGCATCTATTAAGCCTGCTTTAAGAAGGAGGAGATTGCATAAATAGTTTTAATGCAGACATGGTCATATTAGTTTTATATGATGTATTTGTGTGTTTTATTTATATTGATATATATATATATATATATATATATATATATATACATGTATATATATTCTTATATGTGTAGGTTTTTATAATGTATGTATTTTTTCTCTTGTATTTATGCATTTCTGTATTTACATATGTATTTTTTATATATATAGATTTTTTACTTTTATTATGTTGGGCTTGGGTTGCTAGTTCTATTTCTTATGTTAGAATTGCTTTGATGCATTCTTTACCTTTAAGAATGTGCTTTAATTAATTGATTTTTAGGTGGGCTTGTATATTTATGAGTATAAAAGAGTTTGATGCTTTATGTGGTTACAAGGTCTGATGAAGCTACTTAGCGAAAGCGCTCACCTATGTAAATAAAAGTTGTTCGTTTTTATGTTAAACTCTGCATTTTGGATTTTATTTTGCATTACCTGAATCCTGTGGACTATCCTTTTTGTGATTTTGGTGCCATGATAGCTCCTTGGTTTGCATCTTTATATAATTATTTATTTAGTATTTATTTATTTATTTTACATTTGTTAACCAGGATAGTCCGACTGGCTGTGAGCCCATTTTCAGTGGAGGCCCAGGGAAAAAAGCTCCAGAAATACAATTTAGATAAGTATTAATATAAAAAGTATAAAATACATTGATGTGAAAAGAAAAATACAACTGTACAACTGGCATCTAGATAGAGCAATAACAATTATAAGTATAATCTAATAGCACAATGAGAAATAGACATCATAAAAAAATTGTTGATGGAGGTAAGAATTGTTTTCTATTACACAGATATTATTTAAGAGAAAATGTTAACTTTGTATTAATAGAGAAAGAGGAGGAAGGAGTTAGAGAAAAGGAATACATAAGAAATGAAAGTACAGATTCACAGGTTAGATAAGAAAATATACAAGGGGAGATTAGTCAGGTCTGATACAGAAGTAGATCCATTTGCTATATAGATAGTCTTTTAGGTTTATTAATTTAATTTACTTTAATTTAATTTAATTTAATCAATTATTTAGTATTAATAGTAGTAGTAGTATTAGCATTAGTATTACTATTAGTATTAGTGGTAGTAGTAGTATTACCATTAGTATTAGCATTAACATTAGTATTACTATTAGTGTTACTATTAGTAGTAGGATTAGCATTAGTATTAGTATTAGCATTAGTGTTATAATTATTATTAGCAGTAGCATTAGTAGCAGTATTAGTATTAGTACCCACCAGGGAGAATAAATCCTGGCATATCAGCAAGAGCCATCTGATCTGACTGAAAGAATAAATGCCAGTAACTACAAGTTAATAAATGCCAGTAGTTACAAGGTTAGATAGTCAGGAAAAAGAATGATAGAGCAGATCTAACACTTTAATGTATTAATGGAAAAAGTAGAAAGTCCTATAGTGAGCTTGTAAGCTGACGTTTATAAAGAAGCGATCAGAGACCCTCCACCTAAAGTCTCAGTAGAGAATCTTTGTCAAAAGTATAAAAGCAGTAAATAAGATAATTTTTATTAAGAATCAAAAAAGTGTCCTCAGACATTCCTGGGAGAAGTAACCTGACAGAACATAACACAGAGACAACACCTGGAATGAAGATTAGGCTGAGACCTTAGAGAGTACCAGTGCCCCAGAAACAGTAAGAGACAAAGTCCAAAAGATGGTCAAACATGAGGTGACAGAAAACTGAGAAAGTGAACAGAGAAGCCCTGAAGTTTTAGTTCCTAAACTTGATGGATGTATTAAATTCTGTAAGGAATTTAGGAAACTGAATACCTTTTCAAAGGTTGTTAACTATCTCATGCTTAGAATTGATGAGATGATATACAGCCGAGGAAAGCCTTTAAATTTCATACCACTGGACTTTATATATGGCTAGGGTTGATACCACTTTTTTTTTTTTGCTAAACAAAAAAAAGTCTTTCTAATCCCTAAAGGTCTATTTCAATACAAAATGCTATCATTTGGCTTATGTGGAGTTCCAGCCACCTTTTAGAGATTGATGGAAAAAGGACTGAAATCCCACTCACAATATACTGCTGCAATCCTGGGTGATGTGGTCATTCATTTCAAGGAAGGCTTGAATGTAAAGACTAAAAAAAAGTTAACTGGCTATGGTGAAAGGCAAGAATTTGGGATGCTTTATAGCAGAGTTGTGGTAAGACCACAACCAAAAAAAGCAGAGGCCAGAAAGAATTGACCTATGCCCTCCATTAAAAGACAGATGCTGACTTTTCTTGGACTACCTGGATACTTCCAAACATTTGTACTTAATTTTAGTTGCCTGTCCTGTGACAGATTTCACAAAAGAAAAGGTTCAAATAATGGTACAATGGTTTCTTGAACCAGACCAAACATTTAATGAGCTAAAAGGATATCATGTTCTCATCCAGTATTAGTAGCTCTCGAATTTATTGAAGAATGCATTATCTGGTATACAGATGCATTGTAGGTGCGTCTGGAAGCAGTGTTGTCACTGAATATTTAGATGAGGAGCGCTCTATGTGCTACATTAGCAGAAAATTGAGCAGTGTTCAAAAATATATTTTCAACAATAGAGACAGATTGTTTAACAGTAACATGGGCCTTCTACATCTTGAAATATTAGTTATCAGGTAAACATTTTAACTTGGAAATCAATCATATGGCTGAGAAAACCAATGGCAATTCAAAGTTGTGCCATTTGACATTATCCAACCAATCCTTCCACTACACATTGGAGGTTCAGTGTGGGATTTGATAGCTGCATACCATTAACCTTGGTATAATGTATGGTATGGAAATTGTGTCAGACAAACATAAAACACCCTGTCAGGGAACTAACATGCTGTCCATTGTGTTCAAACCTTATTCAGGTGGTGCAGAGTGCTCCTGAATTTGTTTGGACCATGGCAGACCTGTAGGAGGATTGTCAGCTCCAAACACAGAACAGGGAAGGGAAAAAAAACATTATTAGACTGGTGAATACACAATCAGTCTAGCTCCACACACAATTGACAGGGCATGTGACACCACCAGTACTGCTCACAGTGTGAATGAAATTAGGTAGGATTGTCTGCAGTGTGTGCACACCATAACATGAGTGGAGATATATAGCCTCCTTTCCCATATAAGACTAAGCTTGTCTTTTTTACCACCAGCTCTGACACTGTCAGGGTCTTGGCTGCATCGATGAGATAGAAAATGACTGTCAAGAGTAGACAGTGTCATATGGCACTGAAGTTCAAAGCAGGAGCACAGAGTATCCTCCAAGAAAGTGGAAATGGCCACTTACTCAAAATGGACACAAGGCCACTGCTTTGTAGACTGTCTCCTTAACATATGCAGCTGTAACTTTAGTACATTCTTTCAAATGACATCATTATGGTACCTCTCGAGTGGGCTCTTATTGAAGAATATCATTTTCAAATCACAGCTACAAACTGTTTACTGCTTTCTTGCTAAACGATTGGCCAAACTTCTCCCTTTAACTATATATAAAGATGGTAGAGAGTTTATCCCTGACTGGACCACTTTGGTAACTTGATAACAACTTTCTTATTGATACAGGACACTTCTAAATCTGCCCAATTTCTTCTAATAGCAAACTTTGATGCACAGACAATGTTTGACTGGATGGATTGGAATTATATATTCAAAATATTGGCACAAAAGTTTTTCTATAAATTTGAAGATCTGATGAAATTGCTTTATAAATAAAGTGACCAAAATTAAGAGAAAGGCTTCCTCAAAAACTATTTTTTCTTGAAAAACAAGACAGGAGTTCACCTTCCTCTCTTTTATATGTTTTATATCTTAAAACTGCTGATTGCAAGGTTAAGTTTAGTTCTGACTACAGGAAACTGTGTGCAGGAGCAATCATCTAAAATGTCCTTGTATGTATATGATCTTTTAATTTGCCTTACCAATTCAGATGAGGACTTTTGGTGCACTTTTTTATGAAATTCATGACTTTCTGAAGTTAATAGGTTATAAAATTAATACCTTAAAAACAAAAGTTATCAAAATTAACTGTACCCCCACCTCAGGTGAATTGAAGCGTATCCTTTTCTTGTGAAATCAAATCAACTGGTTTGCCTATATCTGAAACTGATTACAACATTAATTACCTTAATAGAGCTGATATACACTGGTGTTGTATTGAAATGTAAAGACTTTTTTGACAGAATGGGATTTTTTACCCAATGGATATAAGCATTGAACTTGTTTTTCTTTCTACTAACATTTTATACTTACAGGGTTTATCCATCCTCTCTCTCCAAGACTTTTTTCTCCAAAACTAAGGAAGCCGGTTATTGGTTTTCTTTTGTTTGGAAAGAAAACAAGGATAAGCCTGTAGATCATATGCTTCCAGCCTCTTTAGGCGGAACTGAGTTTACCTGATTTGGTGCTCTACAGTATAGCTGCTAGACTTACAATGTTATATTATATTTTGGCTAAAGACTAGAAAGAAATCTGGAAATCTGTTCTTTCTGAGCAACTAGGGAGACTACAAAGACTATATAATAAAGTCAGGAAAAAAGGTTTAGAATTAACTGCTACAGAACTTTATGTTTTAAATGGACAATGATGGAAGTAGGGACACTTAACTTGAGGATCCGATGCCTCAGGAGGTATGTTAGTAGAGATTGAAGATGACTCTGATGTACACCACAAGACTGAGAAAGTGTAGGTGTTTTGCATGACAGTATTTACCTCACTTGTTTTATATGCCTTCTAGACTACTGCCTGTATTTCCACTGATCAAACACAAATGTTGTAGATATGAGGACTGGAGCTGTGAGAGATTGACATCACATATTCTGAGAATGCCATTGTCTAACCTCTTACAAACAAGAGCTCAAGGAAATTATCAATGAAATTTGGCCTGCCTAGATTCTTCTAGCTTTCTTCCCATTTTGAGAAATGTGGGTTATGATGAGAGTTTTAATAAGAAAGACACAAATTTATCTGACCTTCAGAGGTTGTCAATGGAAACTGCCATCACTCATAAGTAGAAACAGAAAGGGGCAAGTATCAATGAGATAATGGAGTAAGTGTGCATTTTGGAAATGACAGCAGAAAATGTAAAGTTAAGAGGGAAAAGATCATTTAAATGGTTTCCTGGGACTCCTCTAGCAGAAGATTATCCAATATACCAAATACTGATCCAGTTTTGATGAATTTTTTATAATGATCTGATTCAGTACTTGTTAAACTACTGGTGTCTCCTAAAAAACTTTGTGATATTTTGGCCGAGTGCAATGTTATTGCGACTAATGTAGCCTGCATGCTGTGTTATCTGTTCTGCGGTTGTAAATCACCTACATTTATTCATTTATTTTCCTATCTCATTCAGTGTTTACAGGAAAGATACACACACATGCACACACACACACACACACACACACACACACACACACACACACACACACACACGCACGCACACACACACACACACACACACACACACACACAAAGTACAAAAGTACAGCATCTTGATGGTAGAGATATGTTCACTTGCATTAGTGTCATGAAAGCACATGCTGATATTAATTATACCATATTCGTAATGCTGTGGCAATGCAAAAGTTAGTCATTCAGGCGTTTGTTCTTTTATTTAATTATTTGACAAGTTTTCTACTGTTGCATAAATTATTCTTTTTTGCTAGAAAGCAGCAAACAGGAAAGAAGGAAACCCTAAAGTCTTTACGGATTTTTTTTCTGAATTGTATTTTGGTGTTTTTCTTTTTTTCCGTTTTTATCTTTTCAGCAATATTTGGTTAACCTTTTTAAAACAGGAAGGCAATCACAGAATTTCCCCTTTGGGGAAATCTTTTTTAGCATGGAGATATCTTTAAAGTTTCCAGCCTACGAGCAGTGTTTTTTTGTAAAACCCATACCATGTGTTTATCTTATGCTGCTCAGCACAAACAAAAACAAAAAAATGCTCTGAATGATTTTTTTACTTCAGATTTTAAACTGCATCATCTGAGGAAATAATAACATGTACACTATTATGTTTGTATGTCAGCTTTTCACAGAAAATTGATTGTATTAATGTTTTCTTTTCTGTCTCAGTGATCCCTTTCTATAAGTCATACCAAGTCATATTATATGCAGTAATGCTTCAATATCTTACAAAACATTACAGTTTTGTTGCAGGAGGTTGGTGTACATGTATGTGTAGTAAAAATATATTTGCTACTGTAGCTTCCTTTGTGTGATGTAATGCTGTCTACCCAATGTATATTGAAGTGCTAAAATGGCAATCACTGATAACCATTCAAGAAATCAAAGCTGGCAGAGCTTCGAGATAGCCTATGGAGAAATAAAATACTTCAAAACAGCTGACCCAGTCTTGGGTTAGATATCTCCCTTCATTTAGATTTTTGGGTCCTTTTGTTTAATAATATTGAAAATGCTGTCCTTTAGGAGTTGAAAGATCCTTTGAATGCTCTGCTCACATAACAGGATTGTCTGCTGATGGAATTTGGTGTGTACCCTAATGAAATGAATGGTATATGCAGCAGCTACACCTGATGCTGTGCATTTTAACAGCTCATTGGGCACATACAGCATAATAATAGCATTCTGACAACACCTAATAAAGCATACAGGATGACATTTTGTATTTTGCAGAAAAAAATACATATACAAGACATTTAGCAGAGGTGAACAATTTTGCAGTAAGACACAGGCAACCTTGCAGCACTGGGTAGGTTAGGATATACATATAATGTTATACATTTGATAAAGTTATATTCCACTATAAGGTCACACAACACAGCAATAAATGCATGCCACACCTATCAGCTGTCCAGATTTTTCCATCATATTTTTAGTCTGTGCCTCATAAAATGTGCAATTTTCTGGCAAATCAGTGGGGATTGAAGTCACTAAATAATAACATACATTTTACAGCCTTTATAACCTTCAGAATATGCATACTAACTCAAAACATGTTATTCTAGTAACCTTCTAAATTAATACAAGCAGTATTTAATATCTGTCCCTATTTGGGGGGGCTTTAATTTGCCCTTTATTTTTGGATTTGTCCAGATTTCTTTGGCTAAGAGGTTGAGAGTATGGTGTGTGTGCCACTCTTTGCCATGCTATACTAGGTGCCTAGTGTGTTGTATAATATTATTAGGGTACACAGCAGTGTAGTCCTGGGTGTCCTACACATGAATAGCATGCTAGGGGCTCAAGGGGATTTACAATATGTACTCTGCAGAGCTTATATAAGTGCACATATGCATTATAGAGCACACAATGAGATAGTGGTATCTGTGTTGACCACTGTGGCTAGGCTAGTATGTGGGTATGTACTCATTATCCATTCCTCTGTACTATACCTCATTGCATCACATCTGGACTTTGTATTTTGTGACTGACATCATAAATGTAATGGAGTTCAGTCACCTTACAGTCCCCTTTTGGAATATCCTGTTATCGATACACTTACTGTTGTGTGTCAACATGCATATTCATCTGAGGCTGAATTTTATAGATCACATAATGGTACTTTCAAGTACTTTATGAAACATAAAAGTAAACATGTGCCCTGCATGGAAGGGCAGGGCATGAAATAACAGCAATGTTACAAACCTTCCATATGAATATATGTGTCTGCACTGCATCGTCAGTCAGCTCATGATATAACAGTGTTTTTCTTAGCTGCGGTATAAGTGCACATGTATGTTCTAAATGGAAGGGCAGCACAGGAAATAAAAAAACTGTTACAAGTCTTCTATTTGAGTGTATGTGCATGCACTGCATTGTCAGTCAGCTCATGATATATCAGCAATGTTACCTAGCTGCCATATAAGTATATGTGTATACATTACATTGTCAGTCAGCTCATGATATAACAGCAATGTTACATGGCTGTCATACAAGTGTATGTGTATACACTACATTGTCACTCAACTCATGATATAACAGCAGTGTTAACTAGCTGCCATATAAGTATATGTGTATACACTACATTGTCAGTCAGCTGATGATATAACAGCAGTGTTAACTAGCTGCCATATAAGTATATGTGTATACACTACATTGTCAATCAGCTCATGATATAACAGCAATGTTACCTAGCTGCCATATAAGTATATGTGTATACACTACATTGTCAGTCAGCTCATGATATAACAGCAATGTTACCTAGCTGCCATATAAGTATATGTGTATACACTACATTGTCAATCAGCTCATGATATAACAGCAATGTTACCTAGCTGCCATATAAGTGTATGTGTATACACTACATTGTCAGTCAGCTCATGATATAACAGCAATGTTACCTAGCTGCCATATAAGTATATGTGTATACACTACATTGTCAGTCAGCACATGATATAACAACAATGTTACCTAGCTGCCATATAAGTATGTGTATACACTACATTGTCAGTCAGCTCATGATATAACAGCAATGTTACCTAGCTGCCATATAAGTATATGTGTATACACTACATTGTCAGTCAGCTCATGATATAACAGCAATGTTACCTAGCTGCCATATACGTATATGTGTACACACTACATTGTCAGTCAGCTCATGATATAACAGCAATGTTACCTAGCTGCCATATAAGTGTATGTGTATACACTACAATGTCAGTCAGCTCATGATATAACAGCAATGTTACCTAGCTGCCATATAAGTGTATGTGTGTGCTTTAGATGGAAGAGCAGCACATGAAATGACAAAACCATCAGTTACCTACCATATGAGCATATGCAACTGCACAGAATTAAATATCAACACTATTACATCCCTGCCATATGAGTATATGGAGTATATGTGTATGTGCACTCCATAGAGGGGCAGGTCATAAAATAATAATTTCCCAAAACTCTGAGAAATTAAATTATAAGTAAAAATAATACCTGTGGTACAAAAGTTGTGAAAATTATTATATGCATATAACCACAGGACCCTTAACAGGGTATCAAAATTGGGAGCATAATCTTTGTACAAAGCAGTTCCTGGTGGGAGGTTGGCATATTGGTTAAAGTGTTTACCTTACAGGCACAAGGTACAGCATTTGATTCTCACTTGATTTAATTGGTTAGGCTTAAAAATGGCCCACAAGGGCAGTTAGCCTAGTACTAATCTATGAACCTATGACAGATGCAAAGAGTTTTTCTACATGTCATGCTAATCAGAGATTTTAGGTAATTTTTTTCTGAAGGATTTCCCTGCTGAATATATTTAATTTTACCAAAAGAAGAAAAAGATTTCTTAGATTTTATTTGTTTTTCATTTCTGGAGTGTTTCATTGATGGTCAAAGGGCTTGAAGGTATTGTTAATCATACTGATGATACACTGATATGGGGTGTGATTATGACATAATATTGATGGTGATGCTTAGCAGACTGAAAATACAACCTCAAGCTGAAAAAGAGTAAGCTTGAAATCAGTATTACAGGCCTGAGATATGTGGATAATGATTTGACTATCAAGAGCTTGAAATCACATGATGAGGTCAGGAATGTGGTACAAATACCTCTACCACAGACATAGTGTCATGTGGGCATGTACCTAACAGGTCACTTTCATTTGATTGTCAGTTCACCTTATCAACAAAGTAAAAGGGTGGTTCATTTAATCTAAAATTCATTTGATCAACACTCGCTACACTGAAGTGTGACATGGTATAGAAAATTAATGTTGGTGTGATTCTGGAGGACAGGAATTACAATTCAAATTATTGTTGATCAGTATTTTACCATGATAATTCCATATGTTCTGTTGATCTACCATATCTAGACGTTATATATATTTTTATATTTCATCTCAATTTTGAACAACAAACGATCCTTTGATTCATTAATTTTTGTTGTAATTGACATAATTGGTACCAATGCATGAATTTTATTGTTATGGACAAGACATTGGTTTAACATTATTTTTTATGACGTTTTTATGACATTTTTGGTGTTTAAAAAGAAGACAATTTACTGATTGGTTAACTCAGATGAAGCCCATTGTATTGAGCTGGGCATAAGTCCTTAGTTGATTTTATCTGTTAATAAAGACTGAATGGAAGAATTCTCATTGCTGGTTCGAGGAATTACATGGTTACTAGTTTGAACTGTTTGTCTTTTTTGGAGTAGCTGTAGTTGTGTCAGTGAGAAAGTTTTTGGCTGTATAAAAATCGATATTTTACTGATATAGTCATTTCAGTTCATAAAAATAACCAGCCTCTCCCACCCTCATCTGGTTTCATAATACATAAAGTTGTATAATTTGTCAAAGTTTCCACTAAATCAGATTCACATGTGGTAAGATGATAACATTATTCAATGGTTTATGTCTAAAATATGTCTGATGTCCTTTTCACACAATTTCTGAAACAATTTCTGAAACAAAGTCAATATGGAAAGTTGTGGGGGATTAAACAAATTCCTGTGTTTGAATATGGCTATTTTTACTGAACCACCAAGAATGCACCTTGAGTAAAATGATTGTAAGTTTGACAGTCAAACTTGTGACCAGGATAAATAAGCACTTAGGAGATGTCTGTCTGTTTGGGTATAATACAGAAAAGGTATCTTTTGAAGTTTCTTCTGAGTCTGTCAGAAATATAGTTGCCATTAATTAAATGATTAAAACAAGATGCGGAATAACATTGAAGTAAAGAGAAACAATGTTTTAAATTGCTTTCAAAAAGTTTTAAATTGCTTTAGCAGTCCTTTACCAAAGTAGCCCATACTGAAATATTTTAATTTGAATAATCCAGTAGCATTATATGCAGATTTCATGCTAGAAGGAAATTAGTGAAATAATTTTGTAAAAACATAATCCACATGCCTGTTAGTAAATTTACTGATTGACAGAATAGACAATTAGAAAATTAGTACATTTATGAGAAAAATGTGCTAGTGAAAAGTAATCATAAGCCATTACAGATTATCTGAGTATGTTATTTGTTCATGTTTTATTATACTAGTACAAAAATGCATTATCCCGGATTATGACAATCATATCTCAAAACACAATAATTCTAGATAACCTTAATACTGATTGGCATCAGAGTTCTAAAAAGACTATTTGCCACAGTATTAATTTACATGCATTAGCTCATCTTATACAAACAACCACAAGAACAAATTGAAACAGTTACTGGAAAAAAAAAGAAAATATTCTGGACTGGAAACTATTGACAGACTCCAGTAAACTAGCAATGTAAGAATTATGATGGACACGAATTACAAGAGCCCACCAGCATAATATCTCATTATTGCCATCGAAGTCATAGCCTAGCTAGTATCAGTAGTCCTTAATTCACCCCTTTAAGAAGCCGTGGTGCTCAGACTGTAGAAACATTATCCCATTGTATAATGGCAGCAAATCCCTTGTAGTAATAGGTTCATAGGTTTATAGGTGTGTACTAGGCTAATGGCTCTGGAGCCTTTGCAAGTCTAGCCCATAGGATTACCCTGGCATCATGCCACCCGACTTTAGTTCCCACTGCATCTGTCAAGTAGAGCCACTGGAGTGATCCCTGGGTGAATTTTCTATTTCCCATCCACTCATCAAGATTTATCTTGAAGAGGGCCAGTGAGGATGAGAAATAGAAAATTCACCCGAAATTATCCACCGATATTTAAAAAATGATGGACGCAATTTCTGGAGTATCGACACAAAAGATACTAATAAAGGATCTAGTGTCCCAGTTAGATTTATTATTTGTATTACATAATGACATTTGTCCATTCAAAGTTGGTAAATAAATAAATACCACTTTGCATTTTGTTGACCATCTCTGAATACATTTTAAACAAGAATTCACTAGGATACCCTCTAGCTGAAAACATCCTGCTAACTTTGTCACATTCAATAAAAACTTGGGATGAATCCGAGACCATTCTTGCCATTCTGATGTATTGGCCCTTGACTACTGCCTTCTTTTGATGTACAGGATGACCACTGGAAAAGTGGAGGTAGAAATTGGAGGAGGTGGGTTTGCGAAAAATATTAGATAAATAGGTATTATTTACCAAATTTTTTACTAATATGTAGGTCTAAGAATGTTATCTCATTCAAATGATAGGTATGGGGGCATTTTTAAAATTCCTCCATTTTGTTAATGTATGTAAAGAAATTGTCTAACTGTGCTTGTGTGCCTGTCCACAACAGAAAAACGTCATCCAGGAATCCAGCATACATTGCCCAGTTACCAGCATAGGGGCCTTGAAACAAATCTTGTTCTTCCCACTGAGCCATAATATAATTAGCAAATAAGGGGGCACAGGTCACCCCCATGGCTAAGCCCGTGGTTTGCCAAACAACCTGGCCTTCAAAAAATAAAAAATAATTTTTCAATACTAATTCCATCAGGAATGACATAACTTGAACTTCACCTGGTTTAAATTTACCATTCTTAAAAAATTGTTCCTCAAACCAAATCATACCCATATCGTGAGGAATCACTGAGAACAAGTTGTGGACATCGATAGTTACAAAGACTGCATCTTTACAAAATTTTGCCTCACTTCATAACTTCAAAAAGTGCCATGAGTCTTTGCAAGTTTGTTCTATTGCAAATGCCCCGTGTTTTAATTTTATATCCAGGAACTTGGCAATAAAAAACATTTTTGATATTTTTGCATCAACTATGGACCAGAAAGGTGGATTCTGAATATCTTAGTGTATTTTTGGAATACCAAAAATATTAGTAACCATAGGACGATCATTTAACATGAATTCATATTCACTTTTCGCAATGCTTTCCTCTAATAGGAGGTCTAACAACTGAAGATCAATTTTAGAGTAAGCTAGGTGTACTTCATTCTTGGAAACTATTTCACATCCATCTGACAAAAGCACCTCATTCATCTTATTACTGTAGTCAGTTTAGTTCATGACTACCAATCCACTCCCCTTATCTGGCTTCATGACCTGAAGATTAAAATCAGATGTTACATCAATTAATAAACTGTATTCACCTTGACTAAGATTGTCATAACATTCACCAAAACTATGATGCTGTAATTTTCTAATATTATTTTCACAACACCTTTCGTACATCTGTAAAATAGCCTAAGTAGGTGAGTTAAAAGTGCTAGAACAATGTAATATATTGCTATTAACACCAGAATTGTTAGAGTTAGAAAACCACAATGCTAAATTTAATTTTCTAACATATATTTTCAAGTACAATAAATTTTTGTGGGTTCCAATTACCAGATAGAAAGCCCATAATCGCGAATACAAAGAGCGACACGTATTGTGCGAAAGATAGAAATGCCGAACGTCCAAAATAGCGAAAATGGAAATGTCGAAGTGTAATGGTTGGCCCGTCTGTGCTATAGCTCCATAAGGCTAGTGTGCGATAGATAGGACTTTAGGTTAGGGATGTGGGTTAAGGTAAGTGAATAGATAGGTAATGTATAAAAGATTTAGTGTAGTGTTAGAAGCAGGGATTTATTTAACTGTATGTATGTGTATTATTTATTTTTTTTGGGTGTATGTCTGTAAGGGATGTGTGCGGTAGTTACAGACCTTAGGGTTAGGGAGGGGTTAAGGGTAGTGCATAGTTAGTTGTGTATGTGGGGTTTACTGTAGGGTTAGAAGTAGGGTTTTGGTGCTACTTTAGGTTAGAAGTAGGGTTTAGTTAGTGTATGTATGTGGTTCATTTATTTTGTTTGGGTAGGTAGTATGTAGCGGGTGGTGGGGTTGGCCGACTATGACAGTTTGTTATTTTAATTTTTGCTGTTTAGTGCATTCAGGATTTTCATGGTTCGCGTTATGGGTGTCGATGTTTAGGTATTCGCGTAAAGGGTTTTTCGATTTGGTAATATAGACCCAGTTTTTGTAATATCAGAAAGCCTGGCCAGTACAAATGTTAACCCTTTGGAGAGGATATCAGTGTGTGCTCGTGACAACTCCTTATTAGAGAAATTATGCACACAAAAATCTACCACTGAGTTGTTAATTAAAATAGGCAATTTAGTACCTTGAATATGTATTGGTAAGGTTTAATCTTCTAACTTTGTCGTGGGTAAGTTCTCTTGGGGGTCGCACCCTGTGTTGAATAGTCTGTCTGGAAATTTTTCTGGTTGTTCTTGATTATTTCTGATCTTTTCATGCCTTCCACATCTAAAGGGCCCAAGTCATTTGATAGTTCATCGTTGACAGCACTGTGATCGTTGAAACCCTCAGGTTCACTTTGATTGGATGAGCGACTGTTGCTTAACAACCCTGGTAGCTTAGGGTATGCCTTCCCCATTTGAAACTCCGACAGGTCCCTTTGTAATTTATTAATTTCATGTTGCATTAATTGGTCACAATTTAGGTCGACCTTTTTAAAGATATTAATATAGTTTGATTTATAATCTTCAAATAACAAGTCCTCTTTAATGTTATTGTTCAACACATCCATTTTGGAAGACATATGTGAAAGCTCAATGCTGTTATATTTTATAAGGAGCTACAGGATGTCAAAGCCAGCCTTATTAAATATTTTATGTAATTCTTTAACCATATCAGCAATACGCCCACCTCCATTGGGGTACTGCCACAATCTTAGTCTCTTTGGAATGCATTGTAAGTCAAGATTACGTTGCAAATATGCATTCTCTAATTGAGTTTTTTTATACTTCAATATAAGTTGTTCAAATTCATTAAGTCTTTCAGTTAAGGAGACAGAAGCCTCCTTAACAGGCTGATTAACTTGTCCCAGATTAAAATTAAAACTCTGATTTTTCTATAGAGAAAACTGGGACTCACCTTGCATCACAACCCCAGGATCTAGGCTTCTGGAAGTACTTGCCACACATGTAGGTTGAGTTAAAGGTAAACCAAATGAATCCTGAGTAGTACAAATGTTTTGGGAGGCTTGTTGAACATTACTGCAGGTGTTAGTTGGTTGCTGCATATGTTGAAGTAACTAGGTCAATTCTTTGGAATTATTGGCATGATTGTCCATGTCTCAGTGTTATACAGGTGTAAAAACCATGAAAGAAAACCAGGAACTGCCAGACAAATGAAAAATAGTAAACTTCTAAACACAGGGACACTGAAGCACTTGTGCAGTAATACAAATCCAAAAAAATATAATCATTTTTTTCACACATTATCTCAGTCAGGGCCATTGTGTGCATGCTGTGCCAAAGCACTATCAGCTCTTCAATAAATAGCAGTAGAAATGCCAAAAGGATCAGTATTAGGTCCTTTACTCTTTAATAGATTCAGAAGCAAACTGCATGTAGTCACAGTCTCACCCACTAAATCTAATCTAATATACAGATATCTCAGCATTAATATTCAAACTTCTTTAATCAAATAGCTGAAAGTCTGTGTACTTAAAGGATTTCCAACTGGAGTCTGTGTACTTTAATAAAGGATTTCGACTGGGTCTGTGTACTTAATAAAGGATTTTCAACTTGAAACAGACTGCCTACCCTGCTTGGCTTATTTTTGAATACTTAGTAATTATGTACAATATTTCAAATTATATATTTTTTATTATTTTTTTACTTAGGACGAGTTTAAGTTCGCTACCTCTACTGCCATTATCTGATCTGATTAATATACAGTGAATAACTAGATGTATATGGATTGAAAATATTCCACACAGAGAAGTTTCTTACACTGTTTTAAATATATAATATTCCTTTACAAAAATAAAGTACTTGCTTGAGCAATTTAAACCTCTCCAAAATCTCGAATAAGACTAAAATATTATTCGTTATACCTGCAACCCAACTACTAAGCTACAATGACTTTACAGTGCTAACAACTAATACTAATAATATTGAGCTGGAACAAAATACAAAACTGCTGAGAATAACAATTGACCAAAATTGCGAGAGTCAATCAACATAGCTAACAGATAGTTCAAGCACATCAGTAAATTAGCGAAGTGACGGATTACTCCCTGTTCTGTCATTTTACCATTTATTTTGACATCAGTAAATTAGGATTACTTTAAAAAGTCAAAATATTTCTGAACAAACCAAGCGTGCAGGATCACATTCCACCCCATTCCACTTCCAAATCTCCTCTCCGCCTTAGTTATTTTTTACTAACTTACAATCCTGTAAGCTAACTAAACCTGAGAAAAGTTATAATAAAACTGGAAGGTTTAAAACTAAACTCATCAACAGAACACATCAATGTCTAGTTCTAAACTCCTTTAACTGGTTGAAGCTACTCAATTCACTTGGCTATTCTCACTACAAAACTACCCAAAATATCATATACAGCACAGAAAATGTCCTATCCCGGAGCAAATTATTAAACTGGCACAAACACCTTATACAGCTGTGCACTATAAACCAACACCTAATAGTTCCTCATAAATCATGATATCATAAAAATGACTGTCTATACCCTGCCCAGAGGACTAAGAATATTCAAGATGCCAACAAGTGGTTATAATGATAAACATGACATGTTAAAAGAGTAGGTAGAACCTAACAATAAAATTGGCATGGAATGTATGAAAGTTATTCATACATGATGAAACTGTTGAAGAAACATTGGCTATTGGGGCTCTATGTTTCTATGACAAATTGATGGATAACTGCAAATGTATTCCTGGGAGTGACACCCATGTCTCCATTAGACAGAGGATGTTGATGTGTGACAACATTGTAACTTGACTATCTCCTGTGGATAAGAAGGAACAAGTAGCACTTGGGAACTCTGCTTTGCTAGGCTTAAAAAGCCCCCCCCCCCCCCAGGCCATTAGGTTAGAATATTTCTATGTTTCTATGTAAAAAGACTGAATGCAAACTTAAATAATCTTTTTTTGCATAATGTTAAATTTCAACAGATGAGACCAATTAAAAAAAAACGATGAGAAAAAATGAAAGAAAATAAACTGTGAATGTTTAATAAGGAAAATGACCACAAATGGGTACTGTTTTGCTTCTGGTAACAAAATGCTGTTGCTGCTATTTCTGAAGTTAACAACAGATGCATATCCAAATTTTATGTGAGTCCACATCACAGAGGAATAGAACCTGACTGCAACCCAGATGACTTGGGTTCAATTAGTGGCCTGGCAGGTGGGGTAACGGATTGGTGTGGGGAAGGAATGAAGGAACTGTGGCCACTCACTTCTCAAAGGGCATAGGCAGTGAGTTGTGTGTCCAGCAGCAATGTACTCCATATAATTGGCAGTCAAAAGCTACAATTTTAGTCACAGCAACAGATTGCCAATGGAGATTTCGGTGAACCAGTAAGAGAGCATAGTAGAGCTTGAAGATGCATCCAAATCATGAAGAAGAAGCATCAGGCATATAGGAGCAAGATCAAAGTTTTAGCAATACAGCAAGTAATGCCAATAGATTTACAATGAGCAATGGTGAACGTTGATGGCATTAATATCTCTAAATATGTATTATCTAAGGCATAATAAAGAGCTAAACTATGTAATTTCAGCATGATCTCTCTCTCTTGGTTGAATCTATAAATGAATTCTGTATATTTCTGGGACATGAACCTAAAAACAATACACCATAATCACAAATATAGTGGTCCCTCATGTTAAAAGGCTACACACAGCGTGGTTTGTCAGTGAGCATGACAGAAGTACAATTTAAAGAACTTAATAGTACTACTGTCAGGCTGTACACTGCATAAAGCTTAGGCATACAAACTGTGGACAAGGCCTGTACTCTGAGACATCTGAATCAGGCCATTAGCATTGTATGTTTTACTCAGCCAACTTGTGAGCTTTCCCTAAGTATACTCAGCCATCCTGTCAACTTTCCCT
Organism: Protopterus annectens; assembly: GCF_019279795.1. Lineage (NCBI taxonomy): Eukaryota > Metazoa > Chordata > Ceratodontiformes > Protopteridae > Protopterus > Protopterus annectens. The sequence goes on along the minus strand of NC_056728.1, from coordinate 1,572,577,609 downwards.
AAGTATACACAGTCATTTTACCCTCTTCTTATCCTTTGTGTAATACATACTTTTTGTCAACAGCCCTTAAAATGCTGCATACTACCTTTTTGCCATCATCTCCATTAAACCCTGATATGTTGAAGAAATCAGTTAATTTATGCTGCTATCTGAATCAGAGTGTCTAGGTGATATGTAACTTCAATCATCAAACAGCATTCCATTTTATTATACAGTTTCTCAGTTACATATACTTGCACTGGAATTTCTTCTCTTATAAAAGTCCACATCATGAAGTATTATGAATATTTACCTTCCCCATTATTATTACGCCACACTAAAGTTATAGTAAGATTTCATGACTGCATTTGAGGTCTGTGACTGCAACAGTTTTTGTAAGATGCTTAAAACATTATTAGCCATTAAATAATTTCTTCTCCCAAAATATAGTCTTACATAGCTGTTAGTACAAGGGTCTAGGGAACTACTAAAGGGGCGGTGAATACCGCACAACATGGCTGGGCTAATATATGCTTCGGGCAGATAGCCCAGTACCAACCTATGAACCTAAGAACCCTATAAATGTTGTTTTTGGCTCACTATTGAAATGTCAGGACTCTAATTGTCAAATCCAGAAATACTGCAAAAAAAGTCCAAAACTATAGGAGAAGAGCAAATTCTCAAACATTGCTCATCTCCTTTAAACTTATTTTTTTCCCTAGATGTGGATGGGATTGCACCCCAACCCCACCCTAAACTTACAAATAACAATTCCAAAATTGCAATACCTCAAAGAAAAGTGAATATTCTGAAAAATGACTGCCTGGGAGTCCTCAAACAGAGAAATATCTAGTATGTCAAATACCAATCCAGCCAGCAGTATATAGTAAGTCTGGATTGTCAGTCTTTCAGTATGCACATTTCAAGGCTCAATAGTTTGAGTCCCAACATTTCCAATGGTTACTATTGAGGGGCGTCCCATGAACCTCCTTTAGCACTCATAGTTATAAGTACTATACTTACACAAATGCCAACCTAGGTTCACTGCTGCTTCTGACTGTAACTGACTAAGATGTCATCTTTTTATGTTTTATATTTTCTTGTGCCCCTTCAAAGTAGCTAAATAAGTTCAGAACTCACTTCCTGAAGTGTGCCTCCTTGGTTAATTGTGGACCATGGCTGAACGATTAGAGCACGTTGACTACTTTTATTTTCTAAACACTCATTTGAATAGAAAAATATGCATACTTTATTTTATTTTTATTTATTGACATAGCTTGTGCAAAAAAGGCATTCTTGAAGTCATGCCATAGATTGTTTTCACCCAAAGATCCTGGTAGTTGTTTCTGTGAACTTCTGTGTTTCCTACTGAGTTTATCTCCATCTTTGTTTACATCTTAAGTGGTGCTTTATGTAATTTCAAACTCATTTCCTCTTCTACCTTTCACCTTCATTTCTTTTATGCTTTCTTTTGTGTTCTGACTGATCTCTTTTAGCTGTATCTTCATCACCATAATTGAATAGTATTTTTTAAATATGGGGAATTTGTCTGGCAGAATCTCTTTGCTTGCATCAATGAGCAGAATTCAGGAATCTCTTCTGTCATGGATGAAATTAGAAATTAAATTGAAGTTTAATCCCTACCTAATGCGACGCTGTGGACTACCATAAACACCTTTTGTTGATGTCTTCATTTGGATGTAAAATCCCCAGAGTATATCAGTTTTGAGATTTTCTACTTAAAGTTATTATATGGGTATGCTGCTGTCAGAATTAGAATTACATACTGCAAGAATAAGCGCATCATGATTACTACTTGTAGGTCTGCCATCTGGTGAGCACTGGGATTAAACGTTTGTGGCCCTGGCAATAAAATAAGTGTCTACTAATATTGGAGTGGCTACTATAGCCAGGAAGATACTGTTTTCCTCCTTTATTGTATCTGTGACTTAAGGAAGTCCTGCAATAACAACACTTTCCCAGTAACAACACTCTTCTAGATTGCCAGTTTTGTTTTGTACAGTAAGTAATCCTTCTGAGTACTATATTAAAATTTCATGACTTTCCAGGTCAGTCTGTTGTTTCCCCCATTCATCTTCTTTTGTGATATCCCACTAAGGTATTAGTCCCATGACTTGGACAATGTTGACAGCTCATAAGGATCTGATGTAAGACAGCCCTTCAAATAAAGAGAACAGGATATGGGTAAGTAGGATTGTAACTAATATTTACATAGACATTTCCACCCTTGCTGTAATTCACATGCACATCCATATGAACACACACACACACACACACACACACACACACACACACACACACACACACACACACAAAGAGAGTCAACACAAAGTAAGCGCACAGATGGAAAAATGATGCACATCTGTGGAAGGTAAAATCTACAAAGAAAACAGCATTACAAATCATTAACACTAACGGGCTTTATTGATAATAAGCCATGCCCTAAAATGAAAACCAGATATTGCATCTTTTGTACTGAGATAGTTTTCATCACCCTAAGCTAATTAATAATGGTTCCAAGGAAATAACACCAAATCATTATTTTTTTGCCAGAAGGGAAAACTCCTCTACTCCCCCTTGTGGGTAACTGTATCCCTCACACTCCCATAACTATGTATAGTTTAACTCTGAGATTGTTCAATAACTGTGAAAAGAGAAAATCCCTTGCCCCATTATTCTGTGATTTTGCAGTTTCCAATCCCTCCCAGTAAATTAACATGTTCAAGCAGATTTTTGTCATTGAGCATGCATTTCAATAGAAAATGTGAAGAAGGGAGCCACGTGTGTGTGTGTGTGTGTGTGTGTGTGTGTGTGTGTGTGTGTGTGTGTGTGTGTGTGTGTGTGTGTGTGTGTGTGTGTGTGTGTGTGTGTGTGTGTGTGTGTGTGTGTGTGTGTGTGTGTGTGTGTGTGTGTGTGTGTGTGTGTGTGTGTGTTTGTGTAATGATAATAATCAAAACACCTAAAGTCCAAAGTATACAAAGTTGACACTGAACGATTGGCTTTGCAATCACTAACCCATTACTATGTATGTGCTGATCCATAATCTTGGTGCATAGGACTAACAAAGGTTAAAGTATTGCAGAACACAGGAAATCTCACAGAACAAGAAGAGGAGAAATTGCAGAAACAGAAAATAAGGGATTTCCTCAATAATATACATGAGTTTAGAAAGAATGCTGTTAAGCAAATGTTTCTGATAATAACTCCAAAGCGCAAAACCTTTTAGCACAATAACTCAGGCAACAAAAAGTAGAAAGGGTTGTTGCCAAGCTTATGAACCTATAACAAGGAAGATAACCAGAGAGCCTGTAGAGGTGCTAGAAATATTTTCTAAATTTTATGAGAATCTGTATAGTGCAGAAAAATATGAAAATCAAGAAAAGGTACAAATGGAAATGTTATGGGAGAATTCAATACGCCAAGGTTAAAGGTAGATGAGGCTCAATTACTGACAGGATAGGAGGTGATGAGATAAAAATGGTGATGTATAACCAATCTACAGGAAATTCCCCAAGATTAGATGGCATTCTTGTGGAAGTTTGGAAGCTGCAGGGAAAAATAATAAAGATCTGGAAGGTTTTGTTTAACAATAATTTAAAAGGAGGAGCAGCACCAACATCCTGGAAGAAAGCTGTGGTGGCTGTAATACCTAAAAATGGTAAAAAAATAATCAAATCCAGCTTTATAAAGGCCAAATTCAATTCTAAAACATGATTATAAAGTTTTTATGTCTATAATAGCTAAAAGAATGGCAAAAGTGATGCCAAAATTGATATATATATATATATATATATATATATATATATATATATATATATATATATATAGATTCACTTCATAACACTGAAAGCTCAAAACACTGAAACTCAAAACACTGAAACCAAAACAATGAAACTTCAAAATCTTGAAAACTCAAAACACTGAAACTCAAAACACTGAAAACACATATACATATACTGAGTTTAAGCAACATAAATCATAGCACTTTCCACCAAGTGTAATCAGGGGGGGCAAGCCCCCACTGTATCCCCATGTTGGGGGCTGCTCCCCCACACCCCCTGCTACTTATATATATATCAATTCCAAGATTGAACTTCACTACACTAAGTGGTGTTACACTTGGTGGAAAGTGCTATGATTTATGTTGTTTAAACTCAGTATATGTATGATACGTTTTTTCAGTGTTTTGAGTTTCAATGTTTTGAGTTTTCAGTGTTTTGAAGTTTCAGTGTTTTGGTCTTCTATATTATGAAGTTCTCTCATTTTCAGTGTTTTGAGTTTTCAGTGTTATGAAGTGAATTTATATATATATATATATATATATATATATATATATATATATATATGTGTGTGTGTGTGTGTGCGTGCGTGTGTATATATATTTATATACAAACACACACACACACAAACATATATGCACACACACACACACACACACATTATATATATATATATATATATATATATATATATATATAGCGTTTATATTACGCTGTCGAAAACTCATACTGTCGCCACTGTAGTAATTGACACGAAAATGTCAAAACCCCTGAACATCAAACACACACACAAAAAAAAAACACAAACACAACACAAAATGCTCTATGCAGGGGACAAGCCCCCTGCACCCCCACACACCCTGCTACTTAAATATACTAACTCCGAGATCGCACTACATTGCAGTAAATGGAAATCTCCCCTTACAGAGATTTCCATTTACACACGCGATGACTTTCGCTTTCGACATTTTGGTGCCAGCAATATCAGCTCTGGTAGACCCTATATATATATATATATATATATATATATATATATATATATATATATATATATATATATATATATATATATATATATATATAGATATATAGATAGGTAGATAGATCACTATCACTTCGCCAACAGTTCAAATCTCCAAAAGCGATATGGCTGAGACCATATCGCCGAAGATTTGAATTCTTGAAAAAGTGAAAAAAACACATAACAACTTACCTGTACATTTTTGCTGGGGGGAAGCCCCCTGCTCCCCCCACACCCTCTACAACATAAATATACCAACTCCTCCATCACACTTGTTGTGTCTTTCGGCTTTTCCCTGTTAGGGGTCGCCACAGCAGAACTCCGGTCCGCTAATGATTGGTAGTTGATTTTACGTGCCGAGTTACCAGCCCTGACGCACTACCTTCAACGAAGGTACGCCCATTCAGGCATGTCTCCACACAGAAGATGCTCTAGCTGAGAATCAAACCGGCCAGAGTCTTACTGTGAGGTGACAACGTTACCGGAGCACCACCACCACGGGTATAACTCCTCCATCACACTACAGTGAGGAAACAGGCAAATCCCAGGTTCTGCACTATATGGCGATCCCAATACACAACTGTCGACAGTTCAAATCTTTGGCGATATGGTCTCGGCCATATCATCTTCGAATATTTGAACTTTCGACAATGAGATAGGGAGCCATATATATATATATATATATATATATATATATATATATATATATATATATATATATATATATATATATATATATATATATATATATATATATATATAGATCAATGTGGTATTGCGGTGGGGATGCAAACATTCAACAGCATTAATAGAACATTGATTATGCAGAAGGGAAGCAGAATGTAAGAAAATGCCTCTGTTGTTATTGGGTCTTGATGCAGAGAAAGCATTTGACATACTGGGATTTTATGAGCAGTGCAATGGAAGCATTCCCTGATAAAATTATAAGGTTGATTAGGAGGATATATGAAGGATCGCAGGTGAAAATTAAAGTGGGTAGATTCCTCTCTGATGTTTGAGCAGAAGAACCAGGCTGAGGTGTCCTGTTTCCCCTTTATTTGCATTATATTTAGAACCATTCACAAAGAAAGTAAGGGACTGAGATATTTGAGGATATAATTGGTATGGTTGACAAGAAAAGCTGGCTTTATTTGCAGATGATATTATTTTATACCTGATAAAACCAGAAAAGGATATCTCAGTGTTTTGGAAAATTTTAAGACAGTTTCAAGTCTTTTTGGGACACAAAATTAATAAAGATAAAACAAAGGCAATAGCTGTACCCACACACAAACTGGTTCACCAATGCTGATATTTATGGGGACATGATAAAATGAAGTACTTAGGAGTATAGATTAAAAAGGTTGCTGTTGTGGTAGCTAGGGATGTTTCGGAAGAGACTAAACAAAAGATAACACAAAAATGGAGAAACTGTAAACTCTGTTTTAATGATATGGGCAGCAAGATACAAGCAGTCCAACATGTTTTTAGTGCATTTAGTTCTATACACAGGTTAGGCATATTTTTATCCACCCAAGGAGAAGTTATGGATAACAGTTAATAAAGAGCTGAAGGATTTTATCTGGGAAGGGAAGACAGCAAAAGTCAAGTGGGATAAGTTGATTCTTCCAACAGAACAAGGTGGACTGGTATTCCTTGGTTTGAAAATGTATTTCAGAGCTACACAGTTAAGGCTCCTGTACATAGCACAAGCAGAAAGCTATACTTCATACTGGAAAAGGATGATGGCAAAACAAGGGAGAAGCTCAAGAAACAAGGAAAGACTGGAATTTTGGATGCAGATCCTTAAGGAGAATAACAATAACCATACAGAATATTATATTCATGAAGTAGTAGGAAGAACTAAGCCCACACAAGAATGGAGAAAGGAGATTCTGCCAATAGGGATGACTGCAATTAGGGATACAGACAAGAGGCAAGCGGGGCCTCAAATTTACTGGAGGAAACTAGCAAAGGAACCAAGATATTGGGAACAAATAGTTAGCGAGAGAAAGGTAATAGAATGGGAAGAGGCCAGGTATTTATTTGGACTACTACAGATTGTCTGTCCTATCAAGGCTTGATATCAGAGTATAGACAAAGAGAAAGAAATGGGGAGATCCTAAGTGGAAGACCAGTCCTGGTAGAGTTTTTAGAAGAATCTAGAACAGAAGCTGCTGTTAAAAAGGGATAATTGGTACAGTATATAAATATTGCATGATAACTATAAGAATCAATCAGAGGAGGTCAGAAAAGATTGGGAAGATAGACTGGATATACAATTCACAAAGAAACAATGGAGGATATATGTATGTCTCCCATATATGTAACAAAGTCTAGCAGACTTTGCTTGGAAGTGTTTACATAGGTATTTTTAAAGCCCAAGTAGACTCCAAAGAAATTTCCTCCGGTAGATAGCAAATGGTGGAGGTGTGATGGCAAAGAAATCGGGAATATTGGGTGAGCAAATTGGCATAACTAAGGAAATTATTTTTTTTTTTTGGAGCTATGATACAGAATAGGAATTGTCTAGACATAGTAAGGCCTTGCTCAGTCTAATTCTGGTGGCTGCCAAAAAAGCAGTTACTAGAAAATGGAAATCAAATCTAAACTGACTGTACTAAACGCAATTAATATAGTAACAAAAATAAAACAGCTGGAAATGGGATCTTTATAAAAGGGTAGGAGCAAATTACATAGAAAAAAATGGTAGTTGTGGGAACAATACCTGCAGAATAACATTTTGGAGGAGAAATGATGTTTAAAAGGATTTGAATGTGCCATATAATGTTTGGCTGACATTGAACAGACTACAGGTAATGTTTAATGTTTGCAATTTAAATATGTCAATATGGTTTGTTTTCATTTATATAAATGTATGATTGCCTATGTTATAAGTGATAATGTATTTAAAATGTTTCTTGTTTAAAGAAAAATAGTTTAAAACAAGTTTTTGCAGGGGGGCATGCCCAACTAACCCACCCACACCCCCTGATAATTACAACTCCAAGATTGCACAGTCTCAGGGGAAGGGTATATTTCCCTACCCCAAGAATTATACGATCTCACACACCTGTTTGATCATCTGTTTATTCAATCATGTTTTTTTTGGCTAAACAGATAGAAACCAAAGGCAGTGTCAACAAAATTCAGATCATCTATATATATATATATATATATATATATATATATATATATATATATATATTTACACACACACACCTACATACACAGATAGATGGACAGAGATAGATATCTATCTCTGTTTATCTCTATCTATCTATCTATCTATTTATCTATCTGTTTGTGTAAGTATATGATGTACCAAAGTGGATATATGCATTGCATGTTTGTTCTGTTGCTAGAACATTAGTAATAAAACATAATATTTAGTTATGAAAAATATGTATTCTATTTTATTTAGTTAGCTATTTGTTTTGCAGGTTACTGAACTGGATCAAATGGCCATTTTTCAATCACAACCAATAACATAAACAGAAATAAAATAAAATCAGTAGGTATTAGGGTAACACAGCTACAATATGTAGATTTTCAGTTCTAGATGCAATCTTTAGAAGTATGATTGTGCATACATTAGCAAGAATTAACCACAATAATCCAGAAAACAAAGAAAATTAAATGATGGCTAGCCACACAGCAGTGTAAACATTGCCTCTAGAAGATGGTCACTCTTGATGCGATAAGGTGAATCCATCTGCAACAATGGAAAAAAGTCAGTTGTGGATGGCTAGATGGACAGATGGCTAAGAAGCACTGGCATTCCTACTCAGTAAAAAACAAAATTTAGACTTGTTAAGAGAGCAGTTATTGTGAGCCGTATGTGTATAGTGACAGAAATGTTTTACAGCCTAGGATTAGGACTGAATGAGGAAAATGACTGCTGAATGTAAAAGAAACCAGTTGGAGTTTAAAGTGAGAGTATGTAAAAGAAAAGGAAGAGTGTGAGAGATTTGTGAGATAATTCACATTTCCTAATGAGGGAAACAGGTCCATCTGAAGTAACTTAAATATTAGAATAGGAGTTAGCTGTATGGCATGCACAACCAGATCAATATGGATAGTTTTTTTCCAAGAAGAGGCAACAATGTTCAATGGGACTAAACTTACATGAGTCTACAGATTTGGATTAGTCCAACCTGAAGTAAAGTTTTATTATTTGACAAAGAGGTAACTGCAAATAGCAGCCCATACTGAACGTTAGGGATGAGAATTCTCTTGCCAATGGAAAATTTTCATCCAGTAGTAAAAGAATCTTGGATGTAGAAAGATGTTTTTAGAATAACTTCAATTATATTAGCTGTCTTGATGACATATTCAGTTAATACAAGTAACCCTGCTCAGTAAATGTGAGTGGTGGGTCGGTCCAAACACCTCAATATCAAAAAAAGGAAACCTTCTTGATAAGGTGGCAGAGGGACAAAAAAAACATAAAATGAGTAGCAACATAAAGCTATTTTTGCTGAAAATTAAGACTAAATCCCTTATTAGAGATCTGCTTACTGAGTAGCAATAAATCACAAATTATCTTCCTTTCTGCTGTCCTGCAGATTCAGCAGCAAGACTAAAGGCAATATTCTATGCACAGAAAACAATATTTATTGCTTTATTAGCAGATGAAATTGATGATGGTAATAAAAACAGTGAACACAGTAGTAATGAGATCAGAAGGGAAGAGGTCAGAGAGTCTTTGACATTAACTCTGTATGCCCTCTTTCTGTTAGCTTGCTAGAGAACTTCTTGGTAACTCTGAGATCCATTCCATGAACTTTGAGTTCAACAAACAATAAAGGATGATAGAGACAATGTTGTTGAATACCATGCACCTGCAAGGGATCTGTTTACAAACAGCACAACATTTAAATGATTGGATTTAATGATGTGAGGGATATTATTAGCAAATTTAGAAGTCAGTGATTGAGTTGTGCCTTCCCTTGAAGCCTATTGTTTCTGTAAAAGAAGACCATCCCCCAAGATGAGGCAGCTTTCTCTGGGTACTTTTGTATACCCAGAGACCTGAAGATGTCTAGGTGAATCATAGTACCTGACATTTGAATGCACATGATGGGAGGCATCCAGGTGTATAGGAAAATAACAAGTTCAGAAGAGATATTTATGATATCCAGGTGAAAAATACTGATGAAAACATTTCATGATCTCAGAAATTTAGGATGGTGCCTGTCATGTCCAGGTTAATCATACTTGGGAATGTTCTTAGTGTAGACTTTTAACTTTCTTATTTGTAACTTTTTTAAAGAAGAACTCAAACTGTTAATGAGCTGTGGGAGGCCATTCTGTGCTGTGAACTGCTTAATATTCAATTATTTAAAGATGTGCACTTATAAGCAAAACGTCTAGGCAGACATCAATACTCCTGATACTGGCAACACATTTGCATTTAATGAAAATATTGTAATTCACTTCTGCATATCTCATGAAAACAAACATAGAAACATGAGAATTATCACACTTTTCTCTAAGTACAATATTGACTGCCACATATATATTCTGCATGAATTACAGGGGAGAATGTGACCGCTAGTTCTGTGTTAAAGCCATTCTGAAAATATGCAGCCTGCAATGTTCCAGTAGCCTTACTGATTTCTCCTTTTTATTGTCTTGACTTGGAGGAGTCAGTATATTCCATTGCTCATATCTTCAGTCCCACAAAAATATCTGTTCCCTGTGCTCAAGCTGAAGTCTTTAGCCCTGCAAAATTTTAAAAACTTTACAGTCTGATATCAGATGCTGCTCTGAGTGTAATATTGACCTATTACTGCCTATTCAAATGATAACTAGAAGTTATAATATATCTCACATTTAATGTTATATACTATATCATGTCTTTTCATTTGAATACCATGTAGCATTTTTGTTTTGCATAATTTAAAACTTTTGTATGTGTTCATGGTTTAAACTATTCCTTTTGCCAAGCCAAGTGAATGACCAATGTTTATTGAGAGCATCAATCAGTATAATACCTTTTACATATCTTTTTCTTAGTTTCATGGGTTTCTAAAACTAGCAGTAGCTAAATTATTTACTTAACTGCAACATATGTGATGGTACTTTGAGTTAGTTGTTGCCAGTTTGTAGTCATGTGTTTCTTTTCATATGATAATATGTAGTTATTGCACTGTCGCACTGTGCTGGAAACATTGAAGTAAGCTATTGTGGATTTAAAGAAATACAGCTATTTTGACTTGTATGTCTATATGTTTAGATATGTTTATCTAATAATAACAAATATACTTTTGGCTGAACTTATGAATATATTGATCTATAATCTGCTAAGTGTCTTGCCTGATTCTTCATTCACTGTTCTTTGAAAACTGTGGACTAGGCCATACATTTCATCAACACTTATCCCTAACCACCACAGTTAAACCTACTTTTATAAATGACATTTTCCCCATTTCTACTCAAGCTACTTTCTTACTCATAATTCTTCACATACTATAATATTTGGTCATCCTCTGTTATTAGTCAGATTCATATCTACCAGCCAGTCTGTTGCCTTTAAACTCCTTCCTTGTTCATTCCACATCCTACCTGGTTGCCCGTCATAGATGGACTGCGCATTGCGGTTTAACTGTGTCCTTTGGGGTGTCCACTAATTTTCTTCTTTCTTTTTTCATTGAGATTTCATCAGTGTTCTTACTAAGCCACAGTGGTCTGTATACTCCTGCCATCAAAGTATATCATATGCCAGACAGAGCAGGAACTGATAGCACCTTTTTCCCAGATACCATTTTCTTTTGCATATATCACAGTATGGTTTATACTGCCAGCTGTATATTTAAGCTGTATCAAAGTGCCACGCACACAATGTGTGCATTGACATAAATCACTTTCCAAAGAACCCATTCTGTTCCACCTTCTACTCTATTCAACCTTCCAAGTAACCCAAGTGAAGTTGAGTGACCTCCATATGATGGTACAAAATGCTTCGGCTTAACTAGCCTCGCAGATAATTCTATTATTATCCATCATTGTAGAGAAGTACACCTCAAGCCTGGGCCACAAACTGTCCCTCATAACTCTGTGCATCACGATTTATCTAACTCCACACTCTGTATATCCATTGCACACATAACAATTAATTAACAACAAAACTTTTTTTCTTGAAACCAGGATTTATCTGCATAACCCACGGAAACACGATAGCTCTGAAACTCATTTAAAACCTGCATACTCAGTGAATCTCTGTCTCACAGATATGTTCTAATTGTGACCATCCTGGTAAAAGAACTGGTAGTGACATAATGCTCCTAGGCAATAGACTTAGCTAGCATCCTAACCACTAAAATCAGTCTCATGCTTTATTCTGTCCTCTTGAGATCCCCCCCCGCAAGCATTTAGAAATATGGGGGATCTGCATGTGTTTTGAAAGTAACTAATTACCCATCTCTCTGAATGCTTTGTGTGTGTACTTGTTTTGTGATACAAATGCTTCTACTTAACTTACCTTACAGAGTATGTATTAAAGGCTATACTAATCCAGCACCTGCTTATTTTTGATCTTATTAAATAACAGTTCATCTCATATCCCCTTTTCCCTGTCACTAATATTTTCTTCTTCTCTTACATACTTAAAGCTCTCCTGTACCTCATGTATGCCAACAGAAATGATCTTTCTAGAAATACACTTCACGTGCCTCACTCTGCTGAATCTTGTAACATCCAGCCTTATTTCTGCTCACCTAGGCTTAGTTATGTATTTATTTATTTATTTACTTACTGATGTACTTTTTCTGCTCCTCATCCCTTCAGCCTAAGCAGGACATCTTTTCTGGGAAAACACAAGTTCTTGAATTAGACGCAGTCTTACATATTAATTTGAAAAATGAGAGCGTCCTTAACTAATGTTGGTAATGGACAAGGTAGACAAATGTATGGTATTATGCAAAAATAAAAACAGCAATGATTTGCCTTTTTTTCTCTGAGCAATGGAAATTTCATGTTTGATTGTATTAAGTCACAGGTGATATGGAGGGGATCCCTGCATAAAACAGTCATTTTGAACAAATATGGTTTTCTGGTCTTTTCACTGCAGTTTAGTGCACTTGTAATAGAATATTCACTACTTTTAGGATAACTTCCTAAAAGGGAAAGTATTGTTTAATTGCTACACCTATATCACAGAATACTGTATATTACATTTAAAGAGAAAGACAGTTTAAATGAATGTCATGATGCAGTGCATTTCAGTGTGGTGTGTGTGTGTGTGTGTGTGTGTGTGTGTGTGTGTGTGTGTGTGTGTGTGTGTGTGTGTGTGTGTGTGTGTGTGTGTGTGTCTAAAATGTTAATGGATTTGTGGAGTTACCATAGCAGTTCTATTTTCACTGTTCTATAAATTAAAACATCATAGAAGAGCAGTGGGATGAAATGTTGATGTAGGTGGTCTTTGCCTTTCTCTGCAGTTGTGTACTTCTATTGTTATAGTTAGCTATGGGGGCACAGAGGCAGTTTCAGCTAAAAGTTTTCATTACTGAGGGATTCACTGTAGTGGGCATTACTGCATTGATTGTTTTTTGGCGTCACGCAGTCCTGCTGGGTTCAGCCCAGCCATACTCACACCAGCTGAAACCAACCTCCCACTAAGCAGCCAAGGTCTTCCTCCTACCCCCTCCTCCTCTCTAACTGATAAATGATTATGGTACACCTGGACACCATCTTTACTGCTCTACCCCATTGAACTCCCTGGCCACAGATCCCGACCTGTCCTCTTATGAGTGTGCTGCCTTGTAAGTAAGTACATAAGGTTCAAGATTGCTATGTCACTGTATTGTTGCTGTCCCTACAAGCGATGTGCATCTTGCCTAGTATAGATCGATGTTGTGCTATGTGCTAGATGAACTCAGTCTGTAACAGTGATAGGCTTTTTTTTCTGGTGTGTATTGGAGACCTTCTATAAGTGGAAAAGTTCCTGCCTAACTTATTGGCTCATAGTTAAATTAACTTAATGAACTACAATGTCTAGCCCTCTTACCTGGGGCAACATTGATTAACTATTATAGACATCTAATATTGTTGTAGTAACCTAGCAGGTGCGAATGCAATGGACACTTGAAGCTGACCACTGGAATGTTGGCAGTAGCCTAGCCCCCCTGCATGTTTCTAGAGTTATCAGCTGTATTCAGAGTCAATATACAACTGCATATACCTAAGCATGAACACAGTTTTGATGTAATTAGATCAGCTTTAGCCAGTAGAAACATTATATCCCTGCTCAAAAGCATCTGTTTGCTAGCTACAATGCAATTGTTAGACTGCCTAAAACAAACATTTGGTTTGGATGTATTAGATCAGCATTAACCAGTAGTAACATTGTATCTAAGTTCAAAGGTGTCTATTTCTTTGATGCTCTGTTATTATAACACTGCTTAAGTCAAGCAATTGTATTATAATGACTAGTTTGCATTATAAAATTGCTCAATCCTAGGTGAACTCCATTACTTGTCGCTGCTGCTGTTGTCTGTGAATTTCAGCACAAGGAATTAGTGTAACTGACCATAAGGGATTAGCGTTCTGGTAATGGACCCACTGCTTTTGTCATTTACAACTCAACGTACTGCCTCTCCAATTACTTTAATTCCAGCCTAACTCCAACACTGTTTTTATACTTTGTAAAGTAGCTTATAATCTCTCATACCTCCACTACTGTAGTGTACTCATCCAACCTACCCCTTGTGTTTTTACAGCTAACCCTTAAAGGTGCAGAGGCATCCCCCTCCCGCAAGAAAGTCAGCAAGCCATCCTGTGCCTCAAACTCCTGAAGCAGCTCCTAAACAGATCAGGATCCTTCAGCATTTTTAGGGCATTGTAGGTGCTTTTTTTTTCTCTCTCTGCTAGATACGGCCCTACTAGACATTCACTAATATTAACTATTACCTGCTTTTGTTTATGGAACTGTAAGAGACGGGAAAGCACACTTGTAAGACGTCCCAAAGTGCCCAGCCTAACTGTTCTGATTAGCGACCCTTGTGTATTTGAATACTATAATTTCCCCAGTAGATGGCAGCAGATACCCAGGTATTGCATCCAATTTGCTGATGCCAGGGAAATGGTTCAAACCGGGCCTCTCTCTCTCTCTCTCTCTCTCTCTCTGCCTGCTCTCCCCCTTCTCAGACCACTCTTAACTAGAATATAGACTCTGCATTGTTTTGGTTAAATCAGTCCAGTAAACTCTCTACAAATTCACCTTCACTCTGCCCAATTCCCCTCCCTTGAGCCGGTCAGTGATTATATTTCTTAACTAATCATCTCCGCTGACAAAACTGATTGTTTTTTGGCACCATGCAGTTCTGGGTCTATATTATATAAGAGAATGCACTGAATTGTGAATGGTATATAATCGACCCACAATCCCCGAAAACCCAATGTCGAACACACGGATCAGCGACTTTTTTCTCAGGGAAAAAAATTGCTGATCCGTAACAAAAAAAAAATCAAAACACAAAATAAAGTGCAACTCTGAGATCGCACCATAGTGGAGGAAATGGCAAAGTCCTGAAAACAGCCCAGCAATTTTTTTCCCCTAGGAAAAAAATCACTGTTCTGTGCTTTCAGTATTTTGCCATTTCATGCAATGACATTCGACTAAACAGTGTTCGCAATTCATTGTGTTTGCTAAAATAATAGAGACCCGCAGTCCTGCTGGTTTCAGCCCGACTGGGTTCAGCCCCACTCTGTTCATCCTCGCTGTGCTTGGGCTCAATTTGCTCCACTACCCTGCCCTATTCCCCACCCTTCCCCACTGCCCATACATTTATCCACACCCCTAGTCACCTGACACACCAAAACCACTCTCCACGTCCAATCTCCTCACTCAGCTAATCCCACCCACTACTACACTCTCTACTACGCTCCTTAATAGAATCACCTCCTACCTCCTATACCTCCTACTCTACTATTCTTCCTTTCACCAAACTAACCCCATACTTCTTCACACTCATTTCACTAAACCACCTCTCATCGCATACAAAATCCAACACCTACTTACTAACCTCTCTCACTACACCACAAGCCCTGCCTCAAAGCATTCCAACCCAAGACTGCCTCAATTCCTCCACTCTCAATTGGTAGCTTCCCCCCTTCTATTAGTATGTCTGTCCATAGGGTTCCTCATAGCCTCCAACAGCACATCTTACCACCACCCACTTACCATTTATTATGATCGACGATCCCCAACCCTATCCCACAACCACCACCTTTCCACCCAATCATCTATGCCAAACCCCACTCCCCTATAAAGAAATCACCTCCCTACTCAGCTCACCCAGTTACCTTGACTCCACCCAAAAAACAGCCTAGTCTTAAATTCCACATCCTAACTACACTTTACCTCAAAACAATAACTTCCTTAGTAGCCAATTATTACTAGGAGGGGATATTCACCCCAACCCAGGCCCTACCATAACTTCAACTAACACCACTTACTCCCAAACCCTATCAAAACATAAACCCACCAACTTGCTAATCCTAAACTTGAATATTCGCAGTATCATGAATAAAGTTGAGCAACTCCATTCTACTATCTCCATTTATAACTCTGATCTAATAATCATTGGAGAGACATGGCTCAAGCCATATATCAAAGATAACCAAATAACCACACCTGGATATAACATCCTGAATGCTGATAGACCCAGTAAAAGAGGTGGTGGTGTTGCCCTGATTTACAAAACCATCTTAAAACTGCAACTACTACAATATGACTCAGACCCCAATAATGCAGAAACCATTTTTGCTAAACTCCACCTAAACCAACATAAGCACCTAAACATATTCAGTATATACATACCCCCAGGTAATAACCTAACCGCCCTTGAATCAATCCTACAATGGGTCTCCCACTCCCTCCCCCAAGAAACCTTAGTCTTAGGCGACACCAATATTGACTGGAACTCTATCCAAGGACCAAATCGCACCAACCATATTAACCTGTATAACTTTACCCAACTCATACATTCCCCCACTCGCACTGACAAGTCTACCAAAAGAGAATACATTTTAGATTGGATCCTCATAAATCAGCCCAATAATGCACACCAGTGTGGTACACTGCCTGACTCTCCCAGAAACCACACCCTCACATTTATCCTAAGACAAAAACTAAAATCCCATTATCTACCCTCCAAACTACAAACCCACTCCCATAAAAACTTCCCCACAGATCAATTCTTAGGAGCCCTAAAAGCCAGTAACTGGTTTACCATCAAATACCTCCTACTTGACAAAGTAGTCAAATACTTCAACAACACATTTCTAAACATCCTCAACCATCTAACCCCAATCAAAACCATCAGGGTATGTAATAACCCTGACCCCTGGCTACAAAAATCTACCAAAGCCCTACTCAGGGACAGGGATAAAGCCTGGAAATGTGGCATCAGCATAAGACACCCACAATTAGGCAAAAATACCTTGAATTATGTAATTAGACAAAAAAGCAAATTAGGAGTGACAAGCATATATCTCCCCACAAAACAAGCATAACTCTAACCCTCAAACATTCTGGGCTGCAGTGAAAAACATCCTCCAACCTGGAAAGAGCCACGCACCCCCCCCCCCAATATAGATGGCACAAACTCAGAGATAGCCACCAAGTTTAACGATTACTTTACCACCTCTATACTCAAACTAGTGAACAGTACAAATAATCTCAACCCACCACAAAACTCTAAAGCCATTTATAACCCCACTCCCTTCTCCCTCAAGCCAATTCCTACCACAATCATTCAAAAATACTTATCCAAACTCAAACCTACCACACTAGCAGCCGATAATCTTCCCACTGAATACCTTCAACTTGCATCCCAGGCCATAGCTTTCTCCATCTCACTGCTAATAAACAGATCCATTAAAGAAAAAACTGTTTCATCCTTGTGGAAGGACTCAGTCATCATTCCCCTTCACAAAGGGGCCCCCTCTACTGACCTCTCTAACTACTGTCCCATTGTAATTCTCTCACCCCTATCTAAGATCTTAGAAAAATGTATCCACCACCAACTCCTCACCCACCTTCTCTCTAAAATCTCCTCTCCACATCCCAACATGGATTCCGTCCATCCCATAGTACCACCACCTCCCTAATTAACTTCACCAGCACCATAAATTCACTCAGGAACAAAGGCAACCTAGTCTCTGCTACCTTTCTAGATCTATCCAAAGCATTTGATACTGTTTCCCACAACAAACTTCTATCATATCTATTCAACCTTAACATCAATAGCCCCTCCCTTCTCTGGTTGCAAAGTTACATAAGCGACCGCCAACAGTCTGTCAAATGGCTCAACTCCTTATCCACCCCACTCCCCATTACACTTGGAGTCCCACAAAGTTCTATTTTAGGCCCCCTGCTCTTCAACATCTTTACAAATCAACTTTACTTAGCTACAACAAAAGCAGACACAGTCCAATATGCAGATGATACAACCCTTATCTGCTCAGCCCCAAATATCCAGCTCCTCCAGCAAAAAGCCCAAGAATCCTTTCAAATTGAAAATTGGCTAAATAAGGCACAACTAATATTAAATCCCAAGAAAACTCAACTTATGTTATTTTACCAACCAAGTCCAATGACTCCAACTTCTCTATACTCTCTAACAATAAGACAGTAATCTCCCCAGTATCAGAGGCCAAACTTCTAGGACTTACAATTGATCCTCAACTAAAATTCAATAAACACATATGTACAACCATCTCCAAAGTTCACAAAAAACTAAGCACCCTCTGTCACTGCAAACAGTTCTTTACCTCTAAGGCACAAATTGACATTGCTAGAACTCACCTCCTGTTCACACTACTCTATGCATCCCCAGTACTTACAAACATAAATAAAACTGACCTAAATAAACTTACTATCTGCTACAACAAAATAGCAAGGTTTGCAAATAATGCCAAATCCTGTACCCAACACTGCCAATCCCTACAATTATTACACTGGCTCAAATTCCCCAACCTGCTACATTACTACCAACTCAAACTTGCCCACCGAATATTATACTATCCAATGAAAACTCTTGCCCTATCTGGTCTCCTAAACGTCTCTACCTCCAACAGTACCCTAAGATCCAACAATAAGGCACTGATTACTACCAGCTCTTACAAAAACAGCTCAGGAGATCCCCTCTTCCCCAACGTAGTAGCAAAAATATGGAACACCCTGCCTCCATACTTCAGAATGCAAAACCAAACTTTGGCATTCAAAAACCTTCTTAAAGATTACCTCTACCATAACTGCTTTTGTATCTGCAACCCACCCCACTGAAATCACTCCAACTGCTACAGTTTACCTTATAGCACACCATACACTTACTCTCTTATGCTTCCCTTATGCTCTGGGTTTCACCAACTTGTCAAACAACTAATGACATCTGTAAATACTGTATATATAGCTACAACCTGGCCTACTGTACATAGTGTATATATTGTTAAGACCTGTATTTACTTTGTTACAACATGTTCTTCTACACTAAGACTTCTGTATTAATTTCATCCACTATGTTTCCAGTTATGCTACTGTAAATTTTTCTCTCTTAATCTCATTTTATACTTTTGTAATTAATCACTGTCATTATTTCACTTTCTGTACCATCTGGAGCTTTTCTCCCCAGGACTTCGCCGAAAATGGACACCAACTGTCCAGTTGAACTATCCTGGTAAACAAATGTTAAATAAGTAAATAATTCTGAAACTGTTCTTACTGGCCATTAAAATTAGCATGGTTATCTAGCCTATACTTTGGCTATGTTTGCTATGAACTGTTTTTTGTTCAGTGTGTTTAACCTAATATTATTTTTTTGAACTATGACTATATAACACAGATTACATATCATATTTGAGTCAGTCTTTGAAATATGAACATGTAAACATCTTCATTATTCTTATATACTTATTACATGTCTTGTAGCTTTATGGTACAAGTTACAGCTGAAAATGGCTTGTTTGAATGAGCCCACCAGCCTGGCTATATGAATAAATGGGTGTACTTTTGAAGAACGAAAGTTCACTACTTCGAACTTCAAAAGTACACCCACACTAACATGAAAGTGCACTTTCATGAAAGTGCTCTCTCGTGAACCCGCTAGACTGAATGGGCTAGCAGTCATGGACCTTAGGGTTAGGGCATGGGTTAGGGTAAGGGGATAGTTAGTAGGGCTATCCCCTTACCTTGACCCATGCCCAAACCCTAAGGTCCGTGACTATCGCACCACAGTGGAAGACATTCCAAATCGGGCTATGTCCTCTACTGTGGTGCGATAGTCACGGACCTTAGGGTTAGGGCACGGGTTAGGGTAAGGGGATAGTTAGTAGGGCTATCCCCTTACCTTGACCTGTGCCCTAACCCTAAGGTCTGTGACTATCGCACCACAGTGGAGGACATAGCCCGTTTTTCAATGTCCTCCATTGTGGTGCGGTAGGTTCGGTCTAGTAAGCTTAAGCGAAGCTGGACTTTCGTTAAAGTACACTTTCGCTTAAGTGGGGATGTACTTTCCCATTTCGAAAAAGTGAATGTTTGTTGTAGGAAAGTACACCCGAATAAATACATTTTCAAAGTCTAATACATCAAATGCTCACTCTTCAAGAAATCTGTGGCAGCAGAACTTCTTAAAAGAAAAAAAGAAAAGATTAAAACCTTAGAAGAAAAACTCTAAACTAAATATCTCATGCAATGGGCCTTTTGAACAGTATCCACTATGTTGGGGCTCTGCTGCTACCACTCGTTACTAACTCTTACTTCTGACAATGAGTTTGCCATTCCCAATGAAGCAGGACAGCAGCAGCACTTGCTAACTTCCTGAAGCAAAAGAAAGAATCCAGTGCAAACCACAATATTTAGACTAAATGGGTCTGATTGGTTGAAAAATCCACCTGGAAAACAGAAGCTGAGATACAGTATGGAACTACCCCCCCCCCCCCATTCTCCTTTTATAAAGATATATATATATATATATATATATATATATATATATATATATATATATATATATATATGTTCTCAGAATAATAATTTTGGAGAGTTGCAATTGGGAAGATTGTCATTTGACATATATGACTTATCAAGTGGAAGATTTTAAGTAAACTTGCTATGCATAAAGGCTTCTCAAGAAATTTGTCTTTGAAAGATTACTTTTTATTACAGCCTTCAGACTATCTACTAAATTCACTACCAGCTTCTGCAATCCTGCTTTTCAATGCCACCAACTGAACTCTAACTTTAGCACAATGGTAGCCCTCTGGACATTAACAGCTAAAATTTTAATTGGGATGGACAGAAGTCATCTTGCAGGATCGGTAATAATTGATCTCAAAAAGGTTTTCAACCATGTTGACTGTTTAACTCCTCCAGTTTGCACTTCTTTCTCAAGGAATAAGCAGCAAAGCCTGCCAGCATTTCCCCAGTTTCCTATCTAACAGCACATGTTTAATGATAATAGTGACCTCTACCTACCTTCTAGCTACTGCTACCTAAGGAGGGTGTCCCCAAAGATATGAGCTCTCCCCATCACATTTCTCTCTCATTATTAATGGGATCCCAGCAGATGACACATTATTCACAGTTATACTTTAAACAAATGACATGGTTATTTGTAGATTTAGTACCTGACTCTCAATTATAAAGTTCCAACTAAAAAGATTGTTTAACTATCACCAACTAGCTAGATTTCAGAAAACTAAACCTAAATTAAACCACAACCAAATCCATAGCCTTTGGAATGCATAATGAACTAAACACAGTACCCTCAGACTGGGTTAGCCTTATCCACCAGTAGAACCCATTCTAAACCATCTTTCAAATACTTGGGCCTGTAGAGTTAGTTGAATTCTAATCTTTTAGCTGCACATTAAAACAAAAAGAGAGACACAATACAAAAGCTCTCCTCTGTTAAATGTCACACTTTTTGTGCCCTGCAGTCAGGGAAGCTATAGATAAAGAAATCGCATGTAATTAATTAAATTACAAACTACCCATTTTAGTGTCATCCTCTAAAAAGAACTTAACTAATCTACAAACAACCTCCATCAGAATATGCTGAGTGATTTCCATTGTCCACAGAACAGCACAACACTACTCAGTTCTAAATCACATCAAGTGGCTTACGGTCCAACAAAGGACAGAACTCTTACAAGGATCCCTCCTTTTTAAACTTCTTTACCTAAACTCCTTCACATACCTTGTTGGCTGATTAACAGTAACAGGAAGAATATACAGTCTTAAGTCTCATCCACATAATGCAGTCTCCATAACCCTCACACAAACAAACAGCATAATCATAACTTTGCAATACAAGGGACTACATTTTGGGAATCCATCTCACCATTTATTAGAGATATAACTCATTACTTTGCAGGGAAAACATTAAAAATGTCTGATAAAATCCATTCAGTGTCTGTGCTTTAAATATACAGCAACCATGTAAACACTTTAAAGAATATCTCCAGTATCAACTTTTAAATATCATAATCTGAAACATGCATATGCTTTTTCTAACAAAGCAATATATAATAGTACATCCCTCAAATTTCTCTACCTCCCCACTTCTCCATCTACAACTTATTCACTCATCCACCCTTACTCCTTAAGTTCTTTCTACTTCCTTTTTACATCTGCTCTATTCATCTTAAGGAAGGAAAGCCCCCCCCCCCCCAATTTCTCTTCAAGACCACAATGCCTGGAATTTGTAAATGCTCATTTTCTGCTGGAACCATGGTATGTTGCCTATTGTTCAAAAGTTCCTTCATGTATAATGCATTCCTTTTTTATTTCATTCACATCAGGCAATTATTACTAAATGAATTGTTTATCTTATGTATTTTATGTTGGCAAATGACTTATCTCTTTGTATTACTCTCAGCCTGAACTTGAAATTGATCTTATGGGATCAGTGCTCTACCCCATTTGTCAAACATATACAAATAAATAAATACATTTGGCCCATTTAAATGTCTTGCTTATTGTCAGACACTATGCACATGAAGGTTAGGTTATGAGAATCAAACCAAAATGATCGCCTATTTCCATGTTAGCGCTTAACCCATTAGGATGCATTGTCCCAGTCCCATTTAATAACACACAATGACACCAAATGCCATTTGATGACCATTATTAATTTCACACATAACTATATTACATTATTTAAAATATTAATTCTAACAGAAATGACCTTGTAACCACAATATGAAAATCCTTATGAGATACATCAGGGCAGCGTACCCACTCACCCTGTCCGAATAAACAGTATCCATACTTCCACTCACTTATTCTTAATCAAGCAGCATTCTACATCTCAATTTCATCCCCAAAACTCATTGCATCAACACACAACACCAAGAGGGGGAACAGAAGAGGGACAAGCCTCTCCTCCAACCAGCCTGACCACAGGCTGCCCCCCCCCTTACAAAAGAACTTTCACCAAACTCTCAAAAATAAAGTTAAATGTATGTTAAACAAATCTAAACCAAACTCATTCAAGTACACCCCATCGGATCTAAACCAAACGGAGTCCTTGTCATCAAAATCCCTATGGTCTATCGTATACATACCCAATGCCTCCAACTGCCAAGCCAGCTTATAATTAATAAACCTCCATGCGTGCTCCAAACCCTTAAAAGTAGCAGCATTCCTCAAACACAAAAGCACATTCCTGGATATAATGTCTGCAACATAAACAAATCCTCCTTTATCTTAACCACCAACTGCTTTAAAGGAATTATTCCCAAATCATTACCAGCTAAATGCATCATCAATATTCAAGGAAGCCCCATCCGTAACCATATCACTTCAACTTCATCCATAAACTGAGTCCATCTCAGACTTCTAATCCCATGTCAACTAACTGTCCACCCAATTGATGCAAACCCAAGTCCTTTCCATACATTCTAACTGCAGACCTCTTTACTGCCCAATGGATATACAAGTGGCTCAAGATGACAATCTCCTTTCCTGAAAGACAAAAAAAAATATTAATTATCAGTTGAATCCATTACCTAATATAAGATAAAAAGTCATTAGAAGGCCATCTCTCCAATCTCCGGATGACCTCAATGGATCTGCCTTCCTTTTCCAAAGCTGAAGCCCTACCAATATGAAAAAAATGAGTGGAGAACCTCTCAACAGGAAAACCCATACATCTCAGTGTCCTTCTTATTACAGGTACAAACTGACTAGCCATTCATAGGTTCATGGGTTCATAGGTAGGTACTAGGCTATCTGCTCAAGGGCCTACGTAAGCCTAGCCAACAAAGTTCCCTGGCTTACACCACCCAAGAAAGTTATTTTCCTGTGCCACTGTTGAGCAGAGACACAGAAGTGATCCCTGGGGTGTATTTCCTATTTGCCATCCACTCATCAAGATTTTTCTTCAAGAGTGCTAATGAAGAACTTTGCTTGACATAGATGGGTAGCCTGCTCCAGAGTATGGGAAGTCTCTGAGACAGGAATCTATCCCTCCAGCATGTTCTGTTTATTGTGGTGACAAGGTTTAGGTTCCTAGAGCATGTAGGTTGGTGGGATTGGGATTTCTTTAGGTGTAGCATGTCCAACAGCTCTGGGTTTGACATAGCTTTATATGTTAGGCAGAGATCACCTCAGAGTAGGCGATATGCTATGGAGTAAAGCTGGAGTTTTTCGAGGCAGTCAGTATAGGGCATTTGTTTGAGGCCAGTAATCCTCTTTGTGAGGTACTTCTGTGGCCTTTCCAGCTGCTGCAGATGTCTTGTGAGGCACATTCCAAAAGGGGCATTGTACTCTATAATGGGTCTAATGAGTGTCGAGTAGAGGGGAACAATGACCTCTTTTTTCCTCGATGAGAACCCTTTTATGATGAGGTGTGCCATGTAGAAGGACTTCCTGACTACTGTGGCAATGTGACTATCAAAGGAGAGACTACTGTTCACCTGAGTCCCAAGGTCTCTTATCACACATTCAGTGTTAAGTAGATTGCTGCCTATGTGGTAGTTCATGGGTACAGAGTTTTTACCGAAGGGGATGACACTTTTTGGCATTGAGCTTAAGGCCATGGCTCTGACACCAGGCATCTGTCTCAGCGAGGCTCTTCTGTAGGATGTCCACATCATTTGGGGACTTGACTATGGCTCCTAGGTTTGCAGTCATCTGGGAACTTTGTTACCATCCTACCCCCCTCTACTGAATAAACAAACCATGAGGTTCCCCACATGATTCCAGATCAATTCTGCAGCCCAACCCAATGGACAAAGTCCCTCATGCCTATCTTTCCTAAGAATTATCTGTGTGCCCTTCCCTAACTGATCTGTTTAAGACCTATGTAACCAAATGTGTACTGACCCTGGAAAAACTATAACATCTCCCCAAACTAAGGACCTTAACAGCTTTGACACCCAAAATGCCCCAAAATACATCCACAAACACAAAGTAACCCACAAAACATAATCTCCTGACTCACCCACTGGTAAAAGTAAACCTTCAATAAAACTTTCAAACTCTGTTTCATCAATGGCCACCACATATCCATATTCGCAACAACCACTTTACACTGTCCTGTCAACATATGCCCCACCATCCAGGACTTTGTAACATCATGCAGCCTAGCTACCAGCACAAATACACTAATTGCTTCCAAGTCAAACTTAACGGATTCTACCACCTTACCTTGCTCCCAAGCCCAAGCCAAGTATCACAATAATAGTTCCTCTGATGAAACCCCTTCATCTTCAGGCAACTGCAAAATAAATTTATTAAAATCACATAGTCCCTACGACATGGTCTCCTGGTAGATGCCACCCAAGATTGCTGCATCAAGCTCCTGGTTACATCAGCCCAAGATGCCACACCTTGTCTGGCAACACCATTGGCACCTCCTCTACTCCAGAAGGCAACTGTCAGAACCTGGAAAACTGAAACTGAGACCAACTGTCAGCAATCTCATTCCTAACCTCTGCCACATGCACACCTGTGAACAAAAAATTTATTAACAAACTGCAAAACTAACTTACATAAAACCAACAACAATTCAAATCTCACAGTCTCCGCTTGCAAAACTTGTACCACCGCCACATTATTCAAATTAAAAATTACCCTCTTTCCCCTCAATCACTCCTGACAAACTACCGATGCAACCCAGAATGGCATCAACTCTAAAAAGGCAACATCCCTTTTCCACTTCTCCTTCCAATCCACCAGCCAATGAGGTGCAAACTATTCCCCTCAAAAAAATGTACCATTTCAATGCCCCCAGTTGAATCTGTGAACAACTGCAGTTCCTCTTGACCAACCCAATCCATCTGTTAAAAAGAGACACCACTAAACTGCTCCAGAAATGACAATCAAAGTGCCAAATCAGCCTGCACCAACTTAGTTAATCCTGACCCAACGATGTTTGCTCTTCCCTCCTTTTAACAAAAGGACCACTGACCTACAAAAAATACACCCTGGATGAACTGCTTGACATGCAAAATTCAGAAGTCCTAAAAGCTCCATGACCTCCATAATCCACACCTTATCCTTGCACACCACACATCCAAGCTTCCCCTTCAAATGAGCTATCTTATCAGCCAGCAAACAAAACAACCCACTTTCTCTATCCACCAATAAACTCAAGAAATCCAATGTCTTGTCTTGGCCTTCCAACTTCTGCCTAGCCAACGGGACCACCAAATCATCACATATCCCCAGAAACTCTCACAAACCTTCAAACACACCATCAAATCCTTCACCTACTATCAATAAATCATCCAAGTAATGCACAGCCTTCTACATATCCACCCACTGCTGTCAAACCCAATGAAGTACAGTGCTAAATTTCTTGAAAGTAGTGCAAGCTACCAAGCATCCCATTGGCATAGCCTTATCAAAGTAAAATTTGTTCCCAACTACCAGGCCTAATAATGGCCACTCCTCCTCCTGTACCAGCAAAAAGATAAAGTCAGATTCAGTGTCGACCTTCACTAACCATGGATCCTTAAACCCCCAAATAACCTTCACAGTATCATCCAAGGATACCTAATTGACCTTGGCATCCTTAACTGAAATGAAGTCATTAACAGAGCTGCCTTTTGGGTACAACAAATGGTGAATCAGCCTGAACTCACCAGCCACCTTCTTAGGAACCAAATCTAGCAATTAAACCTTAAAACTCTCAAAGAGAGGGCTATCAAAAAGACCCAACAACCTACCTGCCTGTCGTTCCTTCATTACCAACCCCTCCAAAATATCAACCCTCCACTGCACAGATCGCAAATTCTTACAGACTACTCCATCCCCCACCACCCTTGATTTAATAGAAACCCCTCAAAAAAGCCCTCAACTATTTTTTCCTTAAGAGAAGAATCAGGAAATTGCTGGAGCATATGCCACAACACTTCAACCTTAACAGGATAATGCATTCCCTTGCCCCCTAAAGAACACCCTTCCCTGTAACCCTCAAAAATTCTCCCTACCTAGAAAATTCTAAAACGCCTAAAAGAAAGAAGGGAAAACACCCCAATGAGTTGAAAGTGAACCTGGAATAACCAAATTCACCTCCCACCGACCACACTGCATCGCCGGATGGCTCCCCACACACTTTAAACAAGCATGTGAGAACTTGCATACTACCTACAAGTAATGGCCCACATTAAAAGCCCAACCTCCTTCTCCCCCTACCTTTCCCCTTCTACTAACCACCCAAAAGCTATCCATCATAGTAGATAGCCTTATGTCCGCATGTTTAACCTCCATGCGGAGAGAGTGATCAACTGTTTTCTGCTTCCAAAACCTCTGGTCATACCATAACCAAATGGTCCCCAACTGCAAACTCTGAGCTTCTCAAATTTTACAAAAGTAAGCCAAGAGTAGCAAAGCCAAAGAAGTATCCTTCTCCAGCCAAACTGCCCTGCAGTAGACAAAACCTACCACCCAATTATTCCACATCCTACGTTGCACACTACCTACTGTCCTCCTCCCCAATGCTGCTACAGCTGCAAAAAGGACTTTGCTATTCGCCAACTCCAATTACACTAGTCACTGCACACCTTCTGAACAAATACATTTGAAGACATCAACATACTCCTTCCCTCCAAATCTTTGCCTTAACTGAGGATGGAATGTGAGGGGTCAAGAAAACTGTCCCTGTACCTTGCCCCAAAGCCTGCGTAGTTAACCAATCACCCGACTGTAAGCCAAAATCTGACACAACTTCAAAAAACAATCCTACTCCACCCACGGATGACCCTGAGTTCCCCACAAACAACCCTATGCTATCCTCCCCACTAATTGCTTTGCCCTGTCCCAGCTCATGACACCATTGCTTATCCCCCATAGACCCTCACTTTTCACCCAACCCCTGGTAGGCCTCATCCCCAGCTATCCCACAGTCATTCCCCACACACTCCAAACCTACCATATCTAATGGGACTCCCAAGAGGATTTCATAACCTGTCACTCCATCCAGAGCTACTCCAGCCACTGAAGAATCCATGGCTACCACATCTCTCGACTGTCGTGCCAGCTTCCCATAAGCCACCATAAGCCACTGACCTGGTCTTCGGTGGTGGACATTGTCTCTTTCAACTGGACTTGCCTGCATCATCTGACATCCTGGACTCAGCATTAGGTACCTCCTAGAACAGCTCCTCCACCTGTGCCACAATGGCCTCCCACCTCTGCCGTACACTCTGCCTATTCACCATCTGCAACAAAGGAGACACATCACACTAAGATAGAGAAAAAATAGAGACACTTTAAATACTGCTTTAAAATTTGATAGACTAACAAGTTTTGTATTAGCATAGGTTTTCAGAAGGGTATTAGGTCTGAATACTGCCATGTTTGCCCTTTTTTTGTGAATTCCATCCTTCTTGACTTGCCAGTAAACTGCTACCTAGCTCAAAACCACATTAAAAATCATTCACAGCCATACGTCTCAACATCTTAGCACAAATAACCTGGACAAGAGCTGACAAAATCCCAAAATTCAGGGCAGATTTTAGGTATTGCAAATCATTACATCCCTAGCCAATTAGCACAGGTCAGATGCAAATCCTGAACCTTGTATTTGGGAGGTTAATACCTTAACCATTATACTAAACCTCCTCCCATTATAAACTTAGAAAGTTGTTAGAATAACTAGAATTCTGTTTGTGTGCATCTGAAGAATATGAGGTCTGCAACTCAAATGTATGTCATTATTTAGTGTCTCTAATCCTCAGATCATCCCAGTGGCTTGCCGGAAAACCACAGCCTTTACAATAAATGGGCTGAAAGTATGTAATAAAACTGGGCCATTTGGCAAAATGTGAGCACTTAAAATACCTCTCAACCTCTTAGTGCAAAAACTATGGACAAAGCCTGATAAAATGGAGGAACAAAGGTCCAGAAATAGGGACAGATTTTAAATATTGCTCTTATAAACTTAGAAAACTGCTAGAGTAACAGGATTTGTTTTAACATACATTTTCTGAAGGATTTGAAGTCTGAAACTCAAATGTATGTTATTTAGTGACTTCAATCCTCAGATCATCCCAGTGATTTGCCAGAAAACCACAAATTTTATGAGGAATAGAGCAAAAATTTACGAGAAAAAGCTGAACATTCTGTGAAAATCTGTACAGTCTTTTAGAGATATGGCAGTTAAATGGCAGCAGATAGTCCACGTGTGCTGGCACTGCAAGTGGCCACCCCAACTCTCATCACAAGCATGCTGCTGCAACTAATGACTCCTAGCCCCACCATGCATGCATGGAATGCAGTCATTACCCAAAGGAACCCCCAGTCCGTAAAAAGTTATTCGTGGCTCACAACTCCTCTCCCAGCCACTGGAATGCCACAGGACAAGACCACCACCACCAAAGTGAGTGCAGTCTAGAGGAAGCAGCCTCTAAGCCATCACAATACCATACAAATATGCACTTCCATACAAAGTATCACTGCAATGCACAGCCGCATAAAAACCAATAGAACACACCTCATCCCACACACCAACAAGTCATACTGAACAAGATCAGCCTCACACATGGTGCACCAACAGGCAACCCACACAACATCAAATGGAGACATGCACAACAAAACTGAAAAACACACTTCAATGGACTCTCCCCCCCCCCCCAAGAGATGAAAATGACTCCCTCATCTAGCAACCCACCAGCAAAATACACAGTGCACACAAACCACAAGCAAATGAACCCAAAAGCAACATGATCCATAAGGCTGCAAGTAACCAAACCGCCCTACAAACAACTGTCCCAATGGAAAACCAGCCAAAAAAAAACACTTCCAACCAGACACCACAGCCAATGATACTCAACCACCAAATGACACCACCACCCACCTCACAAAGGGGGCCGATGAACCTATAGACCCAAACAGGCAGATAAAACAAAATATATATTATTACATCCATCACCCTCCTCCTTGCACACCAACACCACCACCATCCAAGGCCTATCTGTCCACTGAATTACCTGCAGGTTACTCAAAAACCTAAGTCTCACCCCACATCTACCTTGCTTCCTCTAAAATCCCCTTAACAAATTAATCCATCCCTTCCCAAAGTCTGGTCAAACCTATTTCTTTTCCTTAGTCTTAGCACCCTTCCCCAACAAATCTCCCACCCCCACCATATTTAACTCACTCTAACCCTCACCAAAGATGTCCCTGGACAAACTGCTTCATTCCCAAACCTCATTTACCATCTAGTATTGCTATGCATCCTGTACTGTAATATACTTTTACTGGCTTCTCTGTTTGCATAAACATTTTTTTTCTTGATTCTGTTTGTCCATTCAACTATATGTAATGTGGCAGTCACAGATTTACCGTATTTGTAAGCAACATTGTAGTATGTGCTTTAGTAGTATAATATTTTCATGAAATGCTCTTTTAAAAATTCAGTTATGTGATTACCTTGGAATTGGACAACATTTTTGCCTTTCAAAGATCCTTGCTACAACCTCACTTGGTGTGCAGTACTTACACCTACAGTTCTGATATCTTTGTCATTTCCTGTGGGCTGACTCACCTAGAGCTACTGCTAAGAATCAAACCACAAGGCTTACCAAAGACCATACAAAGATAAAAAATGTAAACCAGTATGAAAGAAACACAACATACCAATCTGCTTCTAGTGTTTC
Source organism: Protopterus annectens (assembly GCF_019279795.1). Classification (NCBI taxonomy): domain Eukaryota; kingdom Metazoa; phylum Chordata; order Ceratodontiformes; family Protopteridae; genus Protopterus; species Protopterus annectens. The sequence continues at coordinate 1,572,546,697 of NC_056728.1, read as the reverse complement.
TGTTACTTTGTGAAATGTGTTTTTTCTTTCTTAGGAACTCAAACTTCAAACAAGATATACAAAGCACAGGACATGTATGCTGTGAACCTTGCTTCTGAAGGACAAATTATCTGTGTGATTTGCCTTAGACTCTTTTTGTGAGTCCACAGCACTAACTACACAGAAACCATAACAGACATATTACATTGGGTTTAGTTCATTGTCTGTCATTTCTTAGCATTAATTCAGAAAGTCATTGTTTTATATGGATGAAATAAAAATATTTAGAATAGATTTATAGTCAGTTGAAAAATGGTTTATATATAGCCTGACTACCAATATAAATATATCTTCTCACCTCAGTAAAAACGAAGATGCCAGAACACAGATAAAAACATAAGTATCATAATGTAGGTGTTAAATTGCAAAGTGTATATAAAAGCCTCTATAAAAGAACCATGTCTTGTAATTACTGAGTGTATGACACCAAGAGCTGACAAAGTAGCTGGTGAATAAACTTAACCTGGATTTTGTGAGGCTGTTGCTTAGACATAATCAAGAGGTAAATCAATGTGTTTTGAGGTAAATAAAACAAAGCAATGCAACAGCCGTGTAAAGCAGTAAATTAAACTTCATGACAGATGTTAAAGAATACATATACATGGCACCATAGTGATTAATTTGCTATGATGATCTTTGCCTCACAACTGTGGGGGTTCACTTATAGCTTGCAGTCACTGTCTCTACAGTCCCTGCATATTTTCTGTATGGCTATTCTGTGGTTACTGTGTTTTTCTCTGAAAATGTGCTAGTTGACTGGCTACACAGACTTTCAATATAAGTTGCATTTACTCTTGCTCATGGTCTCTTAAATTTCACAAATATGACTTTACAATGTTTGAAATAAAAGTTACAATTATCAAATAAAAAATATAGATGATGCCAAGTTGAATACTGACTACTTGTGTTTCTGAGTTAAAAGAAAAAAAATCCACCCATAAGCTTGATTTCTCCAATTAGATTTCAGCCTCTAGCTGACCAAACATTTAGATACTGGCTCCAGGTTCCTCCAAATAATTTTTAGTGATTGTGATAATCTATACATACATATAGGTTCATAGGTTCATAGGTTCATACTAGGCTATCTGTCCTGGGGCAATTATAAGCCTAGCCCGATTCTGTATGGCTTACGCCACCCCTTGATTTGAGTATACTGTGCCCTTTTTAAGGTTTAGTTTACTGTGCCTCTGTCTAATAGTGACACGGAAGTAATCCCTGGGACAAACCTACGATCCCCCATCCACTTATCGAGATTCTTCTTGAAGAGATTCAGTGAGGTGCTCTGCCTCACATGAACTGGAATTCTATTCCAGAGCGAAGGGAGCCTCTGGGTTATGAACCTGTCCCTCCAGCAAGTTTGATTTATTTCTGTGCTGAAGTTCAAGTCCCTCGAGCGTGTGGCTCTAAGGGATTTAGATTTACTGAGGTGGAGCATGTCCATTAATTCTGGATCTGACATAGCTTTGTATGTCAGGCATAAATCGCCTCGAAGTAGGCGGTATGCAACTGAGTAGAGCTGGAGTTTTTTTAACCGAGCAGCATATGGCATCTGTTTGAGACCCTTGATCCTCTTGGTGAGATACTTTTGGGGTCTTTCTAATTGCTGCAGGTGTCGAGTAAGGTACATCCCAAAAGGGGCATTGTATTCTATGATGGGCCTGATGAGGGATGAATAAAGGGCACGATTACCTCTCTTGATCTAGATGTGAAACCCTTCGTGATGAGGTGGGCTATGTAGAAGGTCTTTCTAACCACTTTGGCAATGTGGTTTTCAAAGGAGAAATTGCTATCAACTTGGGTCCCCAGGTCCCTAATAACTTTCTCTGTACTTAATGGGTTTCCGCCTATGTGGTAATTTGTGGGCACATTGTTTTTGCCAAAGGGTATGACTATACATTTTTTGGCATTTAGCTTCAAACCATGGCACTGGCACCAGTTATCTGTCTCTGTGAGACCTTTTTGAAGGATGTTTGTGTCAGCTGGAGAGTTGATTATGGCGCCCAGTTTGCAGTCATCTGCAAACTTGGTGAGCCATAGTCCTCCCACGTTTGCCTGTACCTCGGAAAAGTATATACCGAACAAGAGTGGTCCCAGGACAGAACCCTGTGGGATGCCACGTGTGACCGGTTTCGAGTCTGACATGGCTCCAGCAACTCTCACTCTGTGGGTTCTGTCTTTGAGCCAGTTTGTGACCCATCTTGTGACATAGGGGTTTATATTTAAGCTGGATAGCTTATCTATGATGCCCGAATGGGGTATTGTGTCAAATGCCTTTGCAAGTTCCAGATAGGCTGTGTGGACTACCTTCCCTTCATCTATGGCTTTGGTGACTGTTTCAAAGAAGTCAACCAGGTTCAAAAGGCAGGATCTGCCCTTAACAAAGCCGAACTGGGTAGGATCTAGTGTCTGTAGGTCCCCAATGTCTTTGTTTATGAGCTCCATGATGATCCTCTCCATAGCCTTGCAGACTAAGCTAGTCAGGCTTATGGGGTGATAGTTTCCAGGGTCCGTAGAGGCTCCACCTTTGTGGAGTGGGACCACTGTTGCTGTACGCCATTCTGTGGGCACATATCCTGTATTGAGGCTGATATTGTATAGCTGTTTTATTTGAGGGATTAGTTCCTCTTGTAGTTCATGTAGGACGCAACCTGAGACACCATCTGGTCCCATGGAAGTAGTGTTTTTTGCTTTGGAGAGGGCAGCCTTCACCTGAGCATCTGAGATGTTTGGGAGTCAGCCCTCTGCCGGGATAGATACTTGCTCTTTTGGGGAGGGGAGAAGTTTGCACTGAACCTGTCTGCCAGGATATTGGCGATGTCTGTGGGTTCAGTGTATTTTTTGTCGTTTAGAATCAACTCAGAACAAGTCTGGGAGTTGCATCCCAGGTTTCTAACATAACTGAAAAAAGCCTTATGATTGTCTTTGGTGTCCTGTGCAATTTTTCTCTCGAAGCTGGCCTTGGAGGATTTTATGAGGGATCGTAATTTTTTGCTAGTACTGATCAGAGATGCCTTCCCTATTAGGGATTTTGCTCTATCATGTAGTAGTTTCCTCCTTCTGTTGTACAGTTTATTTATGGCAGGGGTCCACCAGACTGGACGCCTGCCTTTGGATGATTGGGTCTTGGTTTTGTTTGGGATAGCATGATCCATGCTTTCCTGGAGATGTCCATAGAATGCATTTATATAGTATTCTGCAGTTTGGGCTGTAGTTTCCACTGGCCCTGGGGCCTTGAAGGATTCCACTTTGGTTTTGAGAAGTGAGAAGTTCACTTTTGAGAAGTTTTTCACTGTGGTTTTCTGGGCTGGGGGTGGGGTCGGGATGTGGACATCCAGTGAAATTAATTTATGGTCTGATCTTACCAATGAGGGATATACTTCTGGTGTGGAGCATAGAGTCCCCATGTTGGTAATGATCAGGTCTAGTATGTTGTCCCCTCTTGTGGGAGTGGTGACTAGTTGTTTCATAGCATTTGAGTTTATAATTTCCAGGAATCTTTGGGCTAAGGTGCTGGGGCTTGAGTAGTGCTCCCAGTCAATGTTTGGGTAGTTGAAGTCACCCAATATAATGGTGTTCGGAGAGATCTTCATGTTCTCCAATGTTTTCAGGAAAGCCGAATGGGATTCCTGACTTTGAGAGGGTGGTCTATAGGATGCTATAAACTGAAAAGCAGTCTTGCCCACTGTTAGTTGCACATGGATGGTCTCCGATACGTGCAATGCCACTAACCTGGAGGTGTGGATATCCTTGATAAATATGGAAACTCCCTCCTTTGTGGTTCGGTCCAGGTTTTGGGGCCGAAAAGCATGATACGAGGTATAGCCTGGTAGTGCTGGGGTGCTCTCTGGAGCCTTGAACCAGGTTTCTGTCACTGCACAGATATTGATGTTCTCCATACTGAGGAGAGCTTTGAGTGTGTGCATCTTGAGGTTCAGACTTCTGGCGTTTAGCAGCATTACCCTTAGTTTCTTGTTCCTTGTGCTGTCTATGGGGGTGGGTTTGACTTTTGAGCCTTGCCTAAAAGAGGCACTATGGGGTGGCAAGAGCCTTTGCCAATATCCAAAAGCCCAGTGGTGACAGGTGCAAGCCGTCCCTAGCGAAGCAACGTGGCTTGTCGAGCATGTCATCCCAGGCTGACAGACACTGGATCCCCTTTGAATGACACCAAAATTTTAGCCAATTGTTAAAATCGATCATTTTGTCTTTGTACTGTGGCATCATTCTAGGTGAGGGTAAGATGCTGCTCAAGGTCAGGGTCATACCAGCCTGGGCTACATGATCAGAGAGCTCCTCTATGTCTCTTTTCATGTAGTCCAGGGAGGTATGTCTCAGGTCATTCACACCAGCATGTACAATGACTGAGTCATATTTGTATTTGCTTTGGAGTGACCTGAGTGCTTGCGTTATATGTCAGATCCTAGCACCCGACAGGCAGCTCACCGTGACCTTCTCTTTATTCAGCCTTGTATGAATGTCTGAAATCTCTCCAAGCCAGACTTTCCTCATTAATAAAAAAAGAAAATCTTTTAACCAGAGTTCAAGGTGCTTAAAGAGTAAAAGCAAGAATTTACCACCCAATAAAGCCAGGATATGATTATATTCCATATTGTATGTTCAGCAATGAATGCAAAATACAGTTTCTTCTATCAATTCATGACTGTTCATAACAACATAACTCCATCACAACTGCTTGAGAATACATTTCCCCTATTATGAGCAAACACATAACAGAATAAACATTCTGAAAGCCAGAAAGCACTCTTGCACCCATCATGTTCAGAGAAGAACCACCACATCTCCTATAGTTATGCATACTGTTTCCAAAACTGCACAAAACTAAGAAAGCACAGACTCCCATTAAAAATGCACAGTCAGGTTGTATAAACATCAAACATCAGTCCTGCTAGGTCTCAGCAACTAACATTTGATCTCTACTAACAGGTGATTTGGACCAACTGTGTTTGGACAATTTGAACCCAATGAACTTTATCATCTTCAAGGAAGCCCAAATTGAATGTCTCATAATACTGGAATTTTGAAGAAAGGCATAATTAGCTATATAGACCCAGGCCTGCCCTTGTATGAAATTAATGTAATTTGAAAATGAATTACCCAACTTTCAGTAAGAAAGCCAACCAAAACTATAAAAAGAAGGTCCTGTTTGCAATGGTCATCCTTTCCTTAATTTGTGCTTTCATAAGTTGGGCATTCAGAATCAGTTTGCAGTTGCACAAATTTCTGGGGTCTCCTGTAGTTTCATAAAACTGCAGTTAACTCAGTAATGTGGACAGCTACTAACAATGTGAGTGATCAGTGGCAGTTCACTCAGTAATGTGAACAGCTACTAACACTGTGAGTGATCAGTGGCAGTTCACTCAGTAATGTGGACAGCTACTAACACTGTGAGTGATCAGTGGCAGTTCACTCAGTAATGTGGACAGCTACTAACAATGTGAGTGATCAGTGTAACATAATTAAACCTGTCAGTGATCACAGCATAGTTTGAAGCATAAGGATGACAGATGACACAGTATGCTTAAGATTACAAGGGAAGTTTCATCATGTGTCCTTACTACCAATTTTCTGACTAGGATTCATAGACAAGTTGTCTAGTATGCAGTCATACAGCACACTCTGCTTACATGCAAAGCTTTCTCAGCTCATATGCAACAGGTTGCCCAGCAGCAAAGCTCTATTCAGCTGAGCAGCAAGCATTTTAGCACCGTGTTTAGATGCAACAGTCATGGAGGAGGCTATGCTAAGAGGTATAATGTTCCCTTTTTCTGAAACAAAAATAAATGACCTCCTGCGGAAGAATTTTGCAATTCATTCATTAAAGTTTACAGATACTACAATCTCTGATAATGCGCTTATATTTTTCCATTATTTTTGTCACTCTTTTTTTTTAAGCACATTTCTAAGTAGTATCTCACATTCCTACTAGAAGTGGGAAGAGTTATGTGCTATTTGTTATTCAAATTTCATGCTAATTAGATGTCTAGACTTTTACTAGATGTTCCTATTTTTCAAGGGACTTTGCTCCTATTTTCAATGTCTGCATGTTGAAAGTTATGGATAAGCATATGTGTGTGTATGTGTGTGTGTGTGTGTGTGTGTGTGTGTGTGTGTGTGTGTGTGTGCGCATCTGCATGAATATAAATGCATGTAAACATATATACACATATGTATATATGTATGTGTGTATGTATGTATATATCAGACAGAGAGAGAAATTTACATACCTTTATTGAATGGCACTTATGTCAATATGCGTAATGTTGACACCAAACGATCGACATTATGCACATCAACATGCTACTACGCATGCACTGAGAATGAATCTCGACACATCCAAAACCCTTTAAACAAAAAACAAAGGAAAAGGTATTTGCACTCCATATTTGCCCCCATACCCCGTGCTAATTATATATACTAGCTAAGAGGTCTCACAGTTCTAGGGGGAGAGAGCAAATTTGCCAACCCAGAGAATCGGCCAGCCCTGATGCTTTTGTTGGCACCTGTTGACCATCTGTTTAGTTGACCAAACTGTGTCGACTAAACAGATGTCAACCAAAGCAGTGTTAGACAAAAGTAGCAGAACACACACACACACACACACACACACACACACACACACACACACACACATATATATAAAATGTGTATGTATATATATTTATGTCAAGTTAAGTGAATGGACACAAGACTGGCATCTGTAACATCAATGTCAAAACATCAAAAAATGGAACACTGATAGCTTCTGTGCATGCTCCGAGTATTAACCTCAGTGTGGTTGAAACCAAACACAAGTGTTTTTGGATGGGGGGAAGTCCCTTACATCCCATGCTATTTATATATATACTAACTGCAAGAGTGTGCAAAACCCAGGGAAAGGGCATATTCCATAACCAGGGATTGTTGATATCATAGACATACCACCTGCTTCGTCGACCAAATGATGTTGGCCAGGCATTGATCCTGTGCCTGTTCAAGTAAATGGATGAAACACACACACACACACACACACACACACACACACACACACACACACACACATACACACACACACACACACCCACACACATATGCCATATTCAGTGAAATATCATCTACTGTAAGTTTAGGTAATGAGTTTTGTTATCCGTGGCAAATTTGTACAAGATATTTCATCATTTAATTTTTTGCATAAACAAAAATCCACATATTCAATTTCTTCTACGTTTTTATTTTCTTAGGTCTGAATTAATGTTTCTCAATAATTTCAATAGGCTATAGTAATTGTGTAATTTGTCTCCTGAAGAGGGTACTAGGTAGTTTGTATAGCTTTTAAAGAGTGGAATGTCTTGTGTGTTTTCTACACTAATTCTAAAGCAAACTATTTTTATAGTGTAAGTTAATTTTTTGGTATTTTACTAGTATCATGAAATATATTTTAGGATTTGTCTGCTTTTCTTAGTTGTATAGTTTACGTATGTTTTAATTAGTTTATTTATTTTCTTAATTAGTTTATGTACTTGCAAATGGGTTCATTTTGATGGTAATGATTTCTGATTGGTCAGTTGCAGTTTGGGTTTTATTTATTATTTATTTATTTATTCATTCATTCACTTATTCATTTTTATTTATTAAAAACTGTTTATTTCTTCAACAATCAACAAACTCAATAACTTTTTAACAATTATGAAACTTAATGAATATTAACTTCTCAATCCATGTTTTCACAATTTTTGAACAGCCGTCTTTCTTTTATGTGCTCAGTTCTGACACTTTTCAACAATAACAACAATATGTGGTGAAATGTTTAATTATTACACATTTAGCAACAGCAATATGTGGCTAAATCTTTAATAATTTTAATAAACAAATAAGCTATGTTCCCGTCCATTATCACTTTTTTTTTAATTTATAGGGGGTTTTCTGTCTTCTTTTTGGCTCCCTGAAGCTGACCATCAGCTTCGACAGGACCCACTCCTTCTTCACAAGGCCTATTTGTCCAGGGCCAGTGAGGAGACTGAGGACTCAAATGCGGCATCATACTGCTGTCAGAGTGTTTTTACTGTTTTTCCCACCCCTGCAGACATGGTCAATAACATTCCCAAGGGTAAAATGTGCAATGAGCATCACTGCAGAACTGTCCCTCCCTTACACAAGAGGTTGTCATTAGCAGCATGCTCTGCAGTAGTATATTCCACCAGGAAAATCAGCCCTGCTGGTGTGCCCTATGAATGTACCCTCTCCCTCTTCTCCCTGGGGGAGCATGACCATCCTCCCCTTCCAGTACCTCAGACACCTGAATGCTAATCAAACCCTGCTCACCTGTGCTGTAGTCACTGCTTTATACCTTTATGCTGTGGCACTGACATCCTCCTTAAATTATTTATCCTTTAATACCAATGTCTATAGTAATTCCCCACAATCTCTTACAAGTTTTATAATCATAGTACTGACAAATAGAAAATAAAGGAAACATGTATTCGATACCAAGGTTTCTCAGCAGTCTCAAGTCATCCATTTTATGATCTCCATCAGCAAAAAATAGTTTCCCTATAAAGTTTCCAAGGCAAAAATTTAGATACACAGTTTTGCTATAAATATTTCTTTATAATTCAAACTTTCTCTAACTTCTAACTCATCTATGATCACTACAGTATCTTTAACTGCTAGAACTGTTCAATATTTTCTTCTCTGCAATGCTTTCTTATTAAAATAAAAAAAATAAATTATTAAAATAGCATTGCACTTTCTGTGACATTATTACTCAAAGAAATTTTTATTAAAATGTTTTCCATATCTTCAAATAGATTGAACCAAATAGTGAAACATAAAAATAATATAACATAATCAATTAGTCAACTATTTACAAAATAAACTATATACAATTGCCTAAGTATACAATCTATAACATCGCATGTTTCCATATACAATATGCAATTTGTATTATGATTCTGTGCTGACTAATCAGATCAATTTGTTTTGTCCAATATTTCATCAGCTTACTGCCAATAAGTGATGTATGAAGTTGTCTTAGTTCTTTTCTTTATGGTTGCTACTTCCATTTGAAACACGAAGACTGCAATTTTCTTGAAATCTTGAAAAGTTGGTAGTGCTTTATTCTTCCAGTAAGTTGTTCTGGCTTTACATGCACTGGCAAGCAATGCCCATGGTAAAGGATATTTTACTTTTGGGACACATTGTGGTATGGGTGCATTAAACAAAACTAATGACTTGGCTAACTGAAAAGTATCATTAAAATTGTTTGAAAGAAATAATTAATTTCAAACCAATATTTGTTCAGTGAATGACAATCAAAAATCATGTATTCCCAGTCTGCTTTTGTATGCTTTTTACATCTCCAACAATCAATATGTTTCTTAAATATTAACCTATGAGGGGTTAGAAAAGATCTATATAGGAATTTCTATGCATATAGTTTGCACTGAACTGACTTGGTGGTAAGGCTTAGTGATAAAAGGATAATTTCTTTTAAATTTTTATCAGTATCCTTTTGATTAACCTGATTATAATAATTCCAATAACTATTATTGGTATAGTTCTTTGTTTCTTTAAGTGTCTTATGAATTTTGGATAACTATCCTTGTCCCTTATAAGTATTATTTATTAAACATATCACAACATCTATGAGCTTAGGAATATTATTTTTAAAAGTTGGTGTCATCAGTTCCAGCTTATTTGTGATGTACTGTCTTATTTGTTGTATTGGTAGCCACAATTTATCATCTCACTCAAATATCCTTTTGATTTGATCTAGTGTGAGTAATGTATTGCCATTGAGTATTTGATACCAATAAATCACTTATTTTTCTTTAAGCTCTTTGATTACATTTGAATCAAAGGTAGTTATACAGTCTTGTGTACAAGCTATAGGATGTAATATAAAAATCATCCCCCGGATTCTCAAAAGCTTGCATGGAGTGCAAGATGAGTGCAGGAGCTCATGCAAGCAATATGTCTGCCATGCAAGCCAGGAACAGCCAGGAGGGGCATGCACGAGAGCTCTAGCACTAATCCTGCATGGACTAAACCCTGGTATGCAAATCAGGTTTATATTAGATAACTGAATGTTATCTTTAGTGAATGCTCACATGAGCGAAAATGCCAGTAATCGAACTTGGTATTGTGGGGGGCTGTGCTCCCCACACCCCCACTAACTATATATTCCAACTCCAAGATCACACTACAGTGAGGAAAGGGCAAATATCCCACTCCTCACTGTACCACAACCCCGCAAACACCCTTTCGATTCCTGGCATTTTCGCTCATGTGAGCGTTCACTAAAGATAACATTCGGTTATCTAATATAGACCCATGCAAATCACCTCATTTGCAGGAGGAATCCATGCAAATGAGGTGATTTTGCAATCCAGGAAGTTTGCAATAGTCCGTGCAAGACTAGTGCAATCTGCAGAAATGTACTCGGTTAGTAACCGAATACATTTCTGCAAATTCTAAAATGGAGCTATGACAGCTCCAAATAAAGGCTGCATATCATTGAGGAAGCATGTCAATGGCCAAGTATAAGGCCATTGTCATTGTAAACTGTTTAAAAAATAAGAAAATCAACTTTTATTTTTGTCGCCGATCTCGCCTGTTTAAGCATATGGCAGCTGCGCACAAACGGGATCGGGGGGAAAATAAGAATATAAACTTAAAATGAGCATTCTAACTAAAATCAGTATTCTGCCATGCAAGTCAACGGCAGGCAGAAGACAACCTGGCCAGTGAGTAGTGGTTGCTAAGGGGGAGGCTCAGTGTGAGACATGTAAATATGTATTAACAGGCAATCCTATGCAAATGAGGGGAAGGATAGTGAATCCCAGATTTCCCTAGGGTGTGAGGCAGGTCCCAAGAGCGTAAGAGTATAAATAGCTGGGTGCAAGACTAGGATATAGGTGACATCATGGGGGGGGGGTGTCAGGCATACTGTAAGTGGATTGGAGCCCTGTGGCTTGGGATTGCACCTAGCTTAACACAGCTAAGCCAGGGGTGTGTCTAAACCTGCCTAGCACTCTTTACAAAGTGTAAGCAGGAGTGCGCGCGGCGCACTGAGTTTTACAGGAAGAAAAAGGAAGTTAAACCAGGAAATAGCAGCTCTGTGCACATTTGAGCACTCAGTTTGTGCGGCACACACACAGGCTTAAACAGAGAGTCAATAGAAAGGGAAAACAGCAGTAGAAAGGTAATCAAGGAGAACTAGCTTAGCTGACAGGTGAAATGTATCAGAAACAGACAATTACACAGGCAGCAGACCAGCCCATCCCAGCACACCACTATAAACTATGCAAACACCTTTCCCCCTTGTTTTTCCCAAAAAATCTACACCACCGGGGAAATTTTACAAAACGAAAGCAAGAGAAAAAATGTTAGGGGCTGCTTTTGCTATCATAAACCAGCATGTGCAAGAGGCTGAGGGTGGTAAGGATGTGAATGCTGCTGAGCAACCCACAGTGAGGAGACAGAGAAGAGTGTACAGACCCAGGGTAACCTACCAAGGGCTACATGAGCTGGAGATAGTGCAGTGCTATAGGGTGGACAGGGACCTCCTACAGCAAATTGTTGAGCTGTGCCGGCCATGCCTGACACACAGAACTAACAGAGGGGAACCCATCCCAGTGGATACCAAGGTATGTGTAGGCCTAAGAATATTAGCTACAGGTACCTTCCAAAGGCCAACTGGGGATATGATGGGGATTTCACAGGCATCAGCATCCAGGGTACTCCACCAGTTCCTGGATGCCATGTCAGCACATGTTGGTGAGCACGTATATTTCCCCATCGAGGCGTTGGCCAGCAATATTCGTCTCTTCCATCAAATAGCAGAATACCCTGAGGTAGTGGGTGCAATAGACTGCATGCGCATATGCATTAAAATACCACCTGGTGAATGGGGTAGAGTCTTCAGCAACTGCAAGAGCTTCCCCTCCATCAACTGCCAGGTCATGTGCGATGCCCAGGGCATAATAATGAATGTGTGTGCTGGCTGCCTGGAAGCTATCACGATTCCCACATCTGGCATCTGACGCAGCTGTACCAGACATTTGCCAATGGGGAAATCCCACACGGTCACCTAGTGGGGGATGCTGGATATGCATTGGAACAATGGCTGATGACACCCATCAGAAATGCACACACACCTGAACAAGAACTCCATAATGAGATACATCACAAACACGAATCATAACAGAGCGTGTGTTTGGGATGCTCAAGTCATGGTTCCAGTGCCTGGACAAATCTGATGTTGCCTTGCAGTATTCACCAACTACATGTACCCAAATTGCCCTTGTATATGCCATGCTACACAATATGATCCTCCAGAAACAGCTGCAGCAGGAACAGCATGGGTCAGGGCCACACAGACCCCCACCAATGCCAAGGCCTGCACAGGCACAGAGTGACTCAGAGGAGGAACAACCTGAGCCTGCCCCAGTAGGCAGAAGGAGGCATGCCCAGTATACCCTGGCCTTGGGAAAGAGGCAATGCATAGCACATGCCCTGACACAGTAAGGACCCAGGGAATGACACCTCTCTCCAACTCGCACATACAGTAAAAGGGATGCCAAACATGACACTACCTGTGCTCAACCGTGTATAGGGAGTGTACTATGTGCATCCAACATAGACAGCCCTGCAGCACCACCCTCAATACTGGGACACCCACAGGGTAAGTGACTCACACATGCCAGTTGGGGTGGGTTACATACCCAACAACAGTTACAGCCAGCAGGATAGGTGCAGACAAACACAAACAAATGCTGTACTATGGCCTCTGAATGAGCCCTATGGATAACCCCTCCCCCAGGCCTACACAGAGAGACTACAGCAGGCCAGGCAGTTGGATGTAAATTGTGAAGGCTAGGAATTCAGAAACTAATATGCAGGTAGTTAAAGCTAAGATATGTAGTACACTGGTATGCCTCTAGCCAACACGATAGGTAAGACTACAGACTGAAATGGAGTACCCAACATACCAGTACAGTCCTAGCAAATGTGTAAAAGTGTCAGGTGTGCCTCCCCATCCTATGTACACTTATAGTAACAGTCAGGTGTGGCCCCCCACTCCTGTGTAGAAATGTAGAAACAGTCAGGTGCCCCCCCCCACTATGCAGAAATGTAGCAACAGTCAATGCCAAATGACCAATGTATACCCTGCAGACACAGCATGCTACCTGTTGGTGTACACCACAAAGGTCATCACCGCAGTACAAGCTACCTGGACTTGATCCACACATGCAATATAGATGGCTATACTGGGCATGCTCACACACGTAGAAGAATGAAGGCAATTCCAGTCAACAACATACTGAAAGGTCATACTGGGCATGCTCACACAAACACATGAAGGCCATGTCTGCAAACACCAGTAGACCAGACATACCTGGCAGTCGCAGTTCTTAGTGCAAACACATGTCAGTATGCACCAATCCTGCCTTGCACACACAGTGGATATACAGATATATATGGACAACACACTATAATACGCCAAAGGTAGATGGACATAGATGTGTGGAAGAGGGTGACTGTGATAAGGAGCCATCCGGGCCTGTCCCACCTAGCACACAGCCAAAGGGCCCCAAACACATGAAGTGCAGATGTCACTCACTGCAGATAATAGCCACCAGTATCTGTTAGCATGACAGACTATGTGGTGCATGTGCCTGCTGTGCAACATGACTGTACAAGAAAGTAGTCACCTAGTAGCTGTATACATGTACCTGTGACATATGACCCCGTGTGTGCCCACATGTGGCCTGTCAACCCTACATGAATGGGTTACAGCCCATGCACACACCGCCCTCCCCATAGCAGTTTTATGACAAGCCTGCTGAGGTCATCCAATGTGAAATACACATTTGGGAGAGCTGCAGTTCAGTAATTTCCATGGCACGTACCATAACTGCATACTGCTGTCATGATAAACTAGTTAGGTAGTAGTTCTAACCCCAGACTTGGCAACTGTGTGAGTGTGTGTTTGTGTGCGTGTCTCTCTGACTGTATAGAGAGAAATGCTTTTTAGGTTACTCTCACTCCATACAATTCATATACTCAACTTTGGCAAGACTGCTGATGTCACTCACCTAGAAATACACCTCTGGGAAAATCATAGCCCAGTAATCTCCGTAGTGTGTCCTGTAACTGCTGTAGTATGATAAAGTAGTTAGGTAGGTGTTCTAACCCCAGACCTAGCAACTGTGTGTGTGTGTGTGTGTGTGTGTGTGTGTGTGTGTGTGTGTGTGTGTGTGTGTGTGTGTGTGTGTGTGTGTGTGTGTGTGTGTGTGTGTGAATCTGTGGGCGTCTGACTAAGTAGAGAGTAATGCCTTTTTAGGCTGCTCACCCTCTGAACAATTCATATACTCAACTTTGGTAAGGCTGCTGATGTCACTCACCTATAAATACACCTCTGGTAAAGTCATAGCCCAGTAATCTCTGTCGCACATCCTGTACCTGTGTACTGCTGTAGTGTGATAAAGTAGTTAGGTAGGTGTTCTAACCCCTGACTTGGCAACTGTATTTGTGTGTGAATCTGTGTGTGTGTCTGATTGAGTAGAGAGCAATGCTTTTCAGGCTATTCACACTCTGTACAATTCATATACTCAACCTTGGCAAGGCTGCTGATGTCACTCACCTAGAAATACAACTCTGGGAAAATAATAGCCCAGTAGTCTCTGTTCATCCTATAACTGCATACTGCTGTAATGTGATAAAGTAATTAGGTAAGTGTTCTAACCCCACACTTGGCAACTGTGTTTGTGTGTGTGTGTGAATCTGTGTGTCTTTGTGTCCGTCAGTCTCTGACTGAGTAGTAAACAATGCTTTTTAGGTTACTCACACCCCTTAGAATTCATATACTCAACTTTGGCAAGGCTGCTGATGTCACTCACCTAGAAATACACCTCTGGGAAAGTCATAGCCCAATAATCTCTGTAGGGTGTCCTGTAACTGCATACTGCTCTAGTGTGATTTAGAACTGTGGTAGGGTTCCAACTCCACCCATGGCAGTTCTGGATGTTTTGTATGTATTCCAATGTCTGTGTATGAAGTAATGCATTAAAGGCTACTCACTCGCAGTACATTTCAAATGCCCTACTTTGGCAATCCTGCTGATGTCATACATTGTGAAATACAACTTTGGGGAGCAATGTCTTTAGTAATCCCTGTGGTTCCACTTATAACTGCTCAATACTGTAGTGTGATAGAGGCCTTGGTCAGGGGTTCTATACCCAAACATGTCATTTGTGGATATTTTGTGCATGTCCCACTGTCTGTGTAGGGAGCAATGCATTTTAGGCTAGTCACTTGCAGTACAGTTGTAATGCCCTACTTTGGTAATCCTTCTGATGTCATTCAGTGTGAAATGAACCTTTGGGGAAAAATTGCTCCAGTAATGTATGTGACACATACTATAACTGTGTAGTGTAATAAACTAGTTAGGTATGGTTTCTACTCCCAGACATGACAGGTGTGTGTGTGTTTGTAACTCGTATCCTGTGTAGAGGTTGGTGTGTGACACCTATGGGCAATGTGAAGGGGGTTTTGCTTATTGCTTTTATGGTGGCCCTACTATATATCAAAATGTCAACCATACAAGGATAACAGATGTAAATTAGCTGAGAGGCTGGGGTGCAAAGTCATACCCATACATGTGACATCAAGGCCAGCTACATGTTTAGCTGTGGGGGGATGCCTATTTGTACAAGATGTATAGTGTGTGGGGCCTCTCAACCCCATTAACGGTGCATGTGGACATATGTGTATTTGTTAATCTGCCATTGCTATCTACAGATGTATGGCCATATATACCTCTATAGATTTACATATCTACTAATATACATATAACTATGTCCATATACACCTACATAGATATATATCTGTGTACACATATGTAACATGCCGTGTATATGTAGACATATAGGTGCAGACACATATATGTGTTGATTTAGGCATATGCATGTATATACGTGCATATATATATTGATATATATGTATATAGTTTTAGAAATTTATATATATATATATATATATATATATATATATATATATATATATATATATACACATATCTAGATATGTTGTATCTCTTTAGATATTAATATAGGTACACACACATAGGTTCATAGGTTCATAAGTAGGTACTAGGCTATCTGCCCGAGGGCATTTATAAGCCTAGCCAGAGTGTGTCAGCTTTCACCGCCCCATTGATTAATTAACTGAGCCTCTGTCAAGAAGAACCAATGAAGTGATCCCAGTGGTGTATTTTCTGTTACCCATCCACTCATCAAGGTTTCTCTTGAAGAGTGTTAGTGAGGGGCTCTGCCTAATGTAGTTAGGAATTTTGTTCCAAAGCATGGGGAGTCTCTGTGACAGGAATCTACCCCTCCAGCGTATTCTATTTATTGTTGTGGCAAGGTTTAGCTCACTAGAGCGAGTGGCTCGCAGTGACTTGGATTTCTTTAGGTGGAGCATGTCCATCAATTCTGAGTTGGACATAGCTTTTCAAGACAGGCAGAGATCACCTCTGAGTAAGTGATATGCGACTGAGTACAGCTGGAGTTTTTCCAGTCGGGCTGCATAGGACATATGTTTGAGGCCAGTAATCCTCTTTGTGAGGTACTTTTGTGGTCTTTCCAGCTGTTGGAAGTGTCTTGTGAGGTACATCCCAAATGGGGCATTGTACTCTATGATGGGTCTGATGAGTGACGAGTAGAGGGGCCCTACAACCTCTTTATTTCTAGATGTGAACCCTTTAGTAATTAGATGGGCTACATAGAAGGATTTCCTAACTACTTTGTCAATATGATTGTCAAAGGAGAGATTACTATCTACCTGGGTCCCCAGATCTGTTATTACCTCTTCTGTATTAAGGAGGCTGCCACCTATGTGGTAATTCATGGGTGTTTTGTTTTTCCCAAACGGGATGACTATGCATTTTTGGTATTTAGCTTGAGACCATGACTTTGACACCAGATGTCCATCTCAGTAAGGCCCTTCTGGACAATGTCTGTGTCAGCCAGAGAGTCAATTATGGCTCCAAGTTTGCAGTCATCAGCGAACTTGGTTAGCCATAGTCTTCCTGTGTTTGCCTGTACTTCTGAGAAGTATATGCTAAACAGCAGGGGTCCCAGGACCGAGCCTTGTGGGACACCACTTGTGACTGGTTTAGAGTCGGACTTGGAGCCTGCTATTCTTACTGTGTGAGTACTGACTGTAAGCCAGTTGGCAACCCATCTCGTGACGTAGGGGTTTATGTTCAGGCTGATGAGTTTTTCTATAATTCCCGAGTGAGGAATGGTGTCAAAAGCCTTGGTGAGGTCAAGGTAGACTGTATTAACTACCTTCCCCTCATCTATGGCCTTGGTGACTGTCTCGAAGAAGTCAACCAGGTTTAGTAGGCATGATCTGCCCTTAACAAAGCTGAACTGGGTCGGGTCAAGTGTTTGGAGGTTCCCAATGTCTTTGTTAATGAGTTCCATGATGATGTACTCCATAACCTTGCAGACCACACTGGTCAGGCTTATGGGGAGATAGTTACCAGGGTTAGTTGTGGCCCCTCCTTTGTGGAGTGGAATAGCCATTGCTGTGTGCCATTCCCTGGGCATGTAGCCTGTGGAGAGGCTGAGGTTGAACAGTGTGTTTAGGTGGGGGGTTAGTTTGTTCTGTAGTTCATGCAAGACACAGCCTGGGACACCATCTAGCCCCAATGACACTGTGCTTTTGGCTTTTGAAAGGGCTGTTTTCACCTGTGCGTCTGTGATTTCTGGGACACTACACTTTTCTGGTATTGTTGTGGGCCCTTTTGGGGGTGAGAGGGGGGTGAAGTTTGCAGTGAATCTATCTGCAGGGATGTTGGCAATATCTGTGGGTTCAGTATATTTTGTGCTATTTTGCACTAGCTCAGAGCATATCTGCGAGTTGCCACTTAGATTATTGACATAGCTAAAGAAGGCTTTGTGGTTATCTTTCAAATCCTTGGCTATTTTTCTTTCAAAGTTAGCCTTAGAGGATTTTATGAGGGACCTTAGTTTCTTACTGATACCGATCAGGGATAAATTTCCTTCTTGGGATTTTCTTTTTTTCTGAACTAGTTTTCTCCTTCTATTGTATAGCTTGTTTATGGCAGGGGTCCACCAGACTGGTTTCCTTCTCTTAGGGGAGTGAGTCTTGGTTTTGCTAGGGATGGCATGATCCATGCATCCCTGTAGGTGCTCATAGAGTGCACTTGTAAAGGTTCCTGCATCTTGGACACTGTTATCCTTTAGCGTGGAGACTGTGAAACTTACCACCTCTGTCTTAAGTAAGGTGAAGTTTGCTATAGAAAAGTTTTTCTCTGTGGTTTCCTTGGTTGGAGGTGGTGGTGTGGTGTGGACATCCAGAGTGACTAGTTTATGATCTGATCTAACCAGTGACGGGTTGACCTCCGGTGTGGAACACCTGTCGCCCATGTTGGTGATGACCAGGTCCAATATTTTTTCACCTCTGGTAGGGGAGTTTACCAGCTGATCCAGGGAATTTGAGTTGATAAATTCCAGGAAGCACTGGATCTGGGAGGTTGTACTTGAGTAGTTTTCCCAGTTAATGGTAGAATAATTGAAATTGCCCAATATCAGGGTGTTCAGTAGGACCTTCATGTTTTTCAGTGTCTCCAAAAAGGCGGAGTGGTGGTCCTGGGTCATGGAGGGTGATCTGTAGTAGGCCACAATTTGCATTGCAGATTTACCTGATGTTAGTTGCACATGGATGATCTCGGAGGTATCATGCTGCACCACTAACCTGAAGGTGTAGGTATCCTTGATGAATATGGATACAGCCCCTCCTTTTGTGTTTCGGTCCATGTTCTGTGGCTGAAATGTGTATGGTATGAGTTGTAGCCCGGTTGTGCTGGGGTGCTCTGTGGAGCCTTGAACCAGGTTTCAGTTACTGCACAGATGTCAACATTCTCCATACTGAGGATTGCTTCAAGCATGTGGATTTTGAGATTTAAACTCCTGGCGTTGAGTAGCATAACCCTCACTTTTTTATTTGTGCTGTTTACGGAGGTGGGTTTGACTTTTTGAGCCTTGCCTAAAAAAGGCACTATGGGGGCAGCAAGAGCCTTGGCCAGTATTCGAAAGCCTAGGGGTGACAGGTACAAGCCATCTCTTGTGAAGCAACGAGGCTTGTCAAGCATGTTGTCCCAGGCTGACAGACACTGGATCCCTGTTGAATGACACCAGAAGCTTAGCCAATTGTTGAAATGTATCATTTTTCTTTATACTGTGGTATCATTCTTGGTGAGGGCAAGATGCTACTCAGGGTCAGGGTCATACCCACCTGGGCTGCATGATCAGAGGGCTCTTCCATGTCTCTTTTCATGTAGTCCAGGGAGATACATCTCAGGTCATTCACACTAACATGAACAATGACAGAGTCATATTTGTAATTGTTCTGGAGTGACCTGAGTGCTTGTGTTATGTGGCGGATTCTGGCCCCCAACAAGCAGCTAACAGTAACCTTCTCCTTGTCCAGCCTAGTGAGTGGGACGTCAGTGTGCCTGACTATAGAGTCACCTATTACTAGTGTGTTAGGTATGTTATTTCACCTTAAGGGCTGTGATTGTGCAGTACACTGATTTTGTGTTTTATGTGTTGTCTGGTTTGTGACGGGAGGTGCAGGTTTTTTGGTTGTCTGCTTTGGAGGTCTGTGATGTTTTTGCAGGTTTTTATTTAGAGCCTCCGAATATGATTTAGTGTACTTATGTGTAATTTTTGCCAATGCTGGTTTAGTATGTCTATAAGAGGCTGGAGGTGTAGTGCAAGTGTTAACCTTCTCCTCATGACTGCCTGTTCCAGTCTTGGGTGGTGAGAGCTTAGTCTCCAGTTTAGCTATATAATTGCATCTCTTGCATATGTTAATGTTTTGTGGTAGGAGGAGAGGGTTGCCTGTGTACATGAGGCAGTTGTAACATTGCTTCCGGATACCCAGGTTCACCAGCTGGACTGGAGAGTATACCTGAAATTGCTCTTTGGTCATGCCTGAATAGTAGGGTGAGCTGCTTAGTCGCTTGGTTGGTGAGGGGTGAATAATGAGCCTTGCCCTGCTGGGCAATCAAGTGTTGGGGTATATTAGTGCTTGCTATTAGGTCTGAGCAAGTACTGGACTGTAGGATGCATACTTTCAAGGGAAAAACTGAAGAGGAGACTTGGTGAAACTGGGATAAATTTAGCCCTAGCTAACCGGCACTGCCCAGACATGCAAAACCATGCAAACACAGTTTTTATGGCAGGGAAATGAAAGAGATAGAAATTAGCCCAAAATGGCCTATAAACTATCTGGGCTAGAACCACTCCTCCAGGGAAAGATGGCTGCTCAAAGCTCCCTCTCTCACAGGTGAACAGAGAAACCTCCCTCTATCCAAGTAAGATATGGGCAACTCAGAAAATTGTAACACAGCCCTGAAGTCAGCACTAGCCTGAAAACTGGACTATACTCGCTTAGAAAGGTGGGAAACAAAGAAACGTTTTTTTTTTAAAGATAAGGCAAAAACAGTACAAAATACACTTAAAACAGCTTTAAACGACTATAAACAGTAAAAAATACACTAAAACAGCTTTAAATGACTACAAGCAATCAGAAAAGGCTTTTAAACAAATTACCCAATTAACCAGTAAAAACAATCTCAAAACTGAGCCCTGTTCCTGTAGTCTTCAATCAGACAAGTTCTAACTGCACACTCCTGCCACTGGGACTAGATGTCAGTATACATTCTCTGTACTGTTGCATGACTGGACTGGATGATATGTATCTGCAAACATCAAATCTCTTTGTATCTGTCATGGCTTTGTGGTAAATCACTTTGTCTATAGTGTGCAGGGTCCTTGGTTTGAGCCTTGCAAGAATTGTTTATTTTGTTGCTGGACAGAACATGGCCTGATGGATACACAGTGATTAAGGCACTTTAAAGCAGTTGTAAGCAGGTTTGAGCGGGTTTGCGTAGAGCTAAGCAATGCCTACACAGTTAAGCAATTCAGCAGCTGAGTATAAGAAACTGTAACCAGACTTTAGCAGTGCTTACCTCCGCGCAAACCCACATGCAACTGCTTTAAAGTGCCTTAATCACTCTGTAGCCATTGGCCCTTGTTCTGCCTAGCAATAAAATAAACAACCTCTGCCAGGCTTGAACCCAGAACCATGCACACCATAGCCAAAGCGATTTACCCCCAAGCCATCTCAGATATGTATAGATCTGCTGTATTTGCAAACATATCATCCAGCCCAGCCATTCAACAGTACAGAGAATGTATTCCAACATGTAGATGTATGTGTGTGTGAAAATATATTAATGTCTAAACAGATACAACATATTGATATATGTATGTATATATATATATATATATATATATATATATATATATATATATATATATACATACACACATATGTAAGCAGATATTTATATCTATATAGGTATATATGGACATACATCTGTAGATAAAGTGGGAACATAGCAGAAGCATATATGTCCACATGTACCATTAATGGAGTTGACAGGCACAAACAACATGCATCATGCACGAATAAGTACCCCCCCCCAGAGCTAAACACGTCTGCCCTGCAATACACTACCAACTGTTGCTGATCTCATAACCATGACCTTACATGGCAAGGGCATAGGATGTTAACAGTACTCCATCCCACCTGTATGATATCAGGCTGGTATTAGTAACATATCATGCAGTACAGTCAGGCTCATAATGACTCCCATTTTGCAGTCATCTGTTACCTTTGTTAGTCATAGTCTCATACTGTTGGCCTGTACTTCAGAGATGTAGATGCCAAACAACAGTGGTCCCAGGACTGAATCCTGAGGTACTCCACTTGTCACTTGTCTGGGGATGTATTTGGAGTCAGTTACATCTACAGTTTGGGTTCTGTCAGTAAGCCATGTGGCAAACCATCGAGTGGCATAGGGATGTATAGCTAGATTAGCATGTTAATCTATGTTTCCAGACTGGGGGATGGTGTTGAATGGCTTGGTGAGGTCCACATAGGCTTTGTGGACTGCCTTACCCTCTTCGACAGCTATGCAGACTGAGTCAAATTAGTCAATCAGTTTCAGGAGACAAGACTGGCCGTCCATGAGCCCAATCTGTGTGGGGTCCAGTTTATGAGGGTTGCCAATGTCTGTGTTCAAAACATCCCTAATAATGCATTCCATGGTCATGCAGATCAGGCTCATCAGACTGATGTGATGGTAGTTCCAGGGATCACAGGTGGATCCCCCTTGTGGAGTGGGATAACTGCAGCTGTGTGCCACTCAGTGGGCACCAGGCCTGATGTGAGGCTATGATTACACATGAGAGTTAGGTGAGTTGCCATTCCATTTTGTAGTTCATGTAGTACACAGCCCAGGATGCCATCTGGTCCCATGGATGCTGTATTCTTAGCTGTGGGTAGTGCATTTAATGCCTGTGTGGCCATGAGTAATGGGCAATGGAATTCTTTATGTATTGACATTGGCCCTTTTGGGAGTGGGGGGGGGGGTGAACGTGGCACTAAATCAATCTGCCAGGATATTGACACATGCCGTGGGAGCAGTTTATGTAATGCCATACTGTTGCAGCTCAGAGCACTTCTGAGAATTGCCAGTTAGAATTTGGACATAACAATAGAATGATGTGTGGTTGTCTGTGGAATCTGTGGTGATTTTAGTTACATAACCAGCTTTGGAGGATGCCATGAGAGATCTCAACATCTTGCTGGAGCTGGTAAGGGAGGTGTGTGCATCCTTAGATTATCCTGTTTTCTTCAACAGTGTCTACTCTCTGTTGTATACTCTGTTAATGGCAGGAGACCACCAGACTGGCTTGATTATTTTGGTGGTGAGTGTCATGGTGCTATGTGGGATGTCAGGAATCATGCACAAGTGGCTCTGCTCATACAGTGCCTTCATGCAGGATTCATCAGTTGAACTGTCAGCTCCTGTCTCCATGGGTGTCACACTCATTGTCACTTCTGCCTTGAGTAGCATGAAGTTGGCCTTGGAGAGGTCTTTTATGGACAACTGTATATACATTCCCTTCACATTTTCAGTTTGATTAGCCTATGGTGGGATTACTTGGTGGAACCACAGCCTCATTTACTGTTGTAATGGCTTAGTGGTTAGTTACTGTGACTGTAGTGTACAGGGTCTGGGGTGCAAAGACAGGTTAGTTTTGTTCTGGCCAAAACAGCAGCTAATGTATATAGACTAATTAGGGCAATTTAGGTTAGTCACCCTCAATACAATTCAAATGCCCTACTTTGGCAATCCTGCTGATGTCAATCATTGTGAAGTACACCTTTGGGGAAAGAGTACTCCAGCAATCTCTGTGGTGCGTGCTATAACAGCATAATGCTGTAGTGTGATATAGAACTCTGGTAGGGGTTCTATTCTCACACATGGGAATTGTGGATGCTTTTGTGTCTGTTCCTATGCCTGTGTAGAAAGCAATGCATGTTTGGCTAGTCACACTCACTACAATTCACTTGCTCTACTTTGGCAGTCCTGCTGATGTCATTCACTGTGAAATAAACCTTTGGGCAAAATGTACTCCAATAATCTCCATGGTATGTTCTATAATGGCATAGTGCTGTAGTGTAATAAATAGTTAGGTGGGGGTTCTAATCCCAGATATGACAGGTGTGTGTGTGTTTTAATGTGTTGATGTTTGTTGTTCGTGTCCTGTGTGGAGGTGGTTGTGAGTGTATAACAACTGGACCCAATGTTGAATGTGTTTTGAAAATTCCTTATATGGTGCCCCTAGGATAAATCACAATGTCCACAGTGCAGGGATAATAGATGTGATGTCAGTCACAGGTTCGTTACCCTGGACTAGTAGGTGTGTGACACAAACATGCTTACCTTTTACTCTCCCAACCCACCATGACTTATCTTTGCCTCTGTCTACCTCTCTCACTCCCTCTCTGGTGAATGTGGAGACTGACACCTGCTCAGTGGCATGTGTATTGTCAGTGATGCTCATGATCAGCTGATGGCCTCTGCATGGATTACAGCCCTCCTCTAGCTGATTGCATGTAGAACAGCTGTGGTAACATTCCCATAGCCAATTGCATGGAAACACACTCCAATATCTAAGAACATCATGTTGGTGTTGGGCCTTTTCATTCACTGTGATCAGAAACTAGATCTGTTTTTTGGCAAACAGCATCACAGATGGATTGGGGACTTACCTCTGACAACATACACTGTGGAAACAGGCCAACACACAGGAGGGGGATGTGCCTGTCCTGACTACAGACTGTAAGTGCTGCTGTACTATTGGTTTAACAGGGTGTGTGTGGATATGGCTGTCCTACATGTTTTAATATTTGTCATGTCAGTGCTATGTTTATGAGGACTCCCCATCTGTAGGGTCATCTGCAGACTGGGCAGTGTGTGGTGCCTTGTGTTCCTTGTGTTACCCACAGAGCACCTGTCTCTCAACTGCAGAAGATAGTGTGAGGATTGCAGTCAGTAGATGGTGACAGCCGAGAGAGTTACTGATGTCATATCCCTCATAGGACATATGTTGCATCAAACCCTGTTATGACAGGAAATGTATGAGGTCATCACAGTGACATGTCAATATCGGGCCTGTGTTTGTGCCTCCAGCCACAACCCTGTCAACCTTTGTACATATGTCATGCAGTAGGGGGTGCATATGTTCTGTACACCATATTCATTGACAGCATATCTGATAACAAGCCAGTGAGATATCAGACTGCTACACGTTACGTATAGTAGGGGTCATATTTGAGGACAGCCTGGGCATGCTGTGGTTGTGTTTACAGTACTGAGGTATGTGTAAGTCTGGTAATTGTCAACAGTATGTGTATAGTGCATATGTACCTTGGCCTGTGTAGAGACTGTGTTAGATGTCATTGTTCTTGGTCCTGTTCTATCTGATGTTACATGCTGCTCCACTGTATGTCACTCTATCAGCTTAAATATTTGTAGGTGCGAACACACACACATGTCCCAAACCACAGACAGCCATCAGACCACACTGTGTAGTGGCCCAGTATATGTAGGGTTGTTGTGTGAGTGGATCATATGAGGATGGTGTACATCAAATAGTCCTTATGCTATAATAGTACGCTAGCTACCATCTGTGGCTGTATTCACATTGCTTGTGGTTATGCACTTTCACACAGGTGTCTGTTACTCTGTGATGTGACATGCCTGTAGAGCCTGCTATCTATGCAGGTACATGTGTAGTCCCACATAGGAGATGTAGCCCAATGTTGAGTCAGTCTGCCTGTAGCCTGCACTGTGTTTTGTTACATGCCTAGCAGCTTACTGTATTTATCCAGTGAGATGTCCTGTCCAGATACTTGCCAGATGTACTGCTGCCTGGCCACCATAACAGTCATGTATGTCAGACAAAGCAGTGGGATGCTGTTCAGATGTATGTCAGTAACTAGTGGATAGTATGTGGCCATGACACCTCTGTACCAGCAGTTATTATGTGCCAGGACAGACAGGGGTGTATGAATGCATAACCTATGGGAGCAAATGTATACTTGTATGTATGTGTTATACCCATCTACATGGCTGTTAACATCCACATTGACAGGCCTGGTCCATATGTCTTGCATGAAGGGGTTCTGTGTACACCCCTGGACTGACCCGAGTGTGTCAGACTGCCCACATATATTGGCCATATTGCAGCTGTAGTCCACGGGGTATTACTGTGCTAGCAGTGATACTGTGCTATGATGACCTTAGGATGTCTGTAAGTAGCCAGTGGTGCACATGTTGACAGCAGATGTGGCCTCCCACACACACCATTTCTGTGAAGACAATCCCTATTACAGTGTCAATAGTCTAAAATATAGCTGCACTACATATGTGACATCCCCTTGCACTGAGAGGTTAATATATATATATATATATATATATATATATATATATATACACCTGTATCTGCATATATGTGTCTGTGTATATGTATCCTAGGGATAGCCATGTTGTGTCTGGTCCTGGTTATGGGATCTACAACACTTGGTATTGTATTGCAGGGGGGGGTCAGGCTTGGCCTGGGGGGTATACCTATTTGTACGAGACGTATATTGTGTGGGGCCTCTCAACCTCATTAACATTGCATGAGGACATATATGTTTTGTTATTTCCCCATTATCTACAGATATATGTCCGTATATACATATATATATATATATATATATATATATATATATATATATATATATATATATATATATATCTGCTGACATATATATATAACCTGCCGTATATATTTAGACATGTAGATGTGGACATATATATCTATAGATGTAGGCATTTGCATGTTTATATGTTTATATATATATGTTGTAACCATTTAGACATTAATATATTTACTCACACACATACATCTACATGTTGGAATACATTCTCTGTACTGTTGAATGACTGGGTTGGATGATATGTTTGTGAATACATCACAGATATGAATATCTGAGATGGCTTAATGATAAATTACTTTGGCTATGGTGTGCAGGGTCCTAGGTTAGATCATAGCAGAGGCTCCTTATTTTGTTGCTAGGCAGAACAAGGGCCATTGGATACAGTGTGATTAAGGCACTTTTGAGCAATTGTAAGCGGTTTTGCGTGGGTTTGCGTGACAGTAAGCTCTACTAAGTTATGGTTACTGTTTCTTATACTGAGTTAGCTCCTGAATTGCTTAACCTATGTAGGCATTGCTTACACCAGCACAAAAAGGCATACACCTACCTGCTGCTGCTTAAAAGTGCTTACTCCCACTTACCCCCATGCTAATTCCTTTAAAAGAAAAGAAAAAGTGGTTTATAGGAAAGTGGTGAAGAAAGGGGCACAAAGAGGGAAAGACAGTAGGGAAAATAGCTAGGGATGTGCAGGAAATGTCCAGGGAAGGTCCATAGCTGCCCATTTCTTCTACAGCAGCAGCTGTACATATACACTCTATTTGGAGGTGGATTTGGACAGTTGAATCCCTGGGAGAGGGGTGAGAATAACAATAATTCATTGTGATGCCAATTAGACCAGATTACGTGTGTCCAGTGGACACATGTGCAAAATGGACAGCTATGTATGGGGCATGATTTTTTTGTGGGAACAGATTCCCCTTTTTTTTCAGGTGGGATTGGGGAGGTTTTTTGGGTAGGTTAACAGACAAGACACCCAAGACGCATACAGGGCCGGTATATGACACATGTGGGGGGTAAACACCTTGGATGGGGAGGGGTGTTTGGAAGTTGCAAGCCCATGAGCCCCCAACTGGAAACAGTGGGACTGATGCCTCCACCCATGGGCAGTCACCACTGCACCTTCACAGCCCCAAAGGTGGCTGTGCTGGGGGCTGTGTAGGAGGGGCAGGCTCACCCTCTAATAGTGCCACTCAGCCTCAAGCTGGCATAGCCAGTCTCGATACTCCAGATTGAGCTCCCTATGCACCACAGCCCAGACCTGTTAACGGGTGACAGGTTTCCCTCCACGCCCGCTCCGAGGGGGGGTTGAGCCCCATTCTCTGTAGCGGTTCCACCCAAAGGTGGCGCAGGGCCCACAGAGGAGGAGGTCCCAGGCTGGGCCCCATATGAGCTCGTGCCCGGTGTCATGGCCAGCTGTGGTGAGACAGGTGGGTCCGCTGGGACCGGCCTTCCCATACGAGCTGTGTTGTCGCAGGTGTATGGGTTAGTAACAGTCAACAGCATTCAGGATTAGTTATAACAGCATACATAGGTATTCCCATTAACCCAAAACACCAGACTTAACACAGTTGCAGAGCATTCAGAACACATGCATATATGGAACAACAGTGGCCATTACAGGAGCATGCAGGTTTCATTGATGGCAACAGGCCACCAATATGGGTGTATTTTAACATGGCACATGCATAGAAACAAATGTGAATATTTATAAACCATTAGGACATATGTCCCAACAAAAGTTTGGAATGTACACATACCAGTTGAGGAGTGTCATTGGGTTATATTGCACATATGGTAGGGGTGAGAGAGAGAGTTCAATTAACAACTAATATATCCTTGTAGTTTTTACAACATTCTTAGTCACTGCAGTGATCTTTCCCTTACATGTATTATTACACTACCCAATGGTCTTATATTGTACACTGGTATGTTTATAGATTATTATATACGTGACCTGTGTCTTACATACAGGCATGACAGACTGCAGTTGTTAATGTAACATATGTTGAGAATTGCTGTCATACACTTTGGGTGAGGTGTTAGAATGACAGGTTTGTTTTCATATACATTTTCTGACTATGTACACATTTGACTATCAGTTATATGTCATTGACAGCTGCCTACATTTCTTGGATCATCACACTGAATTTTCAGGAGAACAGGGTACCAGGCTGGCGATATAGGCCATTTATCTGGACAGATCGGAACAGTTGTGGGGTATGAATATGCATACAACTTTTAATTTGAACATTCTAGCAAATTCTGTACAGTTGTTGGGTGTAATTATGCATACAGCTCTCTATCTGAACATTGTAACAAAATCTGTACAGTTGTGGGGTATGATTATGCATGCAACTTAGTAGCACTCCCAGGATTCAAACCCCTGCTGTGTGTGACAAAAATTATAGCTAACATCATAGTACACTGTGCTATCAGAAATTATATAAAGCTTTCAACTGTTCTCTAAGTCTCCCTAACTTGTACAATATGACTGACCTCTTGGCACTTCCAACATTGTTATGCAGTACTTCATACTCATTTTATCTGCATACCACGGTGTGGGTGACACTACTTAAGATACCACAGTACTATTTATAGTATGGAACAGATCACCAATATATGAGAGGAGTAAACAGAAGCACTCCAGGGGTTATACCTTTATTCACAGACTATTACACATTTATTTCTATGGGTACAACACTTTCTAAGGCTCTTATATTGATTTGTTATGACAGTACATGCAGACTGATTACTAACCTGTCTCATGACACAGCCTTTGCAGCATAGCATCATGGGCTTACTGGTTTGCAGCCCGCTCATCTGAAGCTGTCAGAGAAATGCAGTGATATTTAGCCATACCTATCCATAGTATACACAAGTTAGGCAATTACTTACTACTACTTAATAGAATGAGTACTTACTTAGTACTGGAGCATTGCGCATCTGCCGAGACTCCTGGATCCACTGTTCCAGTACAACCCCCCTCCACTGCTTCAGGTCAGCATGGTGGTGCCTGACCTTCTCACTAGTCCGGGGGTTACCTGTGGCACTGGTGAGGTCATGGGCGAGATTGTCCCAGGCCTCCATTTTATACTGCGAGCCCTGGTACTGGCTCTGCAGTAGTCTCTGCTCATGATATGTTACCAGGAGCCATACCATGATTTTTGACTCCTGGATGCCGCAATGCTGCACCCTAAATTGAGTGCCTTCACCCACACCAGCCATTCTGCCTGCAGTAGGAAGCTACAACCAGTTATGAGAAGTAGTCCCGCCTGTGGGGTTTAAATACAGCCAGTTTCCCACACTTTCCCATGATTGGCAAGGTCTGGAAAGGCTAAGCTATGGGCACACCTACATAAGGCTGGCACTGCTTAAAGAGGTATACCACTAGGCAGATTGCATTGGCTCCCCTACACATTGCTTACACTTACTAACTTGAGCTGTGCTGCAATTAGCATTGCTTAATAGTTAATTAGCACTTTATTTGCCATTTGTCAATGATTTATTCTTCATTACAGGTGATATATGTGTCTGGTATCCGTGATTCATGTGTACATACACTGTATGGGGACCTGGGGATTTCTACACTTTATTACAATAACACCTCAAATCTATGCTTACTGCAGTACTCCAATTCACATATTTATTTTATGTAGCAGGTTATACCACTTCACACTGTACATAGATTCAGTGCACATGTTTGGTTTGATTTTCCTGTGGTGAGGATTAGTTTGCTGATACTTCATTTGTATCGATTGCTATGATGGCTTAGTGGTTAACTACTGTGACTATAGTGTACAGGTTCTTGAGTTTGAGTCTTGCAGAGGCAGTTTATTTTGTTGCTGGGCAGAACATTGGCTGCTTGGTACAGAGTGATTTAGGCACTTTAAAGCAGTTGTATGTGGGTTTGCACACGTGACGGTAAGCACTGCTAACCTCTGGTTACAGTTTCTTACACTCAGTTATCTTCTACTTTGCTTAATCTGTGTAGGCAATGCTTACACCCATGCAAACGCACTTAAACACACTTATTACTGCTTATTTGTGCTTATACCTGCTTACTTGTGCCTTATTCATTATGACACTGACACTTCACATGTGGATTTAATGCAATACTCCAGTTCACATTTAAATGTTATTATGTAGGTTATACAGCAGGGACAGCCACAGTGGTGCAGTGGTTAGCATTGCCACCTCACAGCAAGAGGTTCTTCAGTTTGATCCTTGGTTGGGGTGCCTTCTGTGTGGAGTCTGCATGTCCTCGTGGGTTTCCTCTGGGTGTGCCAGTTTCCTCCCACATCCCAAAGGCATGCTGTAGGTGGATTGGACACTCTAAATTGGCCCTAGGTGTGAAGGTGTGCATGTGTGTGCTTTCTGTGGAAAGTTGGGCACTGGGCTGGCAACTCAACACTGTAAAACTCCAATGCCAATCATGGGTGGATAGGTGATCCATTGTAGTGACCCCTAACTGGGAAAAGCCAAAAGAAGAAGATGTAGGTTATACAGCAAAAAGCTGTAAAAATATGTTCATATACAGATTTCACATGGAAAGTGATATATGCAGTGGGACTCAAACCATGAATGCCTGTTCATTAGGCAGGTACTCTAACTACTACACTATCGCTGTGCTGCTTCATTTGTATATATATTCCTTGTTATCCTCTTCAGCCTTTTCAGCTGCTTTAACTGTAGCTAAGCGATGGGCAAACCCGCACACCTGCAGTTAGTTGTACTCGGGGAGTAAAAAAAATAAATAAAAGGGTTTCTTCATTTTATTTAAATATACTCTTGCTGTTGAACACATGGGGACTGTTGGTGGGGATATGCAGACATCTATGAGTGGTCTCGCTCATTTATTTACACATTCATCTGTTCTACTTTGCAGGGGCGTGTTTATTCTGAGAGCTCTGTTCTCAGACATGCCCCCTGCACTTGTCCATGCTCCATGTAGCATTAGGAGTTCAGGCAGCGCACCTTCATTAATATGCATGGGGCGCTGCCATCCTCCTCTTAAACTGCCACTTTCGTGCAGGACTAGATTAGTCTTGCATGGAGAATTAGTAAATCGGGGGGGCATGTCTTTATATCTGGGTTCATGTTTATATATTTTCAAAACAGTATTATTGTTTCAGTGACAATTATATACTTTGTTTTATTAAATATTATGTTATCTCATCACATTATAAAAGATTTTTGTTGGATTTATATTATATTGTTTATGGGCTGAGTTACTAATGCTATTATGTGTAGATTCATTAATTAATTTCCATTTGGCTATTTAGGTTGAGTTCAGCCACTGAAGAACTGTTTTAGTAATAGATGCCAATGAATAAATCTCTATAACTGGTAGATTAATTCCACCCTTCTCCCAAACTTTTAAATAGGTTCAGAGTTTAGTACTAAGCTAACTGCCCTTGTCAGCCATTTTAAGCCTAGCCAATTATCCCTTGTGAGAATCAAACCCTGTACCTTGTGTTTGTAAGGCAAACATCTTAGCCATTAAGCCACCCTCTCAACCTTAGTTGTTAAGCACAATTCTAGGCTTATTGTTAAAACAAAGGAAATTCAGCATCATTTTATTGTATTGCTGTATAATTTTCTTAGTAGGATGGATGGAAAAGGATTGTATATAATATAACAATTTGAGGAAAATGATTGATTTAATTATATACAACCTATATTCCATTGTATAAAACATCTTATTCCATTTCTGCATTAATGATTTTATTTGACTTAGTATATGAATATAGTTGATATTTATTGTTTCTTTAGTATTGCTAGTTAGCAAGATTCCTATATATTTAATTTTATTATCAGGCTCTAAGTACTTAACAAAAATCATTATTTAATTCCCTTTTATTTGAGTTAATTAATACATTTTTAGTTTTGATTTCATTAAATACAAGACCAGAAATAGTTTGAAAGAAGTTCATTCTTTGGAATAATTCACTTAATGATTTATCTTTATGAGATATTGTCAACAGGATGTCATCAGCAAATAACTGTATTTTCATTTCTAAGTTATTCCCAATTACTAAGCCTTTAATATCTGTGTTCATTCTAACATAGTTAGCAAAAGGCTCAATTGCTAATGCAAACAGTAAAGGTGCAACTGGGCATCCTTGCTTAGTTTGTTTTCTAATAGTTCTAGAAGTAGAGAGACATGACCCAATCTTAATATTGGCCAGATAATTTTCATATAGTGTTTTAATTAAGAATGTGAATTGTTGTGAAAAAACATATTCTTCTAGTACCACCAGTTAAATAATTCCAATCTATTGAATCAAATGCACTATTGATGTCTAGACTCAACAGAGTCACATCTCTCTTACTTAAATCAATATAATCTATCAAGGCAAGAATTCTTTTAATATTATCGTAGGTGTTTCTATCTTTTATGAAACCTGTCTGGTCGTGATCAATTAATGATGGTGATATACATTTAATTCTGTCTGTATGTATTGCCATAAATATTTTGTAATCTACATTTAACAATGAAATGGGCCTATAGAAAGAACATTCTGAGGCTTTTTTTTCAGATTTCAGAATAGGTGAGATTAAACTATATTTCCAAGAAGGTGGAACTAATAGTCCTTGTTTAACCTGGTTAAAAACCTTCAACAATAATTGTTCAGCTTCTTTGGGCAATAACTTATACATTTCTGGTGTTATATTGTCATTTATGATGCTTTATTGGGTTTCAGTTTTTTAAATTTGATTCTGCAACTCGGACATTGTTATCTGCTTGTCAATGTGTCTACTCTGTTGTTCCTGTATCTTGAGGTTTATATTAGTCTGAAGGAAGTTTCTAATTGTTTCTTTTGATTTCATCTCTCTGTTGCTAGTATAATTTTTTTGATAGTGGATTGAAATGTTTCTAGTATGCTGTTTAAGTCTGAGACTTTCTTATTAATGTTGGAATTATATATTTCTTTTATTTGATTCATCTGAATAACTTTCTTAGTTCTATTTGCTATTTTTCTTTCATTCATCGGATACATTGAATAAGAAAAAAGTTAGATTTTTTTCTAATTCTATCATTATTTTATGATGTAATATTTCAGTATATTATTTATTTTTCATTGCTAAATCATTAGTTAATTGACTATGTCCTTTTTTTTCTCAAAAATCTTTTTATTGATTTATAAAGTATGACATAACAAAACAAAACATCAAAACATTATAAATCTTATCATATATGAGTTGATTGAATTTATGCACCTTGTAATAATGCATTTCAACTCATGAAGGTGAGAGCAAAACAATATCTAACAATATATACAATATATACAATTGATAACCAAGAATCAAAATATGAAATGAGACTATAGCTAAAATGAGAAAATGAAGTATGAGAGTAAATAAATCCACATAATGTATTGTGACAATGAATATGATAACTATTAATCACTATTAATAATGAAGAGGACCTTCTCTAAAACTTTATTATTTAAAACCCTTTTCTTATGACTCTTCCAAATAGTTTTGTGTGCATAAATATACAAATATGCCATTGTTCTAAAAGCATTCCAATTTAATTTAGTGCGATCAAGCCAGTTTTTGGCAATGTACAGTTTAATAAGAGAACAAATGAATACCAGCACATGAGTATCCAATTTAGAGAGATGAATCATGGGAATGTGTAAGATTGCAATTGCCCATGATAAAGTGGATTTATGGTACCCCATTTTCTGTAACCTTACTTTCAAGGAAGTCCAAAGTTTATGTGAAAAGTGGCAATACCAAAAAATGTGTACAAGGTTGGCTTTGGGAAAAGAGCAACAAGGGCATGATGGAGACTTGTTCACGTCAAATTTGTTAAGTTTGGAAGGAGTATAATAAGCATTGTTATTAATCATCAGTTGGGTATAAACCAAATTCTTGATAGGAGAGTATTCCAGAGTATTTCTAATGGCTAAAAGTTTTTGGTTGTCTGTTAAATGAGAGTTATGAATAACCCAAAAGTTCGAGAAAAGACATGATGAATCTTGTATTAATTTAGTTAATAAATTATAAGATTTTGACAACATTTTCTCAGATAGTAATAATGTTTTAATTATCAATTCCAAATTATTGAGATCTTGTTCTCTTGGCATCATAAGATTGCGATTATTTATAACCACATCCCTTATTTGGCGTAGTATTGTAGTATAAGTACAGTTGACATTCAGAATCTTACGTAGTTCAGCCAGGGACACGTCTTTATATTTCAAAAATGTCCAAACCTTAATATTTTTTATAGGGGATAATTTGAAAGGTTAAATGATGTATTATCCAGCTTAAAATTTGGGTTTAGGTGAATTGGTTGAAGTATATATGAAATCGTATCCATTTTGATTAGTTTTAATAATTCCTGGAATGCATTGATCTTATGTTTTAGGAAAATCGAGACTTTGAGGGTGTTCAAGATATCAGTAGATATGAAAGGAAAGGCATCAGGGTTTATGTTCTTGGATATAATATATTGATTCCAAATCCTAACCCAATTAGATGTATTATTATTGTGAATGTTATTCATTTTAGAAATGGACAAAAGTTTATTTGCCAAAACAATTAAGTAATAAAGATAAAAATTTGGCAAACCTAAACCCCCCCTATCTTTGGAAGATAATAATTTAGAATAAGATATTCTAACTGCCTTAGGGAACCACAAACATTTAGCTAATTCTTTATTAACTTTATCAAAAAAAGATTTCGGGATTATTTGATCTGAAGAACTAAATTGGTACAAAAATTTAGGAAGGATATTCATTTTGATTATGGCAGCTTTTGATAGAAGTGAAAGATTCAAAAGTTCCCATCTACGCATATCTAGCATTATTGTTGACCATAATTTGTATAAGTTATTTTGAAATGAAGATAGGCTATTATGCTCCATATGAATACCCAGATATTTAACCCCGTATGTAATATGGAAATGAGAATCAGGGAATAAGTAAGATTTATGAGCTAAATAATTCAAAGGAAAAATATGAGTCTTTTGAGGATTAATGTGATAGTCTGATGCAAGAGAAAATTTCTCAATAGAATTCATAATCTTTTTAAAATCTGAGAGAGGAGTTTGAAAGAATATAACTAAGTCATCCGCAAAGGCAGAGAAAAATAAATTATTGTTAAGAATCCTAGGAACTTTGTGAAATGTATTTTGTGATATGTACAAAAGTAAAGGTTCCAAATATATGTTAAAAAGAAAAGGAGATAAAGGACAACCCTGTCTCGTACCATTAGTCAGCTTTATAGGACTTGAAGTGATTCTGTTAATATATAGTCTAGTAAATGATTTTTTGTACAGAGTTTTGATAAAATTTATAAATGTAATGGGGAAATTAAAACATGACATAGTCTGAAAGAGAAAATTCCAACACACTCTATCAAATGCATTTGATGCATCCAAGATCAGTGCATACAATGGGTTATTATCATGTTTTGTAAGATGTATAATAGATTCCAAGGTCAAGGTGTTTTCCCAAATGTGTCTATGGGACATAAAACCTGTCTGATCTGGCGAAATTATTGATGAAAGGACATTTTCCAATCTCTTAGCAAGAATCGAAGACAGAATCTTAATATCTACATTGATTAATGAAATCGGTCTATAGTTGCGGGGGTCAGTCTTATCTTTACTATTTTTCAGAATTAGTATAGTTTTTGAAGTGTTCCAGTGGAGATCAGATATGTTATTTATAATTATATAGTTATATACTTTAAGGAGAAAGGGAGCAATTACTGTTTTAAAGGATTTAAAAAAGTTAGGTGTAAAACCATCAGGGCCCGGGGATTTGCCAATCTTTAGCCTATCAATTGACTCTGTAATTTCTAAAAGAGTAAGAGGAGATGAAAGAGTATTTTGCTGTTTTTCATTTAACGTGGGAAATATTATGGAACTTAAAAAACTATTTAGATGACTATTATTTATAGAATTAGAAGATTTAGAATATAATTCTGTATAAAGTGATGAGAAGAGATGCAAAACTTCCTTGTCCGTACTATATATTTGATCTTTATATTGTATGGGCGATATTTTAGATCTCTCAAAATTTTTCTTAATTATTCTTGCCAAGGTTTTGGAAGGAATTTGGGCCCATTCTGAGTAGGTGGCTAATAATCTTTGCTCCAATATTGAAAGAATGTTTTGATGTAGTAAAATAAGTTCCTTTTGTAAGTCTATAATCTGCTTTTCATATGAGGGGTCCGGATTTAGCCAATATTGATTTTCAAGAGATTGAATATTCAGTTTTAAACATCGTTCTTTACTATTAAGTTGTTTTTTAAGATATGCAGCCTTACCAATAAACATTCCCCTTAACCTAGCTTTGCATGCCTCCCACTGCACATCATAGGGAATATCTGTTGAATCTAACTCATTTTCCATTTCCTGAATTATTTCTATACACATTTTACTAATTTCTTTGTTAGAGAGCAAGTTATTGTTTAATGTCCAGTTATTTCTTTTGAATTTATGACTCAGGTTAAAATTTAGATTTAATTTTACTAAGATTCTAGAGTGATCAGATAGAAATCTGGGTTCAGTAGTGAAATCCATTAATAACTGTGAAAGGGAATTTGAAATAAGAAAAAAATCCAATCTAGACCATGAATGATAACATTTAGAATAATAGGTATAAGTATCAATTTTATTTGAGTATTTAGTGAGTTGTAGAGGGTCTATAAGATTATATTCTAATATTAAGTCCTCCAAAGCAAAGGATGCTTGCTGATTATATGAAGAGGAATAACTTGTACGATCTATGACTGGGTTAATTACAGCATTCCAATCCCCTCCCAAAATAACAAAGTGATCTTTGTATGATGAAAGTATGTTGTAAATCTGAAATATAAAAGTATGTTGATCACTACAAGGGCCATAAAGATTTAGTATCAGTAGTGGTTTGTCCAAATTATGTATGAAAGCTGTAAAATAGCACCATCTACCTTTATCGTCATATTTTTCTTCAATAATAGTTCCTTGGAATTTTTGCTTAACTATAATAGCCACCCCCCTAGAATTAGAAGTGTCCCCTGAAGCTATTATTTTCTTAATCTATTTTTTATTTCTTACTTTGTCCCAGTTGTCCCTAGGAATATGTGTTTCTTGCAAAAAACATATATTGGCTTGTGATTTATACATTAAATGATATAATAAGGATTTCTTATCTTTATTTTGGATCCCCCTTACGTTCCAGGAATCAATTTTTAATAAATTAGTCATATAATTATTAAAGGTCTGTTAAAGAAGATGTTAAAATATAGATTGTTTGTGATTAAGTAAAGTATAAATGTGGAAATTAAACCAAATTTAGTCTCATTATAACAAATAATACCTATAGGTGTATGTTTCAATGCAAAGTTAACTCTAACCTCATAAGTTTTGCTCTTCCGTACCCCAGTACCTACCCACCTAAACCTATCTACCAAGGGAAGATGAAAATAACTACATATACAATTTAAAAACTTGGTTACCAAAATCACATACATATGTGAAGAAAATTTAAGTAAAGTCCTAAAAAGGACTATAACCAGGTTAACAAAACTAAACATATTTACACAGCTATCCAAAAACAAGATGCCCGACATATACATTCCCCGTTCAAAAATGTACTCTTAAAACTCCTGTAAATTTAAATATAATTGTGACCAGAGTATATATGTAGTTAATCTTGTACTACAGTATATATCTATGATGTAAAATGTTAGTAGGATAAAGATTTAATTGGTGCAACATTAATATATTTATACATGTAAAGATCATACATGTATGTGTAGCAATATACGAATATGTCTATAATCAAAAAGGTTTAATGTAATTAAGAATTTAAAATCTTCACATTCAAATATACACTATATTGCTTTGTATTACTAAATCCTTTAAACAGAGTATCTCTGATTAATCATCTTTGCTATCTTTATAAACAAATTGTATGACACAGGTATATGAAAATCCAATTAGTAATGAGAACATCAGTAAGTCTAGTAAAAGGTCAATCAATATCGTTGAAATCACCTGAGTCTCATATTCTTTAACATAACATAAATATAATATGTAGGATGATATTTTAATATTTATCATAAATGTAAGTATAATATGAGAAAATGCATTAATGTATACTGTGATAATTACCAAGGGCTTCAACTAACCCTATAGGGTAATATTACACCCTAACACTTCCAGTATTGTCATTAAAAGTATACAAGTGAAAATATATTTTTAACAGAAAATATATACCTAAATTATAAAAATAAAATATTCCACATTTTTCGCAATTGGCCCAATATACCAACAGCAGCATATTAAGGACAATAAGTGTTCTTGTAGATGGCATTTAAAGTTGTCAGCGCTTAGTAGATAATAGATGTGTAAAATAAATTATCTCCTGGATATTAGATTTGTTATACGCCAACTACATGTAAAAGTTATAGCTAAAAACAAGTTTTCAATCTATATTACACAGTGTTTTAGCTTAAAAGTTAGTTATAAAGGCTTAAATGCTTCTGCACATACATAGTACCAGTCCAGTACGAGAAAAAGACTTCCTGAATCACGTAAAGCGCACTGTCACAACCTACAAGAAAGAAAGCCACTTACTTGCAAGAAAAAGTGCTACTGAAGTCAAAACACAGTTTCCAAGGATGAAATCAGCAGTTCTTCAAATGTGGGATATAAGTGGAACAAGAAAACCATATTCTGTGCAAGCAGACAATCGCGAACAAATGTTTACATCCTTTTCAGCTTTCTTTCCGAAGACTTGTCTTCAGACCACAGAGTATGCAGCACAAGCAACACAATTCTGATCAGATAAAAATAATTGCATTACCCTAGCGTCGTTAGTGACATCCAGAGAGTATACACCAAGGTAAAAGGCTTGTGAATAATTCCAGAGACAAAACCAATTCATTCAGTGAAGATTAGTGACTCTACATAGCACGAGAGACCAGATATATTCCCTCCATTCTGCTGATGCATTCTTAGACGAAGAAACATTACTTTTTCATGTAAACAATGCCAAGTTGATGTTGGTATATTGTAAAGGCGTAACATACTTGAATATTAATATGTGAGTTTGCGACAACTCCAAGAAACATTAAAACACATGTTTCATATACAAAAAAGCTGAATTATTTTTTCACCTGTCAAAGCTATGTCATATAATCAATATTATGAAAAAAAGACATAGTATTAAAGGTTAGCTCACAAACTTAAAAACATCAAATGCACTTACAATAATTATGAGTTTTATTTTTGTGTGTCATTAGCAGGAAGAGCCTTGAATACTTTTAAGAATATGTCTTTTGCTTCTTGTGGGTCTGTGAACACATAAGTCCTGCCATTATAGTTGAAAGAAAAAGTATTAGGATAATGCATCCTAAATTTTATTCCCCTTTTAATCAGGTCTGCACAGAATGGAGACAGTTTTTGTCTGTTTAATTTTATTTGAGCTGGTAAATCCTGTGAAAAAGTCAATTTATGTTTATTCCAGATGAGATATTTTTTTACTTTTGGCTGCTTCTAAGATACGCTGGGTATATTGAAAGTTTAATAACCTTGTGTATATAATCCAAGGTGAAGTAGAGTCTTGTCTAACACGCAGGGCTCTGTGTGCACTTTCTACAGTTAAAGTTTCTGTATTTGTTTCACAATTAAGTAAAGCCTCAAATATTTGTTTAGTCACTGAAATTAAGTTTTGATTTTCATAAGATTCTGGCAATCCTCTAATTATTATGTTATTTCTCCAGCTCCTTGCCTCCAAATCCAGAACTTTAGCTTGTAAATCAGCAATTAGATTATCTTTAGATTTTAAGTCATTTTCAATAGATTCTGCTCTTATTTCTATGGCTAAATACTTATTTTCAAGAATGTCCATTCTTTCATTAATCTGTTTTAAAGTTTTACCAAAATCAGTAAATTGGTCAGATAAATTCTGTATAGCACTCTGAATGGGTTGTAATGCCATGTTTAAGTCTTCTAAATGAAAATTAGAATAATTTTTTTCTTTTGCACTTACTTTTATGATTTCAGTAGATGATTTAGAGGTTTTAAGTCTCTTGGAGCCAGTGTCCTTCTCTGGAGAAAGCATAGAAGAGAATTTGGCCTTAGTTGTCTGTGCATCCATGGAATCTGAGTTTCCAGCCATGCCCAGGTTAGAGGTGTGAAAACAGAGAAACTGACACAGAGATAAGCATCTGGAGTGCACTTGTCCAAAGACTGTTGAAGCCAAAAGTATTCTGAGGTAAAATAATCCAAAAGTTTACCTTTTACCAAAAATAAACAATCCCAAAGTGAAGGACTTGTATCAGAGATAATTTCTGTAAAAAAAACTGTGGAAAAATTTCGCTTAAAAGTAGTTAAAAGTAGCCGGTAATTACATAGCAGTGAGGAGCTCAATGAATAGGAAGCAGTCTAGTCGGCGGCCATCTTTGAATAACTAACTATGTCCTTTTTGTATATTAAGTTTAATAATATCTATTTCCTTTTGAAGTTCTGTTAATTGCTTGTCCCATTGCTTCCTTTTATTTTTGTACCAAGTTAATGTTCTTCCATATATGTGTGATTTTAATGCATCCCATACATAGACTTCCAAATTATCTTCATTTATGTTTAATTCAAGAAACTGTTGGAATTCTTTTATATAAAATTATTTAAACTCTTTTAGATTTGTTATATAGGATGGTGTTCTAGTGATTGTCACCTTTTGTTTGTTATGAACTTCTATTTCAAAGGTAATTGCATTGTGGTCTGTTAATGGACAAGAATTTACTTTAACATTGCTAAGAAAGGTAGTTATTTCCTTTGATATGCATACTCTATTTATTCTTGAGTGTGTGTTATACCTATGTGAAAAAAAAACATATATTGCACAGAATCTTTGTCTGCATATTCATTAACATCTTTAACATTATATAGTTCAACAAATTCTGCTAGTGTTTTTGATGTTGCAGTTTTCCTTCTGGTATTTATAGAGGCAGTGTCTTTATCATCTAGTATACAACTGAAATCCCCAGCTATTATCAAGTTGCATTTAGAGTGCTGGATTACTTCTTCTAACTGTTGTTTAACTATGCTTGCACCAAGATATCCAGTAAATGTTAATAAAAGTATATTGTTTACCATTTATTGAGATAGTTGACATAGAAAGCATCCCAGATTAATCTTGATATGAGCTTATTATTTTTGACAAAATGACATACTTTTTCCATAAAATCATTCCCCCTCTTGTTTTTTCTTATGCAATGAACTTGTTAATACTGTATAACCATTGAAGCTGAGTAGATTAAGGTCTTTATTTAATAAATGTGTCTCTTGCAGAAATATCAGTTGTGGGGTTATAGTTTTAATATATTTAAATAAACTTAGTCTCTTACATTTATTATTCAACTCATTAACATTAATTGGGATCACCTTCATGTTTAAATACTGCTATATGTAAATTGAATTGAACTTGTATTCCATTAGGCAGAATAATGTATAAAAGTTCTTGTTTGTGTACAGCTATGAATAAAAAAAAATGTTTTACTTTCCTTTTAGTTTGACTAATATACTTAGGCAAGTAAAAAAAAAACAAGAAACATTGTAGTATCAAAACCTGAACCATGAACCCCTTTCTATCCATGGGGTTATTATAACCCCTACCCTTAAGATGACAAGGCATCAAAGTGACCCTCTCCCTATCACAGGCACTATACTCTGATCCTGACAAGTCATTATTTGTTAGTCAGAAATTATGTTATCATTCTATAGGATAATTATAATAATAAATGTATGATTATTAACCAGTCTGATATATTCTAAATTTAGTCTACTAAGGTTGACAAGAATTAACAATCCCAATAGCATATCAAAAAATCATACAAGTTGATATAAATCATCTTTAACCAGAGAAGTTATCTTAGAGTTATGCTTAACTATAGGCTACACTGCTGTACTTATGAATTTTATAATGCATGTTTACTTTAAGCAAATCTTTCAACATTCTTTCTTATGTTAAAACCTTCTCTTTTTTCTTTTGTAAGTGTAAGCAACACAAAAACAAGATGAAGCCACATATGTTAGTTAGCTTGTATAATTTATGTTTGGGTATTGTTTCTCTGGTTTACTTAGGGTAGATTATTTAAAAGTTATTATACAACTTGTAGGGGTGTTGTATGTATGTAATTATATACATTTTAAAAGTCCTGAAATTGATGTTACTGTGTATCAAATAGAAAAAAGGGAGTCCTGTACCAATGAAAATTACTGCAGTTACTGACCTTCAGTCAATAACGTGGCTACATAAAACCTCCTACTATGGGCTCAGAGATAACCCAGATAGCTTCACAACTTTAGACATGCTCAATTGAAAAAAAAAATTGGTGAAAATGCCTTCTACAAAATTATCCATGCAAATTGGAACGGCTTATCCAATGACAGTAGGGATGAAATGGAGTACAACACTTTCAGGAATTTACTAAAGAAACATTTGATTACACTGAATGAGTCTGCTGTTTCATAGATGTTAGATAAACTCCAACATCCCTTCACTTTCTGCATTGTTTTCCTCATTATACAACATTGCTGACATTTCCTAGAATTTAATTTTGCAAATGTTCCAGGCAATTGCTATCTTTATCTCCATTCCAGTTTCTCTGTCACTGTGTCTTTGTTTTTTATTACTATAATATCCTTGGTAAGCATGTAACATTTATAACATACTTCTCTAAGTATCATGAAATTGTAAATACGTGCTGTGCAACTTCCATTACACCACACCACACTATACACCTTGCTACTATCTTACACCTTACCACCTATTTCCTATGCTACATTTAGCCTTTGGTGTTCATTGTGTAGCTACTGCCTACCTCCCCACTTAGTTATTCCTGCCTCCCTCCCTACATCTACATTACTGTGTTTTGTGGAAATACTACCACGTCCCACTACCAACTACTCCTGACTTCCTTAGTGCTGTCAGCATTACAATATCTTACATCAAACCTCTATGCACAAACTTCAGAATAGCTATCTACACTACTACATTTCCCTTACAACAATATGCTCCCAATATACTTTCAGATTACCCACATAAATGTATAGATGCAAGTTGTAACTACACCAGTTCTGTATATTTGTATTTTCAAATGGTTTTGCTATAGAGAATTGTTCCTTGGTATACTCATGTCTTTCCTAGTCTAGACTGTAACACATTGTAATGTTTTTACTGAATTGCCTGTGCATCTTACACTCTTTTGTCAATGCCTTCTTTTCCTACTTTTGTGAACTTCTGTATTCATGCCTGTTTCTGGATTTCTGATCTTAAATTGCTTCATCTGGGCATGATATTGTTATTGTACTGTAATTCAGACTATGAAACCGTATTTCAGTACTTGCTAATATTATACATGTTTTGTAGAAAGCTGATGCCTGTGGCATGACTCTTTGCTGAAAAGGGTCCTAGAAATAGCTCACCTATCCAGTCTACATATTTAAATAAATAAACAACAATTATCCTGAATATATTTAACCCATACCACTGTTTGTTTGTTTATTTGAGTTTGTAGACCAGATGAATGAGATTTCCCAAGGACCTCTTTTCATTTCCTAGGCCATGTGGAAAAAACAAGACATGCAACAGTAGCATATAACAAAGAGTAATCAGTCAGCACTATAGTGACACAAATATATGCATCAGAAAGTAAAACTATTAAATGGGGGCGTGGCTAGCATGGTCATGGTGTAGCAGCAGATTTCACAAGCTACTCTAAGGAAAATATATCTTCACTGGAAATTTGTTTCATATCAATAAAAAGTGGATTTATTTTTGCAGAATTTGATAGTATTCAACATTCTCTTCATGAATATCTATTTATAAA
This sequence comes from Protopterus annectens, assembly GCF_019279795.1. Taxonomy (NCBI): domain Eukaryota; kingdom Metazoa; phylum Chordata; order Ceratodontiformes; family Protopteridae; genus Protopterus; species Protopterus annectens. The sequence continues at coordinate 1,572,502,600 of NC_056728.1, read as the reverse complement.
TTGAAATTGGTTATAATTTCCAGTAAAAACCTTCTTCTGAGCAAATACTTCACTTCTGGGAGATTTTCAACATGAGTTATACTAAGGCAAACAACCAGGATTCCAGTATAAAAAAGGAACTACAGACTTTGATAACAACTATTCAAGACCTCACAACTAAGATTGATGCAACTGACTGTAAAATAGACAACTTTAAAGAAAAAGCTACCAAGCAGATGCATATGCCTCATGAGGATCTAAAAAATTACTAGTATTGAGGAATCATTAGCAGACTTTGATGGAAGATTGCTAGAAAATGAAAACAACATAGAATTTTTGCTTAAACAAAATACTTCATTACAACATAAACTGGATGATCTAGAGAATAGATCACGCCAAAATAATATAAGGATTTTTAGTCTTTAGGAAAATATAGAAGGAAACAATATGTCAAGTTTCCTTAACTCATGGCTGCCACAATTTCTAGATTTATCTTTCAGTATAGAGAGAGCACATCAGTCTCTCACATCAAGAAACAGTACCAACAGGAAACAACTTAGGTCTGTCATAGTAAAATTCCTATCATCTTCAGATAAAGACTTAATTCTAAAAACAACCTGGTCAAAATCACCTTTAAAATACAATGGCCGGGATTCACTAATCCTCCGTGTAAGACTAACTATGTCTTACATGGACACTGCAGTCTAAGAGTATGATGTCAGCGAGTCATGCATATTCATGAGGGCATGCTGACTCAACTCTAAGGCTAACATGGAGGATGCATGAGTGCAGAGGGCATGTCAGACTGCCCAGCAGTCCAAATATCCACGCCCCTGCAAGTGCCTAAACAGCAAATGTCAACTGAAATGAGCGAGTCCGCTCAAATGTCTACATACCCAACACTACACTCCCCCACATTCTAAATCCCTGTACAAGTTTAAAATTTAAAGCTTTCCTTTTTTTTTATCATTCCCGATATAGCTGCTCGTATTTGTGCATGTATGTGCGGGTTTGCCCATTGCTTAGCTACAGTTAGCAGTGTAGACATCGAAGAGGATAATAAACTACTTATATGCAAATTAAGCTAAATAGCAATAGCGTAGTGGTAGAGCCCTCACACAAAGAAGAGGCATTCTTGGTTCAAGTCCCGCCACTCCCCTTCCTATTTTCTGTAGGAAATGTGGGCATAAAAAGAATTCCTGACATTTACCTTTTAAATTTCAGTAAAATGCATTGAAATGGCCTATGTGGTAGTGAACGATATTTTATATATATATAAAAAGATGGAATGGTCATTCATACTGATAAATGCATAAGTAATGTGAAGCACTGCTAAGCAAAGTTAACTAGTATTAAGCCTAGTGAAGTATAATTGCTCATAGCTTAGCACTGCTTTAACTAGCACAATAGTTTTGCATGGAGCTGTGCATCGCGCCAACTAGTGCAATTTCGGGCAACGTCGGGCAGCGTAGAGCAACGTAGAGCAATGTCGAGCAACATTGGGCAAAGCTGAGCAAAGTCGGCTAAACACAGCCACACTTCCTATCCGGTCTGGCCAGTAGTAAAATAAAAAGCAATGACAGGCCTCGTACCCAGGATACTGTGCACCATAATCACAGTACTAAACCACTAAGCCACGACAGCTTTAAATATGAATGCATTTCCAACACACTCATATATATCAATGGAAGTTTACTCATTGCTAAGCAGGTTTGCTCTTAGCTGAGATTTTTCAAAACCGGCCAATCACAAATAAGTGCGGGAAATGAGGCATATTTAAGCTCCATAGGCGGGAATAATTGCCATAACTGGTTGTAGCTCCCATCTGCAGACAGTATGGCCGGTGTTGGAGAGGGCTCTCATTTTTGAGTGCAACGGTGGGTCATTGAGGAGTCAAAAGTTATGGTTTGGCTCTTCGTCCATCATCATGATGCAAGACTCCTGCAGGGCCAGTTTCAGGGCACTGAGTACAAAGCGGAAGCCTGGAACCATTTAGCACATGATCTCACCACTACCACAGGCATCCCTTGGACTGGTGAGCAGGTCAGACACCACTAACTATGCAGACCTGAAGAGACACAAGGAGGACCGACTGAACCAGTGGATACAGGAGGCCCGTGGAATGGAAAATGCCCCACTGCTGAGTATGTAGCCATGGAATGAAGTATGTAAGAATTGCTATTGTAGTCTATATTATGGATAGGTATGTCTCAATATCCCTTCATTTACTTCACAGCTGCAGGTGTCCGTGCTGCGAATCAGCAAGCCTATGCAGATAGGCTGCTAAGGCTGTGCCACCAAGCAGGTTAGTAATTATTCTGCATGTGTGGTCATATAACAGAAGTGAGAGAGCCTGAAAAAGAGTGCTGTAACCCATTAATAAAGGTATAATAGGTGTGGAATAACTTCTCTGCATGTACTGTTATATAAAATAAGTGTGACGGTGTGAAAAGGTGTTGTAACCCATTAATAAAGGTATAATATGTCTTGACTAAAAGACCTCTGCATGCACTGATATATCAAATAAATGAGAGAGCCACTAGAAAAGTGTGTAATGTAATTAATAAAGGTATAATTCCTGGAGTGTGTCCGTGTCACTTTCTTCGATATGTTGTTGTACCCTTGCATTATAGAAATAGTACTGTTGTATTAAGTGCAGTCAACCCACACATGGGTAGGCCCATATAAAGTGGATGAAGGGAGTGCCAGTAGCTGTTAAGCATATATACAGTCCTCAACTGTCGGTTCATGGCCGGCATGTACAGGTTTATCTGCACATGAGTAGCTTGTTATTGTGTTCCCCAGAAATGTCAGTGTGCTGCTAGAAATGTAGGGGGCTGTCAACATATACCTGATAATGTCACCTGAACATATCCAGATATGTGGATACAGAAATATAAATGAAAAATATAAATATGTAGCAGTAACATCTGCATGCAGGACAGTTTGTATGTCAGATACAGGTCAGGAATATCAAGAACTAGCAAAACCCATTTCACAATTTAACGGACATTGCCTAGTGTAATAATACATGTAGGGGATATATAACTGCAGTCAATAGGAATGTAGTGTAAACTATAAGTATATATAAGTTGTTAATGGAGGTATCTTTTTACTCCCTACTGTATATGCATAAACAATGCAATTCCACACCTCAATGGGTATGTCAAATCTCATAACATTTGTTGGGACACATGTCCTATTGCTTTATAAATATCTGCATTTACTTCGATGCATGTGCCCTGTTCACATACCACAATCTTGGTGGCCTGTTGCCACCAATCAATCCTGCATGCTGTTGGAATGTCCACTGTTGTTCTATATAAGCATGTGTTATGCTTGCTGTTCAACTGTTGGAACTCTGGTCTGTTGGGCTAATGGGAATACTACCGTATGCTGTTACAACTAAATTGGAATGCTGTTGGCTATTACTAACCCATATTGTCATTAAATCCTCCTAAACATAGAACGTATGGGAAGGCCGGTCCCAGAGGACCCACCTGTCCCACCTCAGCTGGCGATGGCACCTGGCACCAGCAGTTCTGGTGCCCAGCCTGGGACCTCCTCCTCCATTGGTCCTGTGCCACCTTCGGATGGAAGCGCTGCAGGGATGGAGCTTATCCCCCCCCCCGTGCAAGCGTGGCTGGAGGAGGGCCACCTATCACCCTCCAAACAGTCCGGGCTGTGGTGCGTAGGGAGATCGAGCTTTCAGTCGCTGATCCTCTACGCCAGCTCAAGGCAGGAGTGGCGTGACTCACGGGTGAGCCTGCCCCCCCAGCACAGCCACCCTCCGGGCTGTGAAGGTGCAGTGGTGACTGCCCATGGGTGGGGATCTCAGTTCCACTGTTGCCATCTGTGGGCTCATGGGCTTGCAATTTCCAGACACCCTTCCCAGTCAATGGTGTTCACCCACCCCATGTGTCATACTCCACCCCTGTATGCATCTTATTTGTCTTGTCTGTTTACCTACCCAACCTACCTCCCAAAATATACCTACTTCCCCTACCCCACATTCCACTCTCACCTGAAAAAAAATGGGCAATCTGCTCCCACAAAAAAATTATGCCCCATACATAGCTGCCCATTTTGCACACATGTCTGCTGGCCCCATAAACTGAAAATTAATTGGCAGTACAACATACTTCGTTTTCCTCACCCCACTCTCAGGGGTGGAAGGTTTCAAATTTCCCTTCAAATTACTAGTATATGCACAGCTGTTGCTGTTAAAGAAATGGGCAGCTATGGACCTACCCTACACCCGTCCTGAACATCCCAAGCTGTTTTCCCTACTGTCTTTCCCTCTTTGTGCCCCTTTTTCACCACTTTCCTATCTCCCCATTTTCTTTTCTTAAAAAGAAATGAGCGCGGGGGTTAGCGGGAGTAAGCACTTTTAAGCAGTAGTTAGCGGGTTTGCGCGAGTGTGCGCCTGTGTGCACTTCTGTGCACTTAGCTAAGCATCGCACAAACCCGCACAAACCCGCTTACAACTGCTTAAAAGTGCCTTAGTCACTCTGTTCTGCTCAGCAGCAAAATAAAATACCTCTGTCAGTCTCGAACCCCGAACATTGTACACACTAGACTGCATGAAGTACCACTGAGCCATGGTAAACACACAACACATTGGTGCTGAAATCAATATATCATACATCAGAATGAGTGAATGTAAAGGACAAATATGAATGCCATAACAGAAATGCTGTTCTGTGGATCTTTACCAGCAGTTTTTGTGGAATTGCATTACATGATTGTGAAAAGAGAACCAGCCATTCTTGCAGGAAATAATGTTACAGCAGCACTTTACAACCCCCACACAGTATCATAGCAGGACAAACAAAAGTATATCTGATTAGGGCAGAGGCCATACTTCCCAACTGTCACTAATTTTCAGGCATGTCCCTGATTCTGAGACAGGTTTTAGCTGTGTCCCTCTGAATCCCACTGAAAGCTACTGAAGTTAGACAGAAAGGTGGTGAATTACACTTAATTAATAATGACAATAAGTAAGAGTTAGACACTGCTTGTACTTCAGGAAATGTGTATTAATCCATATGCTCTGGTTCTCCCAAAGTCTCAACTCAATGTTCCCAATATTGTAAAGGTGTACCTCACTTCGACCTACACTTCCCTGAGTCTGTTCAAATATGTACCTGAGTGTTTGAGAGGCCTGGCAGAGGCAGAAACACACAGGCATACCAGCTATTCTGCTGTTACACACTGTCCAAATAG